>NC_029775.3:70465809-70477715 GCF_000817695.3 Arachis duranensis
GGGATCGACCCTTACTCACGTAAGGTATTACTTGGATGACCCAGTACACTTGCTGGTTAAGTTGAACGGAGTTGTGAGCTTCTCTAACAGTGCCTGGAACTCTTGTATCACAATTTCATCCACCAGTTTCCATGTTTCCATCTTCAGCACCGATTGCACGTTTTCCTCTTGCTTCCCTCCTTAATCTAAGGAGGGTCCTCTCTGGTTCAGAATCGAAGGATGTTGAAGCCCCACTTCTTCTCCCTGTCATACAACCAACAAGTACAAGCAAGTAACAATATGTGCAGATAGTATTGCTGTCAGAATTAATGTTAGTTATGAGTGATACAATATATCAAACAGTTAGTGGGTTAGCAAACTGAAATGTAAATAACAAAGAACACGAAAGAATAGAGGGGGAAGGGGAGAGGTTAACTAAGATAGAAAGTAAATTACTCAAACAGAAAATTAAATCAACAAAACAAAAAATGCTCAATCTAGTGATCTCGTTATTTAATCATTGTTGATGCACAATCAATCCCCGGCAACGGCGCCATAAACTTGATGCAGGTGGAAACTGTCTCTCAACAAATTTCCTTCGGCAAGTGTACCGAATTTATCATCAAGTAAAAACTCACAATAGAGTGAGGTCGAATCCCACAGGGATTGATTGATCAAGCAACTTTAATTAGAAGAATGTTCTAGTTGAGCGAATTCAGAATTTGGGTTGAGATTTGCAGAAAATAAAATGGCGGGAATGTAAATAACAGAAAAAGTAAATGCTAGAATTAAAGGGCTAAAAGTAAATGACTGAAAGTAAATTGCAGAATTGTAATTGGGAATGGGGTGTTTGCTCAAGAAAGTAAATGCAGAAATTAAAGAGAATGGGTGAAATCAGAATTGGGGAGTTCATTGGGCGTAGGAGATGTTGCAATTCTCCGGATCAAGTTCATTTTCATCTCTTCCTCAATCAATGCACTCATTGATCTCCTTGGCAATCTTAATTGATTGAATTACAATTTCTTGCAATTCAATCTCTCAAATCTTGATCAATAGCCAATTCCTTGGTCAATTGCTCATGAGAAGAGATGAAGTGTGGTCACTGATTATACCACATGCATTTCCCAAATCAAGTATTGAGAGGATTATAGTCACATATCCATCCAAACCCAATTTGGTCCAGCATGAGAAAGCATTTCTAGCTTGATCTCTTCATTCCTCTTTCAAGGTTCAGAAGAGATCCAAGTTTGAATAGCTCCTTTTCCAAGATAACTACCCAATGGGATGAAGATCGAAAGCTTTCAAGTAAAATCAAGAGAAAAGATAGAAGAAGAATAATGAAAATTAGTATTGATCCATCAACTTACAACAGAGCTCCCTAACCCAATGAAAGGAGTTTAGTTGTTCATAGCTCTAGAAAATGAAAACAAAGATGGAGAATACATCATGGAACTCGAAGAGCAGAGTAAAATACAGAGAGTAGTGCTATTTTCCCCACTTTTCCGCCCCCTAATCATTCAAAGCTACTCCTATATATACTACTCTTCTCAGCTTCTAGTTGGCTCTTCAAGTCTTGGGCCTTTGGATCTTGAGTTTGAAGCAGTTCTCTTTTTCGTTTGGGATTGGTTTTACTTGCAGAGAGAAAGTGTGAAGTGGGCAGAGACTTTAGCTCAGGATGTTAGGGGTGTTAACGTTTTAGTGAAAGTATGAGTTCGAGAACGTTTGTGACACTCAACATTGTCACTAACGTTCCAATGTACCATTTTGCCTCACGTTGGAACCCACGTTAACTAGGTTAACGTGGCTTCTAACGTGGCCTTGCCAACCTTCAAGAACGTTAGTGACACTTAACATTGTCACTAACGTTCTAATGTGCCCCTATGTCTCACGTTAGAGTCCACGTTAACTAGGTTAACGTGGCTTCTAACGTGGCCTTGCCGACCTTCGAGAACGTTAGTGACACTTAACATTGTTACTAACGTTCCAATGTGCCCCTATGTCTCACGTTAGAGTCCACGTTAACTAGGTTAACGTGACTTCTAACGTGGCCATTCTTAGCCATTCCCAACGTTAGTGACAATGTTGAGTGTCACTAACGTTGGCTCATCTTTCACTCATCATCGTTAGCTTTCCACGTTAACTAAGTTAACGTGGAAGTTAACGTGGCTCCTTGGGGTTTTATGGTTGCTTCCAACGTTAGTGACAATGTTGGGTGTCACTAACGTTGTCGACCACTCTTGCCTCTTACGTTAGCTCCCACGTTAACCAAGTTAACGTGGGAGTTAACGTGATACATTGCACCTTAGGCCAACGTTAGTGACAATGTTGAGTGTCACTAACGTTGGCTTCCTTCCCCCTTTTAACGTTAGAGGCCACGTTAACTAAGTTAACGTGGACTCTAACATAGCCACTTATGATCATTGGCCAACATTAGTGATAAAGAGCGTTATTGGCAATCACTTTTCTCATTAACTTTGCAAGTTACCTCCCATTCCACGTTAGTGGTAACGTTAATTAGATTAACGTGACTGCTAAGTGGTTCTTCCTTGCTTCCTTTGGTCTTGAAATCAAGCAATAGAGTGCATCAAAGTTCTAGTCCAAGTCATGGGTAATGAAACATACAATTTATTATTAAACTCATGCAAAATCCTCATGAAATCATGTAAAATTCACAATGTATGCTTGAATCAAGGTGTAAGTGAATATCTATGCAAAACTAGCTTATTTCCTAAGGAAATGCATGAAACTACCTTAAAAACAGTAAAGAAAAGGTCAGTGAAACTGGCCAAGATGCCCTGGCATCATGTATGCACAAATTTTCAGAAACTTTGCATATTTAGGTACCTGTTGAATAACATAAAAAAGGGGAACAGTTACCTCAACCTTTTTGAAGATTTCTACCATTTTGGGATCGGGTTCCAACTGCTTCCTGGGCTTCTTTGCAAGTTGTGGAAATGGAATGGGAGTGGTGTTTTCTGCAGTGTCGGCGCCATTTGGTGCTTCCTCTTGTGGTTGAGCTTCTTCTTCTTCAGCTATGTCCTGTATGTCCTCCTCCTCTTCAACATCTTTTATTTCTACTACCTCTTTAGCTGAGGCGTGTTTTGGTGGGCCTGGCTCCTCCTGATTCTTCTCCTGCAGTGTGGTTCCAAACCTTAGGGTGATGGCATTAATGCCACCCTTTGGGTTGGGTAATGGTTGAGAGGGGAGTCCACCAGAGCTTGAGGACTGGTTGTTGGAGTTGTTCATTGACCCAATCTGTCAGACAAGGGCTTGCAAAGTAGAATTCAAACCATTCAGAGTAGAAGTAAGGTTGTTTTCCATGGCCTATTGTCTCCGATCAATGGCTTGTAGTAATTCATCATTAGGAGATGAAGAGTGGTAAGTGATTTGAGAGGTCTGCTGAGATGCTTGAGGCTGTCTTAAATGAGGTGCTCTGTAGGACTGATTCTGATTCTGCTGCCTAAAATTGTTATTGTTATTCCACCTCTGATTTCCATTATTATCCCTGCCTCCTCTGTTATAATTGTCCCTCCAACCCCGGTTAGAATTGTCTCTCCAACCTTGGTTAGAGTTATCCTGCCATCCTTGGTTATATTTGCCACCTTGATTGTACCCTTGATTGGGGCGGTCATGAAAGTTATGAATGGCTACTACAGTGTTATCTTCTGGTTGGAGTTGCAGACATTCATCGGTATAGTGACTGTAATCTGCACAGATTCCGCATACTCTTTGTGGAACCAACTGCTGGCTGTGCTGTGGTGAAGAAGGCTAAACTTGCTGAGATTGTTGTTGATTCAGTTGCATCTGCTTCAGCAAGTTAGTCATTTCACATAAGCTCTGAGCTGTAGCAGCAGTCTCTTTACTAGTGGATACCTCTGCAATAGCTCTTGACTGACTTTGTAGTGGATACCTCTGCAATAGCTCTTGACTGACTTTGTCTCTGCCAATGATTCCTAGTAGAGTCAGCTAAGTCGCTGGTCAATTGCCATGCTTCTTCCGTAGTCTTGTACTTTTTCATAGAACCATTGCTAGCACCTTCCAGTGTGGTCCTATCTTGAGATTTCAAACCCTGTGTAAAGTAACCAAGCAACACTATCTTGTCAATCATATGATGGGGCATGCGTCTCGAAGATTATTAAAGCGTTCCAAGTATTCATAGAGGGTCTCATATTCATCCTGAACGATCATAGACATGTCCTTCCTCAGCTTATCGGCAACTTCAGCTGGAAAGAATTTATCCAGAAACTCTCTCCTAAGTGTATCCCAGTTGGAAACAATTGTTACGGGTTGAGTGTAATACCACTCTCTTGCCTTTCCCTCCAGAGAAAACGGAAAGGCTTTCAACAGAATGGAGATTTCATCAGTGCCATCACGCTTGACAGTAGAACAAGCAGTCTGAAAATCCCTAAGATGCTTGATAGGCACTTGAGCAGGTAAACCATGAAACTTGGGCATCAAGTTAAGTAGTGAAGACTTTATTTCAAAATCTACAGCTACTGCTGGGTGGTGTGCCTGGAATGGTTGGAGCATAAAATCAGGGGCTCCTTCCTCCTGGATAGTGACTCTTCTGGGCGCTGCCATGTCATCTGCACGTAAATGAATTGGATCAGTAGAGAGGGAGCTTGTTTCTTCCTTAGATGACGGTTCAGGTTCGTCCTTAAAGAGGAGTCGCCAACGCCTAGCTTGCCTTATACGTGAAAGAATTCTTTCAATTTCAGGGTCAAATACTAGCAAGCTTGGATCAGGAAGTGAACACGTCATTTAACGAAAGAAACGTACAGCTCATAGTGACAAAAATAAAATAAAATGCAAATAAATAAATTCTAATTAATAACTTTAGCACTCTATTGCAACTCCCCGGCAACGGCGCCAAAAATTGATGTGAGCAGAAATTGGCGAATTAAAAATTATTAAAATATATACATTGCAAATATAGTTCTTAACTTGCCCAAAATCCACTTATCAAATTAGAAAGGTGTCACAAAAATTTAAAATTAAAATACTGGGAGTATGAATCCCTGGTCGTCTCCCAATGAGTTGCAGGAAAGTGTGTTGTTTTATTAATCAGATGTTTTCAGAAAAAAGGTTTGAGTTGAGTAAATGGGAAATTAAATTGGAGAATTTAAATAATATAAATAAAAACCTTAACTGGGAGTTGATTAGTTGGAAGTCCGCTGTTGTTGGATTACTCTCTAGATTAATTGATAATTAAATGTTATCCTGTTTAGTTATCTCTTACTAGGTAAGGGAAAGTCAAACAAGTTGGGATGCTATGCCCGTTCACAAGTTGCAACCCACTTAATTAAAAGGGATTGGTGTTAGTGACTAGAGGGCAAGCCAACAATAACCCAATTATAATATTTCTTTCAAGCCTTCCAACTCAAGGGTTCCTTTCAATCAACTCCCCATCAAGTTAGGGAACTACTCGCTCATTGTGAATGTAAAATTCATAACATATGAAAAGGAATTAAGGAAAGACATTAAATAAAAATAAAAAATAATCAATTAAAAATAAAAGTAATCCTTGTATTAAATAATCCTAAAAATATTCCAATGGTAAAATTAAACAAAGAAAAGGACATGGAAGAGTAAAGCCAAATAAAAAAAATGAACTAGAATGACGAAGTCTTGATGAGGTAATAACTCTTCTCAGTATCCCAATGCAAAAAGTGGTAGAAAAATAAAATCCTAAGAACTATGAATGTCTAGAGAGAAAAACCTAGAGGAGGAGTAAAAACTAGATCTAAAACTAAAACTCTGTAGAATGAATTGTTGTTCTAGTTTCTGCATGTTCTCTGGCTCTAGTCTGCTGTTCTGGGCCGAAAACTGGGTCAAAATAAGGTCCAAAATGGCCCCCAGTGAATTCTGCAGATTATGCAGATCGCGCTCGTCACGCGATCGCGTCATCCATGCGGACGCGTCATTTGCGTTTTTCCCTGCCACGCGGTCACGTCGTCCACGCTTCCGTGTCACTTGTGCTTTTCCAATCCGCGCGGTCGCATGAGCCATGCGGCCGCGTCATTGCGATTTCTCCTTTTTCGCGTGAACGTGTGAGCCATGCGGCCACGTCACTTCTCGCTGGTTATCTCCTCAATTTCTCGTGTTCCTTCCATTTTTGCTAGATTCCTTTCCAATTTCCAACTCATTCATGCCCTATAAAGCCTGAAACACTTAACACATAGATTACGACATCGAATGGAATAAAGGAGAATTAAAATGCATAATTAAAAGTCTCTAGGAAGCAGTTTTCAATCATGTAATAATTTCAGGAAGGGAATACAAATGCATGCTAAATTAATGAATAAGTGGGTAAGGATCATGATAAAACCACATAATTAAACACAATATAAACCATAAAATAGTGGTTTATCAAACCACTTCCATGTTTTAAACCTTTTCTCCCAACAAATGAACCCTCCTATCCACCCCAAACCTCCATGGAAAGCAAACTTGCCTCTATCACTAGTCTCACCTTTACTCTTCAAGCACTTATATCCCGTATGGGCCAACCCTCTATACCCAATATTCAACCCTCAAGCTCCACTGCACTTCCATTTCAACCATATAATGATCCACCTATCCCATCACCACCATCCATGGAAGAGCGCCAACATCCATCAATCTAAGAGCAACATGATCCCACTGATACTATTGACATGGAACAAGAGAGAGAGGATCATCTTCGCAAATCCATACTTCATAAGGAGCTAGAGGAGGCACTAAAGGTGAAGGTAGTAGAGACCCTTGAAGTTGACAGCGCGGTTGAAGAACTAGTGAAGGAAGACAAGAAGGAGGATTTTGTACTTGAAGGTGAAGAAATAGTTGAACAAGAAATCATCAAAGATGAATACGATTTCATACTTAAACACCTGGATCAAGTAATGAATCGATTACCTTTCTGATGTTCGGACATTCAAGGAACCCCCATGGCTTCACGTGGAGAATCTACTGAAGAACATAGCAGGAAGGAGAAGTTCCACACTCCGGTGGATAGTGAGCAGCACGATTTGGTATTGGAACAAGTGGAGGAAGCCGGAATTATTGAAGAGGAAGAAGAAGCAGTGGTTGAAGACTTAGGAGATGCTGAACCTCCATGGAAAAGTCCAGTTATAGAGCCTCCTTCAAAGACATTTAAAACTGATGTTGAGGAGGGTGTACAACCTCCAAGGCATCTCATGATTGAAGACTTTGAAGGGGATGGTCAAGAGATGGATTCGATCATTGATAAATTCTTATCTACATTTGTGTCCTCTCCCATTGGACTTGACATGGAGATGAAAGAAGAAGAAGCACAACCTCCCATGCCCTTGGTGAACAATGAAGAAGAGATTGAATTGGAAGAAATCCACCAAGAGGAAGAGGTTGATGTTGAAGAAGATTGCAAAGAGGTGGAAGATGTCGAAGAAGAGCACAAGGGAGTGGAGCTTGCAAGTTCATTGGAAACCCCTCCCCCTAAGTTACCATCATCCTTCAAAACATTCAAGTGGGTAAAATTCATATCCCTTAGCTTTCTAATTCCACTTGAATATGGGCTACTAGAGACGGATGGTCAACTTAGAGCTCTTTATAGCATTAAAATAAGAGGAATATGGTCACTAGTAAGAATTGTCCTGCAAGGTTCCTTATGGTTGGAAGCTTTAAGTTTAAACGCAAAGGTTGGTGTAAAGCTCAACTGAATAGGTCTAGGAAGTTGTTTGGTCGCTGCAGTGAGAATTCAAATTACTTATCACCCAGCTGGAAAAATACAGATCCCGACAAAAATGGGGTGTAAAAGCAAGATTTGGGATCCTGGAATCTACTCTGACATTTGTCACCCCGGGAGCCTAAGAATTTGTTTGAAGCTTTTTAAGGGCTTTACATGCTTAGTTTGGGACCCCGGAGGTTACTGGGGATACAAAAATTGGTGGAGATTCCTGGATGAGTTCAAGCACAAGCCACCATAACAGGGAGCTCACCAAATGTCCAACTTAAGGACTTTAACTAAAAGTGCTAGGTGGGAGACAACCCACCATGGTATGATCGTTCATTTTTCATTTTATTTAGTTTTATTTGTTTTTGAGTTTTATTTTATTTTATTGTATTGAACCTAGAGTTTTGCATAACATTCATATTAGAATTGCATTCTGCATATAAAACAAGGGGGGAAGCCGCGACGCGACAGCGTTGCCGATGCGACCGCGTCGCAGGTGGCTCAGAGAGAATGATAAATCGAACAGAGAGTCACACAAGAGCGTGGCTGGAGGCATGCCCGTGGCACAAATCGCCCCACGCGACCGCGTCGCTGACGCGTCCGCGTCTCATGCAAAACATGCCTCCCACGCGGCCGCGTGACCTGCTAATCGACGTAAAAAGAGTGCATAGCCAAAAGTTATGCTGGAGTGGTGCTGGATTAGTGCTAGACGCACAATCCCTACCACGCGAACGCGTGCCCCACGCATCCGCGTCATATCCCAATGTTGGCCACTCACGCGATCGCATGACCTACACGACCGCGTCACCCATATTTTGGCAAAATAAGATTTTTGAACAGAGAGTTGTGCGGACGTGAGGCTGCCCTCGCGCCAGTCGCATAAAACGAGTCACGCGTCCGCGTGACCGACGCGACCGCATCGATTAACTTAAAGCGCAAGTCACGCGAACGCGTCCCCCACGCGTCCGCGTCGCTTTCACCGCACAACTTATCCTGATCCGCGCCAAAATTTTATCTTTTCTCCCCCAATCCTAATTTTTCCTTACCTCTTTCTTACTTACCTCTTCTTCTTTTCTTTCACTTCTCATTCTTCTTTTCTTTCATTTTATTTAATTTATTTGCATAATTTCATTCATTGCATTATTTTCATTGGTGTTAGAAATTTATTTGGGTCATTATTTTCTATATTTTTGTGAATTGTTTGACAATTATATATTACTTTTTAAAGGATTTCTTGCATCTTCAATTTAATGCATTCAATAACTTATTTACCATGCATGCTAAGTGTTTGTGAAAACGCCCGTATGGCATTATACACTGTTTTTCAGTATCTTCTATCTTTCTACTTTAATGCCTCTTTTTCACAAAACCCTTTCCAATATTTTATTAATTGAATATAATTATCAATACAAATGTTATTGTTAGTTTCTCACGGCTAATAATACATTATGGCTTTTAATGCTTGATTTATGCTACTCATGCCTTTGCCAGCATGCCAATAAATATCTTGCATCTAAATGCCTCAATTTATCATGCCTTATATTTCCATTGATGAACTGATTACATGGAATCGCGACCATGTCTTTCATTCACTATTTTCCTTACTTGGCATGATTATCACTCGTACTACCCTGCTCTTTGCTCTATCCCTTTGACTTCATGTCCCTTTCTCTTCTCCCTTTTCAGGATGGCCACCAGGATGGGTAAAGAGAAAACTTCTACAACGAGCAACAGCTGAGGAACCACAACACCCCGCCACCTGCACATCTGAGCATGCATCGAGGACGGTGCAACCTTTAAGTGTGGGGAGGTCGATACCGATCTCCACGGGTTAGTTAGCCCCTTCTCAACACCAATTTTTGTTTTTCATTGTTGCATTTGCATGTTTGATTGGATGTTTGTTTTTTGTGCATATTTTACCACTTGGTTAAAGTAATATTTTCTTTTTCAAGAAATTTTTATAGTATTTCACTAATTTGAATAAAACTTTTTGAAAAACTTGTTTGAAGAAATCTTATTTTGGAACATGGTTTAAAGCTCGAACACACAAAAACCAGTGAGATTTTGAGCCTATTTGATTGGTTGCATTTTACCAACCAATATTTTATTTTTGGTGTGTGTTTTTCTCTCTAAAATTGTGATCTTTGTCTTGCTTAATTCTATATTTCCATTGTTTGATGTATGCATGCACTGATATGATTGAGGCCCTTGTTTCACTAAGCTTACATACCCATATGGCCTTACCCTTTCATTATCCTTTGCAAAACAATTTGAGCCTAATATATCCATTTGTTCTTTACTTTAGCTCATTACTAACTCTAAGTGGAAAACAATAATGTCCTTAATTTGAATCCTTGGTTAGCTTAGACTAGTAAAAGTGCTCATGATTTAAGTGTGGGGAAGTTGGGTTTGAAAATATTTGGTTTGAATAATTGGGTGTTGTATATTTTAGTGAAAATGTGCAAAATAATAGTTGAGCACATATTATTGCATTCAATACTTTAATCATATGCATTGAGAAAAATAAAAATAAAAAATAAAAAATAAAAAGAAAAAAAGTGAAAAAGAAAAAGAAAAGAGCAATTAATAAAAGGGGACAAAATGCCCCAAAGTAAGTGTTGATATCAATGCATATGTTCTGAACTCGAATTGAGGATGCATGAATATGTGGAAAACACAGTTAATGGGAAGTTAGATTTTTCATTTTAATTAAATTGATTTTCTTAAGTTAGGCGGAAAGTTTATGTTAATTAAGGATTCAGATTTTAGTCCACATGGCCAATACAATCCTACCTTGACCCTAACCCCATTACAACCCTTAAAAGACCTCTTGATTTGTGTATTGGTGCATTAAATTTTTGTTGATTGTTAGATGAAGAGCAAGCTATAGAAAGCAAGATTAGTAGAGAATTGAGAGAATTGACCCTAGACACTTGAGAGTTAGAATGATATACACTACCAGTAAGGGTTTAGTGCTCAATTCTATGTTCCCTGCTTTCATGAGCTATCTTCTTCTTGCAAGTTCATTGTACTGTATTTTGTAATTTGAATTAGTGAAATCCGGTTCATATTTGTTCTTGAAAGATTTATTTACTTTTCACCAAGTAGGTAGAAACATTTTGCATGTAGTTGCATTCACGTAGATAGGTTGCATTTCATACATTCTATCAATCATCTTCACTCCTTTATAGCTTCTCTTGTGCTTAGCATGAGGACATGCTAATGTTTAAGTGTGGGGAGGTTGATAAACCACTATTTTATGGTTTATCTTGTGCTCAATTGAGTGGTTTTTATCAACTTTACCCACTTATTCATATGATTTGCATGTTTTATATTTTCCTTCCTGATTCTGTGCTATGATTGAAAACATGCTTCTTTGGATTTTATTTCCTTTTATTTAATCCTCTCTTATTACCACTAGATACCTTGATATGTGTGTTAAGTAATTTTAGGAATTACAGGGCAGGAATGGCTTAGAGAATGGAAAGGAAGCATGCAAAAGTGGAAGGAATACAAGAAGTTGAAGGAACTGCAAAGCTGTCAGCCTGACCCTCTCGCACTAAAACAATCATAACTTCAGTTACAGAGGTCCAAATGATGCGGTTCTACTTGCGTTGGAAAGCTAACGTCCGGGGCTTCAATTTGATATATAATTTGCCATAGTGGCCATACAGATAAGCGACGCAAACGCGTGCTCCACGCGGACGCATCGCATCTGCGAATCTCATTCCACGCAAACGTGTGGATGACTCAACTTCTTTATTTGGCTACAACTGCCCATGTTACATTTGATATCTTTATTAATTCATGATTTTGAGGTATTTCAGATTTAAGATTCTTATTTAGCTTTTTATATTATTGGCTTTAATTGATTAACTGGAAGCTCTTGAGTTATCAACTATTCATGATTGATTGTTATGTCGGCTAATTAATTTGAATTCCACTAACTCTAGTATTTCCTTAGGAGTTGGCTAGGACTTGGGAATTCTAACCAATTGGTTCACTTGACTTTTCCTTGCTTACGCAAAAGTTAACTAAGTGGGATTAACTTCCATTCTCATAGAGTAACTAGAATAGGACTTCCGAATTTTCATATCTTGCCAAGAGTTTATTTTATAGTTAATTATTTATTTTATTTGTCATTTAATTTACTTGTTCCTCACCTTCAAAACCCCAATTTACAAAACCCATAACCAATAATAAGAACACATCTCCCTGCAATTCCTTGAGAAGACGA
>NC_029775.3:70478235-70479690 GCF_000817695.3 Arachis duranensis
GTGGGGTTTAGTGAATCATAGCTCCAATTGAAAACTAGATTGCATGAAACTAAAGTGCATGAAAATAAATAGTGAGACTTCAAAACAGAAAGTGAGAATTCAAGAATTCATAGATGAAAACTACAAATTAAACTACACTACTACTAAGGAAGAAGAGAAGGGGAAATGAAGAAGAGTGTATGAAGGGGAGGGGTCCGA
Source organism: Arachis duranensis (assembly GCF_000817695.3). Lineage (NCBI taxonomy): Eukaryota > Viridiplantae > Streptophyta > Magnoliopsida > Fabales > Fabaceae > Arachis > Arachis duranensis. Next base: position 70,478,434 of record NC_029775.3, read on the forward strand.
AGACCCACTCTCAATGGAGTGTGCCAATTCACAGAATTTCAAATTGGTCTCCTCCCTATCCCTCCAATCCAACCCCTTAATGCTATGAGACTATGGCCTTTATATAGGCTTTTCTAAATTACAAATTGAAATGAAATTAAAAGCAAATTACAAACAAAATGAAAATTAACTATTCTAGATGATTCTTGTGGCCTTGATTGGTTGAGATTTATGGGCTTTGCTTGCTTGAGGTTGGATTAGCTAGCTTCTAAATGAAATTGTAGCACCAAGTTAAAAACAGAGAACTTGTGCGCATGTCTTGGCAATTCTAGCCCAATGGAGCACGTTTTTGGCCAACACGCCTATGTAAACGCACGTTGGCAACGTGCTCATGGATTTCCTGGGCTGGGAGTTTTGTGCTGGGCGTTGTTAGCACAAGTTGTTGCTAACAACTTGGCTTTTCTTCTTTTTGGCTCAACTTTCATGCTTAATGTTGCCCAGAATTTGAGTGTCAATAATCTGCTTCAATATGGACTATCATACATCATTGGAAAGCTTAGAGTGTCTTCTTTCCAATGCCACTAGAATCACCTCATTTGGACTTTCCTAGCTCAAGTTATGCTCCATTGAAGAGGGCAAGGTCAGGCTGCCCTGGTTGGGCGTTTTTGTCAAACACGCCACCAATAACGTGCTCAACAACGCCCCTAGCCCAAATTTCTTGGCCTGGGCGTTGTTGCTGGAGTTGCCAAGGAACACGCCAGTTCATTTTGGCCCTGGCAACGTGTTCGACTCTCCTCTCTTGGCTCATTCATGCTGCCTTGAATTTCAACCTCATTTCCTTGTTTTTGGGGCCTAAAGATGACTCTGATTCGAGCTTCCATTTCATGCTCCACTATAGACTATTATATATGGTTGGAAAGCTCTGAATGTCAGCTTTCCAAAGCAACTGGAAGCACTCAATTTGGATCTCTATAACTCAAGTTATGCTCCATTGAAGATAACAAGGTCAGGCTGCCAAGGTTGCCGGCGTTTTCGACAAACACGCCTTCACATTCTCAAGTTGGCAACGTGGGTTACCTTCTAAGGCTGCTGAGCTTCGCAGGCGTTGCTAGCAAAGTGCTGGGCGTTGTTAGCCCAAGTTGTTGCTAACAACTTGGCTTTTCTTCTTTTTGGCTCAACTTTCATGCTTAATGTTGTTTAGAATTTGAGTGTCAATCCTCTGCTTCAATATGGACTATCATACATCATTGGAAAGCTTAGAGTGTCTTCTTTCCAATG
>NC_029775.3:70479790-70480464 GCF_000817695.3 Arachis duranensis
CTGGACAACATCTCATGTGATTAGCTTGATCAATTTGTGGCTCTGGAGCAAATCTCCATGGATTGGAGTGCTCATAATTTGTAAGTTCTTGGCGATACTCCCAGCCACCATTAGAATAATGACTTGAATCATTTTGTGATGGTGAGAAATATCCCATATGATTCTCTTGCTCATCTTGTGTCTCTGAAGCAAGTATCCATGAATTGGAGTGCTCATGTTAAATACAATCACCAAGCTAAGAATCTGTCATGAATAAGGATCTCTTGGTAATGTATTAACAAAAACAGTTAATAAGCAGACTAAATGAAAGCATTTAAAGATAAAAAAATAACTAAAGCAAGTAGAATGCAAAAGTGTCAAATCAAAAGAGAAAACTAAAACTGCAGAGGCATTATGATTATGCAGACAAGTAGTGTTGCTTGAATAAATTGCATAGAAAATAAATGGCACACCAAACTTAGAATCTTGGTGTGTCAATTTCATTTTTTGATTTGATGCAATCATCCAAAAAGATTGAAAACAATTTGTTGCAAGGCAACACCAAACTTAAAATGTAACCATATGCCAATTTATTGAATTTAAATAAAACAAAGAACGAAAACAAAGCAGAGAAGAGAAATTATACCTATGGTGGACATGTTGTTCACTTTCTTCCTCTTCTTCCAGTTTGTTAA
>NC_029775.3:70483385-70486822 GCF_000817695.3 Arachis duranensis
TGAATTATGTGGCTCATTCCTCAAATTTACCACACAATTCACATAGATTAACCCCTCTCTCGATGGTGGTTGAATCTTTGAAGAACAAGAGTTTCCTCTTTGGATCAACCACATGAATTGAGGAGGAAAAGAGGAGTTCATCAATTCATTGTAACAAGCAGAGCTCTTCCCCCTAATGAAAGTGGGGTTTAGTGAATCATAGCTCCAATTGAAAACTAGATTGCATGAAACTAAAGTGCATGAAAATAAATAGTGAGACTTCAAAACAGAAAGTGAGAATTCAAGAATTCATAGATGAAAACTACAAATTAAACTACACTACTACTAAGGAAGAAGAGAAGGGGAAGTGAAGAAGAGTGTATGAAGGGGAGGGGTCCGAAGACCCACTCTCAATGGAGTGTGCCAATTCACAGAATTTCAAATTGGTCTCCTCCGTATCCCTCCAATCCAACCTCTTAATGCTATGAGACTATGGCCTTTATATAGGCTTTTCTAAATTACAAATTGAAATGAAATTAAAAGCAAATTACAAACAAAATGAAAATTAACTATTCTAGATGATTCTTGTGGCCTTGATTGGTTGAGATTTATGGGCTTTGCTTGCTTGAGGTTGGATTAGCTAGCTTCTAAATGAAATTGTAGCACCAAGTTAAAAACAGAGAACTTGTGCGCATGTCTTGGCAATTCTAGCCCAATGGAGCACGTTTTTGGCCAACACGCCTATGTAAACGCACGTTGGCAACGTGCTCATGGATTTCCTGGGCTGGGAGTTTTGTGCTGGGCGTTGTTAGCCCAAGTTGTTGCTAACAACTTGGCTTTTCTTCTTTTTGGCTCAACTTTCATGCTTAATGTTGCTTAGAATTTGAGTGTCAATCCTCTGCTTCAATATGAACTATCATAAATCATTGGAAAGCTTAGAGTGTCTTCTTTCCAATGCCACTAGAATCACCTCATTTGGACTTTCCTAGCTCAAGTTATGCTCCATTGAAGAAGGCAAGGTCAGGCTGCCCTGGTTGGGCGTTTTTGTCAAACACGCCACCAATAACGTGCTCAACAACGCCCCTAGCCCAAATTTCTTGGCCTGGGCGTTGTTGCTGGAGTTGCCAAGGAACACGCCAGTTCATTTTGGCCCTAGCAACGTGTTCGACTCTCCTCTCTTGGCTCATTCATGCTGCCTTGAATTTCAACCTCATTTCCTTGTTTTTGGGGCCTAAAGATGACTCTGATTCGAGCTTCCATTTCATGCTCCACTATAGACTATTATATATGGTTGGAAAGCTCTGAATGTCATCTTTCCAACGCAACTAGAAGTACTCAATTTGGATCTCTATAACTCATGTTATTCTTGTTTGAAGATGACAAGGTCAGGCTGCCAGGGTTGCCGGCGTTTTTGACAAACACGCCTTCACATTCTCAAGTTGGCAACGTGGGTTACCTTCTAAGGCTGCTAAGCTTCGCAGGCATTGCTAGAAAACACGCCTTCACCTTCCTCAAGTTGGCAACGTGGGTTATGCCTCCCAGGGAGCCAAATTTTAGCAAGGGCGTTGCCAACTTGGATTCCAAGTTGCCAACGTGTTTAGTTTCTGAGGTTCCAAATAAAGCCAGCTTTTGAAGCTTCAAACGAATGCCAATCCCATACTATGATATATGGTTGGAAAGCTCTTGATGTCTACTTTCAAATTCCGTTGGAATCACCTGATTTGGAGTTTTGTAGCTCAAGATATACTCCATTGAAGGAGGTAATCTTGCTACGTCGCCAAGGAACACGCCTTCATAACTTGGCGTTGGCAACGTGCTTCTCCCTTTCCTGGGCCAAGTCTTCTATTCAGCGTTGTTTGCCTGCGTTGTCCTCAAACACGCCCCTCATCTCTAGGCTGGCAACGTGCTCGAGGCTCTGGACTAGCTCCCCAAGGTTGCTTGCTGCGTTGCCAAGGAACACGCCTTCAGAATTTGGCGTTGGCAACGTGCTTCACACCCTTCCTACCCAAGCCTTCTTGCTGCTGGAGTTGTCACCAAACACGCCTTTGTTGGTGGCGTTGGCAACGTCCAAATGAGCTTTCCAAGTTGCTTGGCATTGCATTCAAACACTCACCCTTTCTCCAAGTTGGCAACGCCAACAACTCCTCTTCTTCTTGCCCAGTTTGCTTCATTCTTGCTTCAATGCTTTCTTGTTTCATCACCTATCATTAACCAAGGAAACATCCTCAAAGTCTTGCCATCTTATGCAATAATTTTCAAGGGAATCATTACATCAACTTGTTTATAAACTTCTTGAATATTTGCATGAGTTTGGCCAACATTTACCTTGTTCTTGGTGTCTTAATGCATGGAGGTAAAACTCATCAAAATTCTTGTTTATTTCAAAGAAAGTGAATGAAATTAAGCTAAAACTACTTAAACTAACTAGCTAATATAGAAAATATGCAAACGCATCATTCCTCACTTTCAAAACCCCAATTTACAAAACCCATAACCAATAATAAGAACATACCTCCCTGCAATTTCTTGAGAAGATGACCCGAGGTTTGAATACTCGGTTATTAATTTTAAAAGAGTTTGTTACTTGGGACAACCAAAACATTTGTACGAAGGGATTTCTGTTGGTTCAGAATCTATACTTACAACGCGACTTTATAAAATTCTTTACTAGCAAAAAAAATCCCGACGTCAGTTTGTAACATTTTTATGCAAGAAATCATGAATTGAAACATAAAAAATTAAAAAATTGTGAGGTAAAAATGAATTTACCTCCTCCCCATTGATGCATGAAAACTTGTCTCTCAACAAATTTCCCTTCGGCAAGTATACCGAATTGTCGTCAAGTAAAACTCACAATAGAGTGCGGTCGAATCCCACAGGGAATGATTGATCAAGCAACTTTAGTTAGAAGAAGATGCTAGTTGAACTAAACAGAATTGAGATTGAGATGTAGAAATTTAAATGACTAGAAGTAAATAACAGAAATTAAAGTGCAGAATCTTAAATAGGGAGTTGGGATAATAAGCACGAAATTAAATGGCAGAAAGTAGATAGAATGGGTAAGATCAGAAATGGGGAGATCATTGGGTTTAGGAAATGTTGCATTCTCTGGATCAAGTTCATTCTCATCTCTTCCTCAATCAATGCATTCATTAATCTCCTTGGCAATCTTAAGTGATTGGATCCCAATTCCTTGGCAATCCAATCTCTCTAAGCTTGAACAATTGCCCAATTCCTTGATTTAATTGCTCATGGGAAGAGATGAAAGTTTGGTCACTGATTATATCACATGTATTTCCAAATCAAAGTATTGGGAAGATTAAATGTCACAATATCCATCCAAACCCCAATTTGGTCCAACATGAGAAAGCATTTCTAGCATGATTTCCTCATTCCTTTTTCAAGGTTCAAAGGAGATCCAATTATGGAGAGTTTTTTTTTCAAGACAACTAACCAAT
>NC_029775.3:70486986-70506825 GCF_000817695.3 Arachis duranensis
AGAAAAGTAAATATGCAGAGAGTAGTTCCCAAAAGTGCTAAGCTTCTCTCTAGTTCAAAACTACTCCTATATATACTACTCCTCATGATTTTCTAGTGAGTTCTTCAAGTCTTGGATGTGGGCTCTGGACCTTGAGTTGGAGCAATTCTCCTCTTTAGTGGGCCCAGCTTGTAGAGAAATATGAATTAGGCTTGTGCATTTAGTGAGATTAACATTGAGTATCATTTTGGGTGCGAGAATGTTAGTGGCATTCACTTTTTCCACTAACATTCTACCCTTATATACCCACGTTAATTCCAACGTTAGTATTCTTAACGTGAATACTAACGTTTCTTACTCAATCCTTGGCCAACGTTAATGGGACTCACTTTTCCCATTAACGTTGGCTAGTGCCCCTTTTTGCAAATGTTAATGGGAATCACTTTTCCCATTAACGTTGCTTGCCTCTTGCCCCTACGTAAGATCTCACGTTAGCTTGGCTAACGTAGCTCTTAACGTGGGTATCTATCACCTTCGAGAGCGTTAGTGACACTCACCTTTGTCACTAACGCTCCAATTGCCTTAAGTCCCTACGTTAAAACCCACGTTAACTAAGTTAACGTGGCTCTTAACATAGTAATGTAGCCATCTCCCAACGTTAGTGACAAAAGTGAGTGTCACTAACGTTGGTTCTTTGAATTCAACTCCACGTTAACTTTCACGTTAACAATCTTAATGTGAGAGTTAACGTAGGCAATGCTAATGATCCAGCATTAGTGACAAAAGTGAGTGTCACTAACGTTGGTGTTGTTGATCCTCTTCCACGTTAGAGTTCACGTTAACTAAGTTAACGTGACTCTTAACGTGGGGCATTGCCTAGTTTCCCAACGTTAATGGTGTTAACTTTTACCACTAACGTTGAGGAGAAACGTTATTGGAGTTCATGTTTCCCGTTAACGTGGAGTCTTATTTTTCTTCTACGTTAAGAACCACGTTAACTTAGTTAACGTGGCTCTTAATGTAAGCTATGAATGGCTTCGCATGCGTTATTGGTGATTGCTTTTCTCATTAACGTTGCAAGCTCTTTGCCATCCCACGTTAGTAGTCACGTTAACTAAGTTAACGTGAATGCTAACATGGTTCTCCCAGGCTTCATTTGTCCTAAAATCAAGCAATTAAAGTGCATCAAAGCTCTAGCCAAAGTCATGAGATTGTGCATCATCAAATTATCATGCAATTTTGGCAAAAATCTTATGAAATCATGCAAAATTCACAATAGTTGCTTAAATGAAGGTGTAAGTGTATTTTCACCCAAAACTTGCCTTATTCACTAGGAAAATGCATGAAACTGGCCTAGATGCCCTAGCATCACAACACCGAACTTAAAGCTTGGTTGTCCCTAAGCAAGTACTAAAACATAATAAAAATGAAATGAAAGAACAAGAAGATAAAATGGAAGTAGCATTCCTGGTTCATGGAGTTTCATGCATAGCAACTTAGGTTCTTTCCTTTTAGGTTTCAAGCCTTTATCAAATCCCTAGTCACTCTCTTGATTGCATCCCTTGAGGCTTCTATCTTATTGATCCTTCTCTTTTTTTTTTCAAAGTTTATTTTTCTTTTTGCTAGGTGCTTTGTAAGAGGGCAACTCTTTATGATAAGCTTTCAGCCCAAGTTTCTTTCCCTCATACATACACACCACAGGCATATGGTTTGTTATTCTTTCCTTCTTGAGACCTTGGTGTCCAGCACCTCTTTGGGTTACTAAGTGCTCTGTAACAAGGGTTACTCTTGATAGTGGACTTTCAGCTAATAATCCTGGATTAGTTAATCCAAGTTACCAAGTGATAAGGCACCCCTAAGAGCTTATTCATCCAAGTATATGCCTTGTACATAAACACCACAGACACTTGCCTCAATTTTGAAACCCTTGGTGCCTAGCATTGTTTCTTATTGTGTTTCCTTTCTTATTTTCACTTGTATTACTCTTTTTCTTTTCTTGTTGGGATCTTATTGTTTAGCTAGCCCCAAAGAATGTGTCTCAAACATAGGACTTAGGATGGATAGTTGCTTTCTTTCCTTTCTTGGTGAACCAACTTAGCTTACTAATCATCCTACCACAAACATTCAGAATGCACTTCACAAAATGACTCCACTCTTGTTCTCTCCATAACATTTTCTTTTTGATTAACTTAAAGAGACAAGCATAAAAGTAAGCAAGATGAAAGTGAGCATTCAAGACATTAGACTCAATAACATAGACCTAAGCAAGGAGAATTAAATGCATAATTGAAAATCCTAAGTTACTATGGAAGCATGTTCTATTTCATACGTGATTTTCCTTATTTATAGCTTTGAAAAAGAAGGTAAACTAAGAGGGAACTTCACCACCTTTCACTTGTTGGTATGCTCATTCTTCTTCTGCTCCCGTGGATAATGAGGTATGCTCATCCCCTGGGGTTGATTGGAATCCTGTAACACTATTGAAAGTTGCTTGTTCTCTAAGCACTTGGAAAAGAGTTAGCATGTACATGCGTATGTGTGAGCTTCTGAGCTTGGCTTGGTATGTGAACACCAAACTTAGCTCTTTGCTTACCTTGACAAATTGGATGTATGCAATAACTTTGTGTGCTTTTTATTCTGAAACACTATGAGTTAAAAAGACAATCTATGTATTAGAGGCTAAGCCTCTGTCAAGTGAGTTCTCTAATTTCTAGAGCAATGCTTCATTATTAAGGGCTGCAATGCACTCTTAGGCTAGGGTTTTGGTGGGACACCAAACTTAGAGCCCTATATTCACCCTTGTATTGGTTTTGGTGTGTAACACCAAACTTAGCTCTTCACACTATAGAGAACCCACTTTGACATTTTTATCAAAAGACCTATGAAAAGAAAATTACCTCAGGTTAGGTTGCCTCCCAACAAAGCGCTTTTTTAGCGTCGCTAGCTTGACGATTCCTTCCTCAGTTGAGGTTGTACCTCTGTTTGGGGGTCTCCCCCATGCTGCCCAAGTAATGTTTGAGTCTTTGTCCGTTCACAGTGAATCTTCTCTTTGAGCCTTCATCCATTACTTCTATGTGTCAATAGGGTGAGACTTTTGTGACTAGAAAGGGTTCGGACCATCTTGATTTGAGTTTCCCAGGAAAGAGTTTCAATCTAGAGTTGTAGAGAAGTACATGTTGCCCTTCTTCGAAACTTCTGGGTACCAAGTTGAGATCATGTCTCCTTTTTGCTTTTTCCTTATAAATCTTGGTGTTTTCATATGCTTGAGATCAGAATTCTTCCAATTCTTGAAGCTGCAGGACCCTTTTTTCACCAACAGCGGTGCTATCTAGGTTCAGCGTTTTAAGGGCCCAGGAAGCCTTGTGTTCTAGCTCTAATGGCAAGTGACAAGCCTTACCATACACCAGTTGATATGGGAATATCCCAATTGGTGTTTTAAAGGCTGTCCTGTATGCCCAAAAGGCATCATCTAGCTTCTTTGCCCAATCCCTTCTTGATATCCCCACAGTCTTCTCCAGAATCCTTTTCAACTCTCGGTTAGATATCTCTGTTTTCCCACTTGTTTGGGGATGATAAGGTGTGGCAACCTTATGTTTCACCCCATATCGCAGGAGTAGGGCTTCCAATGGTCTATTGCAAAAATGACTCCCTCCGTCACTGATGAGGGCTCGTGGGACTCCAAACCTGGTGAATATATTCCTTCGAAGAAAGTTCATGACCAGCTTGTTGTCATTAGTTGGAGTTGCCACTGCCTCCACCCACTTAGATACATAGTCTACAGCCACTAAGATAAACCTATTTGAGTATGAAGGTGGGAATGGTCCCATGAAATCAATTCCCCATACATCAAACAATTCAAGTTCTAGAATATAGCATTTCATTTCTCTTGGGTAGGTTGCCATCCCTTTGGCATTCGTTGCAGCTTCTCACCAATTTCTTGGCATCCTTGAAAATAGTGGGCCAAAAGAACCCACATTGCAGCACCTTTGCTGCAGTTCTTTCTCCTCCAAAGTGACCTCCATAACTAGCACTATGGCAACCCCACAGGACCTTTCGTCCCTCGTCTTCTGAGATACACCTCCTAAGGATTCCATCTGAGCATTTCTTAAAGAGATAGGGTTCATCCCATATGAAATACTTGGCATCATTGATGTGTTTCCTCCTTTGATATTTGTTGATTCCAGGAGGTAAGTCACCGGCTGCTTTAAAATTGGCAATATCCGCAAACCAAGGTGCTTTATAAATCATCATTAGCTGCTCATCTGGAAAAAATTCATTTACACTTGTATCATGGGCATCACCCTTCTCACAAGGGATTCTGGTTAAATGGTCTGCCACTTTGTTCTCCACACCCTTTTTGTCTATAATCTCAATGTTGAACTCCTGCAACAAAAAATCCATCTAATTAGTCTTGGTTTTGATTCTTGTTTAGCAAATAGATATTTGAGTGCTGTGTGATCAGTGAAAACAATAACTTTAGAGCCAATAAGATATGATCTAAATTTGTCAAATGCAAACACTATTGCCAGCAATTCCTTTTCAGTAGTAGTATAATACCTTTGAGTATCATTAAGGACCTTGCTGGCATAGTATATGACATGCACCAAATTTTCTTTTCTCTGTCCCAACACTGCCCCAACTGCGAAATCAGATGTATCACACATCAGTTCGAATGGTAGATTCCAATCAGGTGGGGTGATGATGGGAGCTGAGGATAGCCTCTTTTTCAAGTTTTCAAATGCTAGCATGCATTTCTCATAAAAAATAAATGGTGCATCAGACATTAGGAGATTGCTTAAGGGCTTGGCTATCTTTGAAAAATCTTTAATAAATCTTCTGTAGAAGCCAGCATGTCCCAAAAAGCTCCTAATTGCCTTGACATCACTTGGTGGAGGTAACTTTTCAATTAGCTCCACCTTAGCTCTATCTACCTCAATGCCTTGATTAGAAACCTTATGGCCAAGAACTATTCCCTCTATCACCATGAAATGACATTTTTCCCAATTCAAGACTAAATTGGTTTCTTGACATCGTTTCAATACCAAGGCAAGACGGTTTAGGCAACTAGGGAAGGAACCTCCAAATACAGAGAAGTTATCCATGAAAACTTCAATGAACTTCTCTATCATATCTGAAAAGATGGAGAACATACAGCATTGAAAAGTTACAGGCACATTACATAGCCCAAATGGCATGCGCATGTAAGCAAACACTCCATATGGGTAGGTGAAGGATGTTTTCTCTTGGTCTCTTGGATCAACCACTATTTGGTTATATCCTGAATAACCATCTAGAAAACAATAATATGCATGTCCCGCATGTTTTTCCAGCATTTGATCCATGAAGGGAAGTGGGAAATGATCCTTTCTTGTGGCTTCATTGAGCTTCCTGTAGTCAATACACATTCTCCAGCCTGTGATGGTTCATGTAGGGATTACCTCATTCCTTTCGTTGGGCACCACAGTGATTCCTCCTTTCTTGGGAACTACTTGAACTGGACTGACCCACTGGCTATTTGAAATTGGATAGATTACTCCTCCCTGCCACAACTTCATAACTTCTTTCTATACCACTTCTTTCATTGCTGGATTTAACCTTCTTTGAGGCTGAATGGAAGGTTTGGCACCTTCTTCCAAGAGTATCTTATGCATGCATATAGCTGAACTAATTCCTTTCAGGTCAGCAAGTGTCCATCCTATGGCATCCTTATGTTTTTGTAAGACTTGAAGCAACTCTTCTTTTTGTTCTTGGCTGAGGGCTGAATTTATGATCACTGGATAACTTTTGTTATCTCCCAAGTAAGCATACTTGAGAGTGGTTGGCAGTGTTTTAAGCTCCAGTTTGGGTACTTCTTTTCTTCCCTCCTTTTCTTCTAGTATCTCTTGAACATATGTTTCAGCAGCTGCAGCTTCTTCGCTTGCTGCTAATTCCTCTTCTGTTGATGCTTCAAATTCTTCTTCAAGAGTTTCTTGTACCAAAGCCTCTACAGAATCCAACCTCATGCATTCCCCCAATGAGTTATGTGGGTAGCTCATGGCCTTAAACACATTGAATTTCAATTTCTCATCGTGTATTCTAAGGACAAGTTCACCCTTTTGGACATCAATAAGGGCTCCGGCAGTGGCCAAGAATGGCCTTCCCAAAATGATGGAAGTATTAGCTGCTTCCTCCATATCTAATACCACAAAATCTGTTGGAAAGGTGAAGTCCCCTACCGTCACTAACAAATCCTCTACTATCCCATGGGGAAATTTGAATGATCTGTCTGCTAATTATAAAGCCATTCTTGTTGGTTTAGCTTCCTCAATCTTCTTTTCTTTCATCATTGCTAGAGACATTAGATTTATGCTGGCTCCTAGATCACATAAAGCCTTTTCTACAGTGATTTCCCCAATGATACAAGGGATTTGGAAACTTCCAGGGTCCTTCAATTTCTGGGGTAATTTGTGTTGGATGATGGTGCTGCATTCCTCTATGAGTACTACAGTCTCATTGTTCTTCCAGCTTCTCTTTTTGGTCATCAACTCCTTCAAGAACTTGGCATAGAGTGGCATTTGCTTGATTGCTTCATCAAATGGTATCTTTATTTGTAGTTTCTTGAAGATTTCCAAGAATCTTGAGAATTGGGTGTCCTCTCCCCTCTTCTTTAATTGTAGTTGCTGTGGATATGGGACCTTTGAGAGGTATGGCTTGGGCGCTTCTCTTTCTTGATGTGACTTGGGGATTGTGGTTTGAGCTTCCTCATGTCCCTTGTTTTCTTCATCCAATTCCTTTTCTGGTGGTTTCTTGTGCGTCTCCTTCAATTCCTTCCCACTTCTGAGGGTGATAGCCTGACATTCTTCCCTTGGTATTGAGTTAATATTACTGCAATTGTTGTGCGCAGGGGTTTGCTTGAATAAAAATTCAATCTGTGTTTCCAGTTTCTTGATGGCAGCATCTTGATTCTACATGTTAGATTGCACTTCTTCCCGGAAAGCCTTACTATCTTGAATTTCTTTGCATAGATTTTTGAGTTGAGCTTCAATTTTTGAGTCTATCATCTGTGGATGATGGTGGGTTGAGATTAGGTGGTTGAGAAGGTTGGTTAGATGGATGTTGGTAATATCTCTGTGAGGTGTTTTGATGAGTAGCATTGCTGTTGGAGTTGAAGTTGTGGCGTCTCTGATCTTGTCCTTGGTCTTGTTGATTTCCCCATCCAAAGTTGGGGTGATTTCTCCATCCAGAGTTGTAAGTTTTGGAGTATGGATCATGGACTTGTCTAGGTGAGTTTCCCACATAGTTGGCTTGCTCCCAGTCACCTTCTTCTCCTATGTTTACTCCTTCTTGAGCTGGTGATGAGGTGATGGCTGCTGCAACTTGGTTCTCTTCCACCTTCTTGGTAAAATCTGCTAGCTGCTTGGTGATCATCTTGTTTTGGGCTAATAGTGCATCCATGTGGTTAAGCTCCATTACTCCTCTAGTGTTACTTCTTTCAGAGGCATAGAAATAGTTGTTCTCAGCAACTGTTTCAATGACATCTATGGCTTCTTCAATGGTTTTCTTCTTGTTTAGAGAGCCTCATGATGAATGATCCACAGCCTTCTTTGACTCATAAGAAAGACCTTCATAGAAGATGTGAAGTTAGACCCACTCATTAAACATCTCTGGTGGGCATCTCCTTGTTAGATCTTTGAACCTTTCCCAAGCTTCATAAAGTGTCTCCCCATCTTGCTGTCTGAACATCTGCACTTCAGTTCTCAGCCTATTGATCCTTTGAGGGGGGTAAAACCTTGCCAAAAACTTGTTCACTACCTATTCTCAATTAGTCAAGCTCTCCTTTGGAAAGGATTCAAGCCACTTGGATGCCTTGTCCCTGAGTAAAAAAGGGAACAAGAGCAACCTATAGACATCGGGATGGACTCCATTGGACTTTACTGTGTCACAAATCCTCAAGAAGGTGGTCAAGTGTTGATTAGGATCTTCTTGAGCACCTCCTCCAAATGAACAATTATTCTGCACCAAGGTGATGAGCTGAGGTTTTAGCTCGAAATTGTTGGCATGTATGGTGGGCTTCTGAATGCTGCTTCCACAGTTTCCTGGATTAGGATTGATATAGGATCCTAAGACCCTCCTTTCTTGCCCAGCCCAGTTTGCATGGCCTTCTCTGGCATGATTATGAGCTTCTTCTTCATGATTGTTCTCCAAATTCTCTTCCATGTTGGGTTCAAATTATTATTCCTCTTCTTCAGCACCAATAATCCTTTTTCCTCTTGCCTCCCTTCTTAGTCTCCAAAGGGTTCTTTCAAGTTCTGAATCAAAGGATGTTAAGACTCCTTCTCTTCTCCCTGTCATACAACAAACAGATTGCACAACAGGAGGTATAGTGAAGATTATTCTTGGTAGAGTAATTGTTAGTGTGAGTGATGTAATTTATCAAACAGTTAGTGGGTTAGTGAGCTGGATTATGATCAAATAAGAAAAAGAGAACAGAAAATAGAGAGGGTATAGGGGATGAGGAAGAAATTAAAAATGAACTAAGGTAAATTGACTGAATAATAAAAAAAATGAATAACGAAATAAAAAAAATGCTCAATCTAGTGATCTTCTAACTTAATCATTATTGATTCAAAAACAATCCCCGGCAACAGCGCCATAAACTTGATCCATGAAAACTTGTCTCTCAACAAAATTCCCTTCGGCAAGTATACCGAATTGTCATCAAGTAAAACTCACAATAGAGTGAGATCGAATCCCACAGGGATTGATTGGTCAAGCAACTTTAGTTAGAAGAATATGCTAGTTGAGCTAAACAGAATTGAGATTGAGATGCAGAAATTTAAATGACTAGAAGTAAATAACAGAAATTAAAGTATAGAATCTTAAATGGGGAGTTGGGATAATAAGCAGGAAATTAAATGGCAAAAAGTAAATAGAATGGGTAAGATCAGAAATGGGGAGATCATTGGGTTTAGGAGATGTTGCATTCTCCGGATCAAGTTCATTCTCATCTCTTCCTCAATCAATGCATTCATTAATCTCCTTGGCAATCTTAAGTGATTGGATCCCAATTCCTTGGCAATCCAATCTCTCTAAGCTTGAACAATTGCCCAATTCCTTGATTTAATTGCTCATGGGAAGAGATGAAAGTGTGGTCACTGATTATACCACATGTATTTCCAAATCAAAGTATTGGAAATATTAAATGTCACAATATCCATCCAAACCCCAATTTGGTCCAACATGAGAAAGAATTTCTAGCATGATTTCCTCATCCCTTTTCCAAGGTTCAAAGGAGATCCAATTATGGAGAGTTTCTTTTCCAAGACAACTAACCAATTGAATTAAGATCGAAAGCTTTCTAGTAAGATCCAGAGAAAAGAAAGAAGAAGAAGAACGAAAACTATAATTGATCCATCAAATTACAACAGAGCTCCCTAACCCAATGAAAGGGGTTTAGTTGTTCATAGCTCTAGAAATGAAAAATGGCAGGAAAGAAGAATCCATGCTAGAAGTACAGAAAAGTAAATATGCAGAGAGTAGTTCCCAAAAGTGCTAAGCTTTTCTCTAGTTCAAAAATACTCCTATATATACTACTCTTCAAGATTTTCTAGTGAGTTCTTCAAGTCTTGGATGTGGGCTCTGGACCTTGAGTTGAAGCAATTCTCCTCTTTAGTGGTCCCAGCTTGCAGAGAAATATGAATTAGGCTTGGGCATTTAGTGAGATTAACATTGAGTATCATTTTGGGTGCGAGAACGTTAGTGGCATTCACTTTTTCCACTAACGTTCTACCCTTATATACCCACGTTAATTCCAACGTTAGTATTCTTAACGTGAATACTAATGTTTCTTACTCAATCCTTGGCCAATGTTAATGGGACTCACTTTTCCCATTAACGTTGGCTAGTGCCTCTTTTTGCAAACGTTAATGGGAATCACTTTTCCCATTAACGTTGCTTGCCTCTTGCCCCTACATTAGATCTCACGTTAGCTTGGCTAACATAGCTCTTAACGTGGGTATCTATCACCTTTGAGAGCGTTAGTGACACTCACCTTTGTCACTAACGCTCCAATTGCCTTAAGTCCCTACGTTAGAACCCACGTTAACTAAGTTAACATGGCTCTTAACGTAGTAATGAAGCCATCTCCCAACGTTAGTGACAAAAGTGAGTGTCACTAACGTTGGTTCTTTGAATTCAACTCCACGTTAACTTTCACGTTAATAATCTTAACGTGAGAGTTAACGTAGGTGATGCTAATGATCCAACGTTAGTGACAAAAGTGAGTGTCACTAACGTTGGCGTTGTTGATCCTCTTCCATGTTAGAGTTCACGTTAACTAAGTTAACGTGACTCTTAACGTGGGGCATTGCCTAGTTTCCTAACGTTAGTGGTGTTCACTTTTACCACTAACGTTGAGGAGAAACATTATTAGAGTTCATGTTTCTCGTTAACATGGAGTCTTCTTTTTCTTCTACGTTAAGTACCACGTTAACTTAGTTAACGTGGCTCTTAACATAAGCTATGAATGGCTTCGCAGGTGTTATTGGTGATCGCTTTTCTCATTAACGTTGCAAGCTCTTTGCCATCCCACGTTAGTAGTCACGTTAACTAAGTTAACGTGAATGCTAACGTGGTTCTCCCATGTTTCATTTGTCCTGAAATCAAGCAATTAAAGTACATCAAAGCTCTAGCCAAAGTCATGAGATTATGCATCATCAAATTATCATGCAATTCTGGCAAAAATCTCATGAAATCATGCAAAATTCACAATAGTTGCTTAAATGAAGGTGTAAGTGTATTTTCACCCAAAACTTGCCTTATTCACTAGGAAAATGCATGAAACTACCCTAAAACAATAAAGAAAAGGTCAGTGAAACTGGCCTAGATGCCCTGGCATCACCCATCATCCTGGCGTTAAACGCCCAAACGCTGCATGTTTAGGGCGTTTAACGCCCATTTGCAGCTTCTTCTGGGCATTCAATGCCCAGCTGTTGCTTCTAGCTGGCGTTGAACGCCAGAAACTCCTTTGTCATTGGACGTTTTTCTGAACAGCCAGGACGCTATAAATCTAGCGTTGAACGCCCAGAAGGTGCTTCTTTCTGGCGTTCAATGCCCAGAAGATGCTTCTTTCTGGTGTTCAACACCCAGATGGCTATCCTTACTGGCATTGAACGCCTAGTGAGTGCTTCTTTTGGGCGTTCAGTGCCCAAAACAGCTCTTAATGGCTTTTTTTCGCACTAATGAGCTTCTTTTTGCTGTTTTATCCTCTGAATCCTTCTGTAACTCTGTGAACTCAAGCAATGGCTATTTTACCTTGAAGATAATTGACATAAACCTGTAAAAATTCAATTAATTAACAAATAAGTGATGAGCGGATAATTTATACGCTTTTTAGCACTGTTTTTAGTATGTTTTTAGTACATTTTAGTTAGTTTTTTAGTATGTTTTTATTAGTTTTTATTTAAAATTCACTTTTCTGGGCTTTACTATGAGTTTGTGTTTTTCTGTGATTTCAGGTAATTTTTGGCTGAAATTGAGGGACCTGAGCAAAAATTTGATTCAAAGGCTGAAAAAGGACTGCAGATGCTGTTGGATTCTGACCTCCCTGCACTCGAAGTGGATTTTCTGGAGCTACAGAAGCCCAATTAGCGCGCTCTTAATTGCGTTGGAAAGTAGACATCCTGGGCTTTCCAGAAATGTATAATAGTTCATACTTTGCCCGAGATTTGATAGCCCAAACTGGCGTTGCAAATCAGCTTCAGAATTCCCGGCGTTTAACGCCAGAACTGGCACAAAAATTGGAGTTAAACGCCCAAACTGGCACAAAAGCTGGCGTTTAACTCCAGAAAAAAGTCTCTACACATGAAAGCTTCAATGCTCAGCCCAAGCACACACCAAGTGGACCCCGGAAGTGGATTTTTATGTCATTTACTCATTTCTGTATATCCTAGGTTACTAGTTCACTATAAATAGGATATTTTGACATTGTATCTGGACCTCATGACACATTACATGTTTCTTATTGTATCTTCTATGGCATGAGTCTCTAAACCCCATGGTTGGGGGTGAGGAGCTCTGCTGTGTCTTGATGGATTAATGCAATTACTACTGTTTTTCAATCAATCACGCTTGCTTCTATTCTAAGATATCACTTGTTCTTCAACATGATGAATGTGATGATCCGTGACACTCATCATCATTCTCACCTATGAACGTGTGCCTGACAACCACCTCCGTTCTACTTTAGATTGAGTGAATATCTCTTGGATTCCTTAACCAGAATCTTCGTGGTATAAGCTAGAATTGATGGCGTCATTCAAGAGAATCCGGAAGGTCTAAACCTTGTCTGTGGTATTCTGAGTAGGATTCAAGGATTGAATGAATGTGACGAGCTTCAAACTCCTGAAGGCGAGGCGTTAGTGACAGACGCAAAAGAATCACTAGATTCTATTCCAACCTGATTGAGAACCGACAGATGATTAGCCGTGCTGTGACAGAGCGCGTTGAACATTTTCACTGAGAGGATGGGAGGTAGCCATTGACAACGGTGAAACCCTACATACAGCTTGCCATGGAAGGAACCTTGCGTGCATGAAGAAGAAAACAGTGGGAAAGTAGAGGTTCAGAAGATAGAGCATCTCCAATACCTCAACCTGTTCTCCATTACTGCAAAACAAGTATCTATTTCATGTTCTTCTACTTTTCACAATTAAACCTGAGAATTATTGATATCCTGACTAAGAGTTACAAGATAACCATAGCTTGCTTCAAGCCGACAATCTCTGTGGGATCGACCCTTACTCACGTAAGGTATTACTTGGACGACCCAGTGCACTTGCTGGTTAATTGTGCGAAATTACAAAAGTGTGATTGTGATTTCGTGCACCAATAATCCTTGTAAATGGCTGGGTTGCCTCCCAGCAAGTGCTTCTTTATTGTCTTTAGTTGGACTATTACTGAGCTTTAATCAAGTCTCAGTTTTGAGCATTCTTGCTCAAAATTGCTTTCAAGATAATGTTTAACTATCTGTTCATTAACAATGAACTTTTTGTTAGAATCATTATCCTGAAGCTCCACGTATCCATATGGTGACACACTTGTAATCACATTTGGACCTCTCCACCGGGATTTCAATTTCCCGGGGAATAATCTGAGCCTAAAGTTAAATAGCAGAATTTTCTGCCCTGGCTCAAAGACTCTGGATGATAATTTCTTATGATGCCATCTTTTTGCTTTCTCTTTGTAAATTTTTGCATTTTCGAAAGCATTGAGTCTGAATTCCTCTAGCTCATTTAACTGGAGCAATCATTTTTCTCCAGTTAACTTGGCATCAAGGTTTAGGAATCTGGTTGCCTAATAGGCCTTGTGTTCCAGTTCCACTGGCAAGTGACAGGCTTTTCCATACACCAGCTGGTATGGAGAAGTTCCTATAGGTGTCTTGAATGCTGTTCTGTATGCCCACAGAGCATCATCCATGCTTCTTGCCCAATCCCTTCTATGGTTAATCACAGTCCGTTTCGGGATTCTTTTAAGTTCTCTATTAGAGACTTCAGCTTGCCCATTTGTCTGTAGATGATATGGAGTGGCCACCCTATGGCTAACTCCATATCTAACCAAAGCAGAGTAAAGCTGTTTATTGCAGAAATGAGTGCCCCCATCACTGATTAGTACTCTAGGAATACCAAATCTGCTGAAGATGTGTTTCTAGAGGAATTTTAGCACTTTCTTAGTATCATTAGTGGGTGTTGCTATAGCTTCTACCCATTTGGATACATAATCCACTGCCACCAGAATATAAGTGTTTGAGTATGATGGTGGGAATGGCCCCATAAAGTCAATACCCCATACATCAAACAACTCAATCTCCAAGATCCTTTGTTGAGGCATGGCATAACTGTGAGGCAGATTGCCAGATCTTTGGCAACTATCACAATTAAATACAAACACTCGGGAGTCTTTATAGAGAGTCGGCTAGTAGAAGCCACATTGGAGGACACTTGTGGCTGTTCACTCACTTCCAAAATGTCCTCCATACTGTGATCCATGGTAGTGCCAGAGGATCTTCTATGCTTCTTCTTTAGGAACACATCTACAGATTACTCCGTCTGCACATCTCTTGAAGAGATATGGTTCATCCCAAAGATAGTACTTTGCATCCGTGATCAATTTCTTTGTTTGCTGCCTATTGTACTCTTTGGGTATGAATCTTACTGCCTTGTAGTTTGCAATGTCTGCAAACCATGGCACCTCATGGATGGCAAAGAGTTGCTCATCCGGAAAGTTTTCAGAGATCTTAGTAAGAGGGAGGGACGCCCCTTCTATTGGTTCTATTCGGGACAGGTGATCTGCTACTTTATTCTCTGACCCTTTTCTGTCTCTTATTTCTATATCAAACTCTTGCAGAAGCAACACCCATCTTATGAGTCTAGGTTCTGAATCCTGCTTTGTGAGTAGATATTTAAGAGCTGCATGGTCAGTGTACACATTCACTTTTGATCCTACTAAATAAGATTTGAACTTATCAATGGCGTAAACCACTGCAAGTAGCTCTTTTTCTTTGGTTGTGTAGTTCTTCTGTGCGTCATTAAGAACACGACTGGCATAATAAATGACGTGCAGAAGCTTGTCATGCCTTTGTCCCAACACTGCACCAATGGCATGATCACTGGCATCACACATTAATTCAAATGGTAATGTCCAGTCTGGTACAGAGATGACTGGTGCTGTGACCAGCTTAGCTTTTAGAGTTTCAAATGCTTGCAAACACTCTTTATCAAAGATAAATGGCGTATCAGTAGCTAGCAGATTACTCAGAGGTTTGGTGATTTTTGAAAAATCCTTTATAAACCTCCTATAAAATCCTGCATGCCCTAGAAAGCTTCTGATTGCCTTAACATTGGCAAGTGGTGGTAATTTTTCAATTACCTCTACCTTAGCTTGACCCACTTCTATTCCCTTGTTCAAAATTTTGTGCCCAAGGACAATTCCTTCAGTCACCATAAAGTGACATTTCTCCCAGTTTAAAACCAGGTTAGTCTCTTGGCACCTTTTTAGAACAAGTGCTAGATGGTCAAGACAGGAGATGAATGAGTCTCCAAATACTGAAAAGTCATCCATGAAGACTTCCAGAAATTTTTCCACCATATCAGAGAAAATTAAGAGCATGCACATTTGAAAGGTTGCAGGTGCATTGCACAGGCCAAATGGCATCCTTCTGTATGCAAATACTCCATATGGACATGTGAATGCTGTTTTCTCTTGATCCTGGGGATCTACTGCAATTTGATTATAACCTGAATATCCATCTAGGAAGCAGTAGTATTCATGACCTGCTAGTCTTTCTAAAATCTGGTCTATGAAGGGTAAAGGAAAATGATCCTTTCTGATAGCTGTATTGAGCCTTCTATAATCAATACACATACGCCACCTTGTAAATGTTCTTGTAGGAACCAGTTCATTTTTTTCATTATGAGCCACTGTCATGCCACCCTTCTTAGGGACGACTTGGACAGGGCTTATCCAGGGGCTATCAGAAATAGGGTAAATAATCACAGCCTCTAGTAATTTAGTGACCTCCTTCTGCACCACCTCCTTCATGGCTGGATTTAGCCGCCTCTGTGGTTGAACCACTGGCTTAGCGTCTGGCTAATGCCCTTAAGATCACTGATGGACCACCCAAGAGCTGTCTTGTGTGTCCTTAGCACTTAAATTAGTGCTTCCTTTTCTTGTGGCTCTAAGGTAGAGCTTATGATTATAGGGAAGGTATCACCTTCTCCCAGAAATGCATATTTCAGGGATGGTGGTAATGGTTTGAGCTCGGGTTTGGGAGGTTTCTCCTCTTCCTGAGGGATTTTCAGAGGTTCTATTATTCTATCTGGTTCCTCCAGATCAGGGTGAACATCTTTAAAGATATCCTCTAGCTCTGATTTGAGACTCTCAGTCATATTGACCTCTTTTAACAGAGAGTCAATAATATCAATGCTCATGCAGTCATTTTGGGTGTCTGGATGCTGCATAGCTTTGACAACATTCAACTTAAACTCATCCTCATTGACTCTCAGGGTCACTTCCCCTTTTTGTACGTCAACGAGGGTTCGTCCAGTTGCTAGGAAAGGTCTTCTTAGAATGAGAGTTGCACTCTTGTGCTCCTCTATTTCCAGCACCACAAAGTCAGTGGGAAAGGCAAATGGCCCAACCTTGACAATCATATCTTCAATTACGCTTGATGGTTATTTAATGGAGCCATCAGTAAGTTGGAGACATATCCGGGGTGGTTTGACTTCATCAGTCAACCCAAGCTTTTTGATAGTAGATGCAGGTATTAGGTTGATACTTGCCCCAAGATCACATAGAGCTTGCTTGGTACAAGTACCTTCTAATGTGCATGGTATCATAAAGCTTCCGGGATCTTTAAGCTTCTTAGGTAAGCTTTTCAGAATGACTGCACTGCATTCTTCAGTGAGGTAAACTTTCTCAGTTTCCCTCCAATCCTTCTTATGACTTAAGATCTCTTTCATGAACTTAGCATAAGAGGGTATTTGCTCAAGTGCCTCTGCAAACGGAATCTTTATTTCAAGAGTCATGAGATAGTCTACAAAGCAGGCAAATTGCTTATCCTGTTCCGCTTGGCGGAGTTTCTGAGGATAAGGCATTTTGGCTTTGTATTCCTCAACCTTAGTTGCTGCAGCTTTATTGCCTACAGATGTGGGTTGAGAAGCCTTTTTAGAAGGGTTGTTATCAGCACTTGTATGTGTCTGATCTCCCACTGGCATTTGAATGCCAGGAGTGGAAGTTGGAGTGGCATTAGACACCAACTCCTTATCTGTTTCTGGCATCTGAACGCCAGAACTGTGCTTCCTTTGGGCGTTCAACGCTAATTCCTTACTTGTTTCTGGCATTGAACGCCAGGACTGAGCATAGTTTGGGCGTTCAACGCCAGCTTTCCACCCATTCTCTGGCGTTTGAGTGTCAAAATTATTCCTCTCTGGGCTCTTACTGTCCTCAGAAGGATTTTGGTTAGTTTGCTCATTTCTTGGCTTCCTACTATCTTGAAGCGAGGTATTTAATATTTTCCCACTTCTTAATTGAACTGCTTGGCACTCTTCTGTTATTTGTTTTGATAATTGCTGTTTTGTTTGCTTCAACTGTACTTCTATATTCATATTAGCCATTCTTGTTTCTTGTAGTATCTCCTTGAATTCGGCTAGCTGTTTTGCTAGAAAATCCAGTTGCTGATTGAATTCAGTAACTTGTTCTGTAGGACTGAGTTCAGCAGTTACTGTTTTAGCCTCTTCGTTGATGGAAGGTTCACTGCTAAGGTACAGATGCTGATTTCTGGCAACTGTATCAATGAGCTCTTGAGCTTCTTCTGTTGTCTTTCTCATGTGTATAGATCTACCAGCTGAGTGGTCTAGAGAAATCTGAGCTCTTTCTGTAAGCCCATAGTAGAAGATGTCTAACTGCAGCCACTTTGAAAACATTTCAGAGGGGTATTTTCTTAGCATCTCTCTGTATCTCTCCCAGGACTTATAAAGGGATTCATTATCTCCTTGTTTAAAGCCTTGGATGCTCAGTCTTAGCTGTGTCATCCGTTTTGGAGGAAAATAGTGATTCAGGAATTTTTCTGACAGTTGTTTCCATGTTTTTATGCTAGCCTTAGGTTGGTTATTTAACCACCTCTTAGCTTGGTCTTTTACAGCAAATGGAAACAGTAATAATCTGTAGACATCCTGATCTACTTTCTTATCATGTACTGTGTTAGTAATTTGTAAAAATTATGCCAGAAACTCTGTAGGTTCTTCCTGTGGAAGACCGGAATACTGGAAACTTTGCTGCACCATGATGATGAGCTGAGGATTCAACTCAAAACTACTGACTCTGATGGAGGGTATACAGATACTACTCCCATATGAAGCAGTAGTGGGGTTAGCAGATGACCCCAGAGTCCTTCTGGACTGTTCATTTCCACTTAGTTCTATGTTGGAGTAAAAGAGGTAATGTGGATTTAATTTTTTTTTTGAATATCAAAAATTAAAAGGAAGATAAAATAAAATAAATGAAAAATAAAATAAAAATTCAAAAATTAGAAAACCAAAATAAATAAAAAAAATTGAAAATGAAAATAATTAATTATTTGAAAAGATTTGAAAAAATTTGGATATAATTTTCGAAAATTGAAGAGAGAGAAAAAGTGGTTAGGAAGTTTTGAAAACTCCGATGCTTAAGTTAGCAAGGGCTTTAAGCAGTTTTTTAGTAGAATTAGAGTATGAGTTATACCTGGGTGCTCCAATGTATTTATAGTAGTGAGTGTCCTATAAGATAAGTTTACTTATCTTATCTTATCTTTGAGTGAAGTCATCTTATCTTTAAGGGGAACTGCCTTTATCTTTGATGTGTGGAAAACGATCCAACACAAAACTCACCGGCAAGTGTATCGGGTCGCATCAAGTAATAAAACTCACGGGAGTGAGGTCGATCCCACAGGGATTGAAGGATTGAGCAATTTTAGTTCGGTGGTTGATTTAGTCAAGCGAATCAAGTATTGGTTAAGAGGGATGAATTGCAGAAATTAAAGAGAACTTAAAGTAAAGTTGTTGAATCTTAAAGAACAAGAAATTAAATGACTGAAACTTAAAGTGCAAGACATGTAAATTGCAGTAACTTAAAGTGCAAGAAATATAAATTGCTTGAATGAAAAAGGGATTTGAGGACTGGGATTTCAGAATTCAAGCAAGGTAAATTAAATTGCAACAATTAATAAAGCAGAAGATGAATTAAAAGTAACTAGAATTCAAACAGGAAATGAAATTAAATTGCAGCAGGGGTTCATAGAAGAACCAAAAAGGAAAATGGGATCTCAGGACTCCAGAGACTAGATAGCAAAGTCTAGATCTCAATTGCCTTCCCAGATCCAAGTTCACAAAGCAATTAACAAGAAATTAAAGAAGAAGCAGTAAAGGAAATGTAATTGAAATCAATTATGTAGAAGAGAAATTAAAGAGATCTTGAATGGAGATTGAGACAGAAATTTCTCAATTCTTCACACCCAATACTCAAACAAGAAAAATAAAAATGCTCAAACAAGAACGAGGAAGAAGAGAGATCAATTCTCCTCCCCAATTCTTCCAAATCTCAGTTCCTAGCTCTCAGTAAAGTCTCAAAATTCAAAAATCAAAAGAAGGTTCAAAAGTCAAAAGTAAAAGAAAAGGTTCAAAAGTCAAAAGTAAAAGAAAAGGTTCAAAAGTCAAAAGTAAAGGAAAAAACTCCCTAATTACATCAAACTATCTCCTATTTATACACTTTCTATTCTTGGATTTTGGAAATTGGATGGGCTTTTGATTTGGTGAAGAAATGAATTAAATTGGATTTTTAATCCAATTTTCAGCCCATGAGAAAGTGGCTTCCAGGAGGCTGCCCTGCCCTTGTGGAGGGCAGGGCAGGAAATGGTGCATGCGGCCTCGTGCATTCGTGTTGGTGCGTGTGATGCATCAGAATGCTGCCTTGCCCTTGTGGAGGGCAGGGCAGAGTTTTCTTGGTGCGCCAGATTCTGCCCGTGCGTGCTGCTGCTGGCCGAGACTCCCTTGGTGCGTGCAAATCTTGTGCGCTGGCCGTGCACCACAAAATGCTGCCCTGCCCTCGCGGAGGGCAGAGCAATGTTACCAATGGTGAGGTTCCAAGTTTGAAACTTGGTGGAGGCACACGCTGCTTCTTTTTCTTTGGTTTTCTTGGCACCAAAGTAATGCTTAGTTCCTTGTTTCCTCACGGTGCCGTGTTCGATCCAGGGAGAATGAAAGCAAGCCAATTTTTGCTTGATTTTATTGTGCTTGAGCGCTACTCCTTTCCTCTTTGTCCTTGGGTTCGAAACCCATAGGAAGCATTATA
>NC_029775.3:70506845-70512565 GCF_000817695.3 Arachis duranensis
CCTTATGTTGCCCTCCTAGAGGGCAGTGTGCCCTTGTGGAGGGCAATGTTTGCTTCCTCCTTCTATGCGCCACATTCCTTCTTTCCTTGGGCCACGCTTTCTTAAGCCATGTTTGTCCTCTTTTCTTCCTTTCTTCACCTACAAGAAACCAAAACAACCACTCAAAGTATCTCTAAACTCATAAGGTTTATAATTCATTAAAAATAAATTAATTCTTGCTTAAACCTCATGATTTAGCATCAATTTAATAGTGGTTGCTTGATTTAAAGAAGTTGTGCATTTTCTTTCCAAATCACTTACTTAGGATGCAAGAAAGTGCATAAAGACTAATAAAACAAGTGAAATTAGCTTGAAAAATGGGTATATGATGACTTGTCATCAATCTTTCTAGGCTTTGGCTGCCTTTAAATTGGGATGTGTTCCTTCATTTGGGCCCGTTTTGGGCTTCTATGGAGATTTAGCCGAACTCTTTCGAGAGGGGGTCAATGCGACCCAACCTGAAGAGGTCAGTCACTTGTGTCTTTGGTCAGCCCGGGTCGTATAGCTCGACCCAGGGTATGAACACTAATCAACCCCGCTGCATGATTAATTGCATATTTGGGGGCTTTGGGGTTGGTGGAGTGGTGCACAAAATTGACTCCACAATATTCGCACAGATAGACCGGCAAGTGCACTGGGTTGTCCAAGTAATACCTCAGGTGAGTGAGGGTTGATCCCATGGAGATTGTTGGTTTGAGCAAGCAATGACTATCTTGTAGATCTTAGTCAGGCGGGTAGAAAAGATAGTTATTGTGGAAAAACGCATAAAAAAATAAATAAAGTATTATTGGATAGATGTGAAATCATTTGATAAGGGAATGGTTGAGGCTTCAGAGATTCATCCTTCTTCTAGATCAAATTTTTTCACTGTCTACTTCATCTTCTGATGATTCATTCCATGGCAGGCTATAAGTGACTAACGCTAGGTCAGTGGTCATTAATCTCCTCTGCTTTAGATCAAACGCTAGGTCAATGGTCATCCAATCTGAATGGGGGTCAAGCTCTAGCAATCCATTCCCTTGGTGATCCTACTCAAAATGTCACAGACAAGGTTGGATCTTCTGGGTCAGACAATGCTGCTTCACGATTCTAGCCTATACCACAAAGGCCCTAATCACCCCGTACCTCGGCTGAACTAATGTCTCCAAGTTCCCAATGAAGTCGTGGATTAACCGTCTAAGAGATGTATAATCAAGCTTGTAGTTCAGTACTATACCATCAAGGACTCGCAAGAACCCATGTAGAATAGGAATGACGATCAAGTTATACTCCCAATTCAATAGAATGAAGAACGAAGATACATCTTAGAATGGAATCAAGCATAGATTAAAATAAAATAGTGAGATTATTAATCCATAAGAATAAGTAGAGCTCCCAACCTTAACCTAGGATGTTAATAACTCATACTGTACAATAATGTTTGAAAGTAAAAGTGGGGGAAGAAGATCCTAACAATGGTTATCTCTTCCTATATATAATAACCTAGTAACTAAGAAGTACAAAATTATGATAGAATAGACTAGAGGTGAGAAATCCATCCTTGGGCCCAATTGAGTTGAGTGTTTGGCCTGAGCTTGAGGTGAAGTCACGAGCTGGTACTCCCTCTGGGGCATTGGATGCCAGCTTTGGACTCCTTTTTGGGTGTTGAGCGGCAACTACTCCCTTTTGGGCTTCTAACGCCAAGAATGGGGTTGGTAGCTGGCGTTGAACGCTAGTTTTGGGCCTTCATTTCCAGAGAAAAGTATAGACTATTATATATTGTTGGAAAGCCCTAGATGTTAGCTTTTCGTAACCATTAGAGCGTGCCATTTGGACTTTGAGTGCATGGAGATCAAAATCTGACATCATCTACAATCCTTTCTCTATCTCTAAATCAGACTTTTTCAAAGCTCCTCAATTTCTACCAGAATTTACCTGAAATCATCATAAAACACAATAACTCAAAGTAGAATCCAAAAATGTGGATTTTAGACTAAAACCTATGAATGTATAAAAAAACTTAAACAAAACAAAACAAAAATTATATGAAAATGATGCTGTTCATACCCAGGATCGAGCCACCCGACTAGGGATGTTTAGCGACAAAGCAACCAACCTCTTCAGGTCTGATTATCTGAACTCTTCTCAAAGAGCTCGGTCAAAATTACCAAGGAAGCCCAGTAAAGGGCCCAAATAGAGGAACACAACCCAAATCCAAAGGTAGCCCAAGCCTATAGAGATAAGGGCGGTTTCCTTGAAGATACGAGGATCCCAGTCAAATATAAGATAAGATAAGATAAGATAAGATAACTAACTTATCTTATCTAAAAAGATCACTCCACACCATTATAAACACGCTGGAGCACTCAGGTATAACTCATACTCTGATTCTACTAAAAATCTGCTTAATACCCTTGCTAACTTAAGCATCAGAGTCCCTTGCAGGTACTACCACCTTCCGGTGATGAAGGATCAGCACCACCACCAAGTCCAACAAGTCGGACACAGCAGCTCCGGCCAGTACAGAAGATTTCGTCTGAGATTGACCCCCAGTTTCAGGTAACACTCGAAACATTGGTGCCGTTGGCGGGGAACCAGGAATTCATTCCATCATCATGACAACGACCATGATTTAGGTCTAGAACATAGAATGCTGCACAAAAACACAGACACTACACCAAAAGATATCCCTCAACCTAACGAAGACAAGAATTCACCAAGCCCGGGAGCCCTTGAGACGCTTCAGGATCATTTAAAATAACTTGAGGTAGAAGCCCAACATCAGCGAGAAGCTGGAAAGGACCTACAAAGGGAGATAAGGCGACGCCGGGAATTAGAGGACAAACTCCTAAAAATCGAAGCCGATCTCAAAGCCAAAGACTCGATCCACTCACCAGGACAGCTCCCGCAAGGACCAAGATCCATTTACCAAGGAGATCATGAAGACCAAAATCCCAAAAGACTTTAAGCTCCTGGATATGGCTTTATACGATGGTACGACGGATCCCAGCCATCACCTCAGTAATTTCAGGAGTCGAATGTACCTCACTGACGCCTCAGCCGCAGTCCGCTGCAAAGCCTTCCCGACTACCTTAACAAAAGCAGCGATTAAGTGGTTCGACAATCTACCCCCCAGGTCCACCTCAAACTTCGACAACCTAGCCAAAAAGTCTCTAGCCAGATTCTCCATCCAGAAAGACAAAGCCAAGCACGCCCCAAGTCTATTAGGAATCAAACAGGGAGATCGGGAAAATCTCCGCAGCTACATGGAAAGATTCAGCAAAGCATGTCTATACATACAAAGTCTGCCCACAAAAGCAGCCATCATGGGCCTCATCAATGGCTTACAAAAAGGGCCTTTTAGCCAATCGATATCAAAAAAGCATCCCACCTCTCTAAATGAGGTACAAAAATGAGTCGAGAAGTATATCAACATGGAGGAAAATGCTCGACTAAGAGAGACCTCAAAATCCGGATTCTCCAACTCCTCCCAAGATAAGGACAAAGAATCCAAGAAAAAAGGAGATCGACAAGGGAAAAGATCAAAAAATACCACAATTATACCCCTCTCCGGGTATCCCTTGTGGATGTCTACAGAGAAGTATGCCATACTAAAAAGATACCCCCAGCTTGACCACTCAAAAGCAAAAAAAGAGGAGGAAACCGGGCAGAGTATTGTGAATATCACCGAATCTATGGACATTCCACCAATGAATGTTTCGACTTAAAAAATATCATAAAAAAACTGGTAAGAGAAGCAAAATTAGATCGGTATTTGGTAAACCGAGTAGACGATCCTAGAAAAAGAAGAAGGGACGAAGATATCGGACAAACAGAACGACCACCTCGTACCCCTGAGAGACACGTCCACATGATCCACGGAGGATTTGTGGGAGGCGGGATCTCCAAATCATCTCACAAAATGTATCTCAAAGAAATATATCATGTTGAGGGAAGAGAGGAAACACTTGACATCCCCACAATTACCTTTACTAAAGAGGACACATCTGGCATTATCCCAGGACATGACGATCCTATGGTCATCACTATCGTACTGGCAAACGCAAATCTCCACCGCACGCTGATAGACCAAGGCAGCTCCGCCGACATATTATTCAAAACCACCTTCGACAAACTCGGCCTAGAAGAAAAAGAACTCAGAGCATATCCGAACAGCCTATTCGGACTAGGAGACACCCCAGTTCAACCACTTGGATACGTCTCACTACACGACCTTTGGAAAAGGAAACCAGTCAAGAACACTCAAAATATACTACATCATGGACGACGTAAGCTCAGCCTACAATGCCTTAATAGGTCAGACAACATTGAATTAGCTTGGCACAGTAGTCTTGACTCCACATCTATGCATGAAGTTTCCAACTACAAAAGGAATAGCTAAGATAAAAGCAGACCAGAAGACGGCACGCCGCTGCTACAATGAGAGCTTAAACCTTAGAGGCAGAAGGGACGAATTCCACACAATCGAACTCGGCGGAGCTCAGAGGCGGGAAGAACTCTGCCCACAACCGAAGGTGCAGTAGAGAAAGTCCAGATCAGAGATATCCCGGACTAAACAACCAATATCGGTACAATCCTAAATGGAGACATAAAAGAATCACTCATATAGTTCTTGCGAGATAACGTCGACCTCTTTGCATCGAAGGCCACAGACATGCCAGGCATAGACCCCAAGTTAATGTGCCACAAGCTAGTAGTCTACCCAGGATCTCGGCCAGTACAACAGAGGCATAGAAAGCTTGGGCCAGAACGATCCCAAGTCGTGGAAGAACAGGTACAAGCTCTACTGGAGGCAGGATTTATAAGAGAAGTCACGTACCCACTATGGCTAGCTAACATTGTCTTGGTGAAAAAATTGATGCCAAGGCATCTTAGGCTAGTTTCACTAGCATTTTTTCTGTTAGTTTTAGTTGTTTTACGCACTTTCTTGAGCTTAAAGTAACCAAGAATGGTTAAATGAATAACAAAGCAATGAACCATCCAAACAGTATGATTTTGATGCAAATTCCATGAGTTTTTAGTTATATTACTTGAATGCTATGCATGGAAGAATTCTCATGAAATTTTGCAAGACTTTGATGCAGTTGTTTGGATGATTTCAGGGAAGAAGAGGCTAGGCAAGGAAGCAACAAAATCAATAAAGGAAGCTTGAATATCACATGTGGAGTTTAAGTTCCAGTTTAAGCTTAAACTAGAACTTAAACTACCAAGCCATATAATGCTGGGAAGTGGCGTTTAAGCTCCAGTTTAAGCTTAAACTGGAGCTTAAACGCCAAAATCATGAAGGCTGAGAAGAGCTGAAACTGGCGTTTAACCAAGGTTAAACTGGAGCTTAAACGTGTTCGACATTTCACCCTCCAGGAAGCATTTCCACGTTTAAGCTCCAGTTTAACCTTACACTGGAGCTTAAACGTGTTCGACCCAATTTCTCCTCCAGGGTTGCTTTCTTCATTTCCACGTTTAAGCTTCAGTTTAACCTTAAACTGAAGCTTAAACGTGTTCGACATTTCACACTCTCCAGGGTTGCTTTCTTCATTTCCACGTTTAAGCTCCAGTTTAACCATAAACTGGAGCTTAAACGTGTTCGACCATTCCACACTCCTGGGTTGCTTTCTTCCATTTCCACGTTTAAGCTTCAGTTTAACCTTAAACTGAAGCTTAAACGTGTTCGACCATTCCAC
>NC_029775.3:70512781-70520698 GCF_000817695.3 Arachis duranensis
AGGAAAGGCCTCAAAGCCCAAGAAACACAACAGAAGCTCAATTTAGAAAGTGTATAAATAGGATAGAATTTAAGTTAGAAGAAAACTTTTACTTTTGATCATTTTTCTAGTTTTCATACTTATTGTAATTGAATTCAGAGCTATGACTCACTAAACCCCTTTCATTGGGTTAGGGAGCTCTATTGTAATTCAATGAATCAATAATAGTTTTTATCTTCTTCTTCAATCTTTTCTCTTGAATTTTGTTAGAAAGCTTCTCGATCTAATTCCATTGGTTAGTTGTCTTGGGAAAGAAACTATCCATAATTGGAATCCTTTGGAACCTTGGGAAAGGAATGGAGGATTCATGCTAGAGAAGCTTTCTCACAGTGAATTGGATTGGGGGTTGGATGGATATTGTGACATGTAATCCTACCAATTTGTGGTTCATGAAACTGTGTGGTATAACCAGTGATCGAGCATCATCTCTTCTTATGAACATTTAAACCAAGGGATTGGGAATTTGTTTGTTTTTAGAGAGAATTGGTGAGCCAAGGAAATGGGATCCAATCATATAAGATTGCCAAGCAAGATTCAATGAATGCATTGGTTGAGGAAGAGATGAAAATGTTTTGATTCGGAGATTTCAATATCTCCTGAAACCCAATGAATTCCCCATTTCTGATCTACACTTTCTCTTTACATTCTGCAATTAAATTCATGCAATCACCCCGATCCCTTTTTAATTTCAGCAATTTAGCTTCTCGCTCTTTAATTCATGCAATTTTACATTCCGCAATTCTCATCTAAATCTTGATTCCGCTCAACTAGAACACACTTCTAATCCGAATTGCTCACTCAACCAATCCTTGTGGGATTCGACCTCACTCTATTGTGAGTTTTTACTTGACGATAACCGGTGCACTTGTCGGAAGGAATTTTTGCCGATTGTGCAACTTCCTAAAATCGTAGTTATCAAAAATCAAATGGGAAGTGGCGGATGTGCACCGACTACACCGATCTCAACAAAGCCTGCCCAAAAGATCCTTATCCACTCCCAAGTATCGACGCTCTGGTAGATGCCTCCTCCGGGTATAAATACTTCTCGTTTATGGATGCATACTCGGGATACAATCAAATCCCGATGTATCCACCTGACCAAGAAAAAACAACGTTCTTAACCCCAAAAGCAAACTAATGCTACATTATCATGCCTTTTGGGCTAAAAAATGCAGGAGCTACCTATCAGAGATTAATGAATAAGATCATCACAGATCACATCAGAAAAATCATGGAAGTATATGTGGACGACATGTTAATAAAGACACAAAGCGAGAAGACGCTACTGTCCGACCTCACACAAGTATTCGACACTATAAGAAGGCATGGCATGCGACTTAATCCTGCAAAATGCACCTTCGTAGTAGAAGCTGGCAAGTTCTTAGGTTTCATGCTCACACAAAGAGGAATCAAGGCAAATCCAGATAAATGTCGGGCCATACTCGACATGAAGAGTCCGACTTATGTCAAGGAAGTACAACAACTCAACAGAAGGTTGGCATCCTTGTCCAGATTTCTGGCTGGATCAACAATAAGATCTCTCCCCTTCTATGCCACTCTAAGGAAGGGAAAGACGTTTGAATAGACAACGGAGTGCGAGCAGGCCTTCCAGGATTTCAAAAGATTCTTGGGATAGCCCCCTATCCTAACTCGGCCTCGGGAAGGAGAATCACTTATATTATATCTCGCAGTAGGAAGTCGGACAGTAGCCTCAGCATTAGTCCGAGAAGACGACAGTGGGCAGCAACCTGTATACTTCATCAATAAAGCGTTGTAAGGATCCGAGCTAAACTACCAAAAAATAGAAAAATTTGCCTATGGTCTCATACTAACCTCTCGACGGCTCCGTCCATATTTCAGAGCTCACATCATTAAGGTTCGGACCAACCAACACATAAAAGGGATTTTGCAGAAAACGGACCTAGCAGGCAGAATTTCGCAATGGGCAGTCGAGTTATCCGAATTCGACCTTCAATATGAAGCTCGGATAGCCATCAAATCACAATCTAGCTGACTTCATTGCAGAACTTACAGACACTTCGGAAATTCCTACAGAATAGAATCTTTATGTTGACGGTTCCTCAAACAAAACTGGAAGCGGCACAGGCTCATCATAGAAAGCGACCAGGGAACCCAAATCGAACTTTCACTCAAATTCGGGTTCCCTGCCTCAAACAACCAAGCCAAATATGAGGTACTACTGGCCGGTTTGAAGATGGCTAAGGAGGTCGGAGCTCAAAAGCTCATCATCTTCAGCGACTCACAGGTAGTTACTTCACAAATAGCAGGGAGCTACCAAGCCAAAGATCCCACCATGAAAAAGTATCTGGACAAAACCAGGGAACAGCTTGGACAACTCGGGGAATATGAGGTCCGCCACATACTTCGAGAACAAAATGCCCGAGCTGATGCACTCTCAAAACTAGCCAGCACCAAACCAGGGGGTAACAATAGAAGCCTCATCCAAGAAACACTCCAGAACCTGTCAATCACGGAAGAAGAAAAAATCTTAGCCATAACAGATCAGGACCAAGGATGGATGACTCCCATAATCTGCTACCTTAGATCAGAAACACTCCCCAAAGATGAAAAGGAAGCAAAAAGGTTGAAGAGGGAGACACAGTATTACACCATCATAAATGATATCCTGTACAAAAGAGGAATCTCAATACCTCTGCTAAAATCCGTACCAACCTCTAACACAAAAGAGGTCTTGGAAGAAATACACAGCGGCGAGTGTGATAATCATCTCGGAGCATGAGCCCTCTTCAAAAATGTACTCCGAGCCAGATTCTTTTGGCCGACCTTGCAGAAAGAAGCGGCCGAATTTGTGAAAATATGCCCACAATGTCAAAAACATGCTAACTTCCACAATGCCCCACCAGAGGAACTCAGTAGCATAACCTCACCTTGGCCATTTGCAAAGTGGGGACTGGACCTCCTCGGCCCTTTCCCCCAAGGATCGGGACAGGTAAAATTCCTCATTGTAGGGGTGGATTATTTCACAAAGTGGATTGAGGCAGAACCTCTGGCCAATGCCACAGCTCAAAGAAG
The DNA here is from genome assembly GCF_000817695.3 of Arachis duranensis. Lineage (NCBI taxonomy): Eukaryota > Viridiplantae > Streptophyta > Magnoliopsida > Fabales > Fabaceae > Arachis > Arachis duranensis. The sequence goes on from NC_029775.3 coordinate 70,515,875, forward strand.
TCGGAAATTCCTATATAGGAACATCGTCACAAGGTTTGGGGTCCCCCACTCCATAACCACAGATAATGGCACCCAATTCACCGACGCAGGCTTTAGGAATTAGTGGCTGACTTAAGAATAAAATATCAATTCACCTCCGTAGAACACCCACAGGCTAATGGACAAGCAGAAGCTGCCAACAAAGTCATACTAGCTGGGTTAAAGCGAAGGCTACAGGACGCAAAAGGAGCCTGGATTGAAGAGCTTCCACAAGTCCTATTGGGATATATGACAACTCCACATTCCACCACAAAGGAATTACCCTTCCGACTAGCTTATGGAATGGAGGCAATGATACCAAAAGAGGTCGAAGAAAGATCTCCCAGAGTAATTCTCTACAGCGTGATGCATGAAAACTTGTCTCTCAACAAATTTTCTTCGGCAAGTATACCGAATTGTCGTCAAGTAAAACTCACAATAGAGTGAGGTCAAATCCCACAAGGACTGATTGGTCAAGCAACTTTAGTTAGAAGAATATACTAGTTGAGCTAAACAGAAATTAGATTGAGAACTTACAAAAATTTAAATGACTGGAAAGTAAATAACAGAAATTAAAGTGCAAGCATTCTTCGGATCAAGTTCATTCTCATCTCTTCCTCAATCAATGCATTCATTGATCTCCTTGGCAATCTTAAGTGATTGGATCCCAATTCCTTGGCAATCCAATCTCTCTAAGCTTGAACAATTGCCCAATTCCTTGATTTAATTGCTCATGGGAAGAGATAAAGTGTGGTCACTAATTATACCACATGTATTTCCAAATCAAAGTGTTGGGAGGATTACATGTCACTATATCCGCCCAGACCCCAATTCGGTCCAACATGAGAAAGCATTTCTAGCATGATCTCCTCATCCTTTTTCCAAGGCTCAAAGGAGATCCAATTATGGAGAGTTTCTTTTCCAAGACAACTAACCAATTGAATTAATATCGAAAGCTTTCTAGTAAGATCAAGAGAAAAGAAAGAAGAAGAATAATGAAAACTATAATTGATCCATCAAATTACAACAGAGCTCCCTAACCTAATGAAAGGGGTTTAGTTGTTCATAGCTCTAGAAATGAAAAATGGCAGAGAAGAAGAATCCATGCTAAAAGTTCAGAAATGTAAATCTATAGAGAGTAGTTCCCAAAAGTGCCAAGCTTCTCTATAGTTCAAAACTACTCCTATATATACTACTCCTATTGATCTTCTAGTGAGTTCTTCAAGTCTTGGATGTGGGCTCTGGATCTTGAGTTGAAGCAGTTCTCATCTTTAGTGGGCCCAGCTTGCAAAGAATTATAAAATAGGCTTGGGTATTTAGTGAGCTTAACGTTGAGTGCCATTGTGGGTTCGAGAACGTTAGTGGCATTCACTTTTTCCACTGACGTTCCACCCTTATGTATCCACGTTAACTCCAACGTTAGTGGTCTTAACGTGACCACTAATGTTGCCTTCTCAATTTTTGGCCAACGTTATTGGGACTCACTTTTCCCAATAACGTTGGCTTATAGCCCTTCACGAACGTTATTGGGAATCACTTTTCCCATTAACGTTGCTTGGTGCCTTTTGTTCCTACGTTAGAGTTCACGTTAGTGTAGCTAACGTGACTCTTTACGTGGGTGTGTATCACCTTCGAGAGCGTTAGTGACACTTACCTTTGTCACTAACGCTCCAAATGCCCAAATTCTCTACGTTAGAACTCACGTTAACTAAGTTAACGTGGCTCTTAACGTAGTAGTGATGCCATCTTCCAACTTTAGTGACAAAAGTGAGTGTCACTAACGTTGGCTCTTTGATCTCAGCTCCATGATAACTATCACGTTAATGGTCTTAACGTGAAAGTTAACGTAGGCAATGCTAGTTGGTCCAACGTTAGTGACAAAAGTGAGTGTCACTAACGTTGGCTTTTGTTTTCCTCTTCCACGTTAGAGTTCACGTTAACTAAGTTAACGTTTAGTTAACGTGACTCTTAACGTGGATCATTGCCAAGTTCTCCAACGTTAGTGGTGTTCACTTTTACCACTAACGTTGGAGGAAAATGTTATTGGTGTTAATGTTTTCTCTTAACGTTGGAGTTCCCTTTTTTCTTCTACGTTAACTACCACGTTAACTTAGTTAACGTGGCAAGTAACGTGAGCTTTGGATGGCTTCGCAGGTGTTATTGGTGATCACTTTTCTCATTAACGTTGCAAGCCTTTCACCATTCCACGTTAGTGTTCACGTTAATTAGGTTAACATGAATACTAACGTGGTTCTTCCTTACTTCTTTTGCCCTGAAATCAAGCAATTAAAGTGCATCAAAGCTCTAGCCAAAGTCATGAGATTATGCATCATCAATTTATCATGCAATTCTAGCAAAATACTCATGAAATTATGAAAAGTTCACAAAAGTTGCTTGAATCAAGGTGTAAGTGTAATTTCTTCCAAAACTTGCCTTATTCACTAAGAAAATGCATGAAACTACCCTAAAACAGTAAAGAAAATGTCAGTGAAACTGGCCTAGATGCCCTGGCATCACAACACCAAACTTAAAGCTTGCTTGTCCCTAAGCAAGTACTGAAGCATAAGAAAAATAAAATAAAAGAACAAGAAGATAAAATAGAAGTAGAATTCCTGGTTTATGGGGTTTCATGCATAGCAACTTAGGTTCCTCCCCTTTAGGTTTCAAGCCTTTATCAAATCCTTAGTCACNNNTTTGGGTTACTAAGTGTTTTGTAGCAAAGGTTACTCTTGATAGTAGACTTTCAGCTGATAATCCCGGATTAGTTAATCCAAGTTACCAAGTGATAAGGCACCCCTAAGAGCTTATTCATCCAAGTATATCCCTTGTACATAAACACCACAGACACATGCCTCAATTTTGAAACCATTGGTGCCTAGCATTGTTTCTTATTGTGTTTCTTTCTTTTTCACTTTTATTGCTTTTCCTCTTTTCTTATTTGGATCTTATTGTTTAGTTAGTCTCAAAGGGTGTGTCTCAAACATATGACTCAGGATAGATAGTTGCTTTCTTTCCTTCTTTGGTGAACCAACTTAGCTTACTAATCATCCTACCACAAACATTCAGAATGCACTTCATAAAATAACTCCACTCTTGTTCTTTTCATAACATTTTCTTTTTGATTAACTTAAAGAGACAAGCATACAAGTAAGAAAGATGAAAGTGAACACTCAAGACATTAAGCTAGCACAGTTAACCTAAGCAACGAAATTTAAATGCAGAATTGAAAGTCCTAAACTACTCATGGAAGCATGTTCGATTTCATACATGATTTTCCATATTTAAAGCTTTGAAAAAGGTAAACTAAGAAGGAACTTCACCACCTTTCACTTGTTGGCGTGCTCATGTTCTTCTGCTTCCTTGCCCTCTTTAAGTTTACTTTGTCCGCTTGTGCTTCCTCTCATCTGATTCATTCTGGCTATCTTCCAATCCTCGAGTGCCTTCCTTACTGATTCATGACTTTGTTCTACCCTTTCGCGCTCCACTCGTGCTAACTCATCCTTTACATCTTTATATTTTGTTATCCCAGGATGCAAAATAGGTAGTTGTCCAACTAAGTACCCAAGCCTGGCTTGGGTATTCACATGATACCCGGTCTCACTCATGTAGACACCTTCCGTAAATGCTCTGTATTTATCGAAAAGATCTACTTGTTCTCTCTATTTTTGATGCATCTCATGGATGTGTGCACCTTGATGTGCTTGGATGTTGGTTAGCCTTTGGATGGCTTCTTGTTGTTGATCTTGCTTCTGATTCAAGTTATGAAATGATTCACTCCATTGTCTCCCTTGTTCTATTTGCTGGTCCATCAATTGTTTTTGCCATTTCTCTTGCTGATTCATCCATGTAGAGAGTGATCCTTCTTGGCGGTCTATTAATTACATTTGAAACTCCCTTTGTGCCCCTTGATTTTCCATGTATTGCCTAGATAAGGTATCAATAGCCTCTTGCAATTGGTGCATGCTTAAGGTGGCTGGGGTTTGCTCCTGTGGATGTGGATGTTGTTCTTCTTCAGCTTTTTGGCATTGTTTTTAGTATGTTTTTAGTATATTTTATTTAGTTTTTATTATATTTTTATTAGTTTTTATTTAAAATTCACTTTTCTGGACTTTACTATGGGTTTGTGTGTTTTTCTGTGATTTCAGGTATTTTCTGGCTAAAATTGAGGGACCTCAGCAAAAATCTGATTCAGAGGCTGAAAAAGGACTGCAGATGCCGTTGGATTCTGACCTCCCTGCATTCGAAGTGGATTTTCTGGAGCTATAGAAGCCAATTGGCGTGCTCTCAATTCCGATGGAAAGTAGACATCTAGGTCTTTCCAGTAATATATAATAGTCTATACTTTGCCCAAGATTTGATGGCCCAAACTGGCGTTCCAAATCAGCTCAAGAATTCTCGGCGTTTAACGCCGGAACTGGCACAGAAGTGGGAGTTAAACGCCCAAACTGGCACAAAAGCTGGCGTTTAACTCCAAGAAAAGTCTCTACACATGAAAGCTTCAATGCTCAGCCCAAGCACACACCAAGTAGGCCCGGAAGTGGATTTTTATGTCATTTACTAATTTCTGTTAACCCTAAGCTACTAGTTCTCTATAAATAAGACCTTTTGTTATTGTATTTTCATCTTGGTAGCTATCTTGGTTCTTCTGGTTCCCTCCCTGGGGCCGAAGCCAATGATCACCATTGTCACTTATGTATTTTCAATGGTGGAGTTTCTACACACCATAGATTAAGGTGTGGAGCTTTGCTGTACCTCGAGTATTAATGCAATTACTATTGTTCTTCTATTCAATTCAGCTTATTCTTG
>NC_029775.3:70520808-70521349 GCF_000817695.3 Arachis duranensis
TATCTCTTGGATTCCTTAATCAGAATCTTCGTGGTATAAGCTAGAATTGATGGCGGCATTCAAGAGAATCCGGAAGGTCTAAACCTTGTCTGTGGTATTCTGAGTAGGATTCAAGGATTGAATGACTGTGATGAGCTTCAAACTCCCGATTGTGGGGCGTTAGTGACAGACGCAAAAGAATCACTAGATTCTATTCCGACATGATCGAGAACCGACAGCTGATTAGCCGTGCTGTGACAGAGCGCATTGAACATTTTCACTAAGAGGACGGGACTGTAGCCATTGACAATGGTGGTGCCCAACATACAGCTTGCCATGGAAAGGAGTAAGAAGGATTGGATGAAGACAGTAGGAAAGCAGAGAGACGGAAGGGACAAAGCATCTCCAAACACTTATCTGAAGTTCTCACCAATGAACTACATAAGTATCTCTATCTTTATTTTATGTTTTATTCATCTTTTAATCATTAATCCTCCATAACCATTTGAATCCACCTGACTGAGATTTACAAGATGACCATAGCTTGCTTCATACCAACAAT
>NC_029775.3:70521459-70521713 GCF_000817695.3 Arachis duranensis
GAAGTTGTGATAAAGAGTTGAGATTGCAATTGAGCGTACCATGTTGATGGCGCCATTGATGATCACAATTTCATGCACCAAGTTTTTGGCGCCGTTGTCGGGGATTGTTCGGGTTTGGACAACTGACGGTTCATCTTGTTGCTTAGATTAGGTATTTTTCTTCAGAATTTTTAAGAATGAATTCTAGAGTTTCAAGGTGATGTTCTTATCATCACCAAAGCTGATTGATTCTCATCAATTTAGCTCTTGAATGC
>NC_029775.3:70521782-70524034 GCF_000817695.3 Arachis duranensis
CCATGTCTAATTTCTTTAGACTAAAGCTTTAGACTAATATTGCATGATTCCTGGAATTCTTATTAAAAATTTTGAATCTCTTTATTTTCTTTTCCACATAATTTTCAAAAAAATCCAAAAAAATTATAAAATCTTAAAATCAAAAATATTTTTATGTTTCTTATTTGAGTCTAGTGTCTACTTTTAAGTTTGGTGTCAATTGCATGTCTTTATTCTTCTAATTTTCGAAAATTACATGCATTATGTTCTTCATTGATCTTCAAGTTGTTCTTGATGATTTCCTTGCTCTGATCTTTAAATTCTCTTGTCTTGAGTGTTTTGTTGTTTCTCATATGCATTCTCAATTTGTTATTGTCAGTAGTATACAAACTTCTAAGTTTGGTGTCTTGCATGCATTGTTTATTTGATCTTAGTGGCATTTTGATTATTCCTCATCATTAAAAATTCAAAAAAAAAATTAATTTGTGTCTTTTCAAGTCAATAATACAGAGAATTGAAGATTCAGAACATACAGCAGAAGAATTACACAGAAAAAAGCTGGGCGTTCAAAATGCCCAGTGAAGAAGGAAAACTGGCGTTTAAATGCCAGCCAGGGTACCTGGCTGGGCGTTTAACGCCCAAAAGGGTAGCATTTTGGGCGTTAAAAGCCAGAATGTATACCATTCTGGACGTTTAACGCCAGGATGGCACAAGAGGAAAGATTTTGTTTTTAATTCAAATTTCTTTCAAGTTTTCATAATTTTTCAAAATCAAATCTTTTTCAAATCATATCTTTTCAATCATATATTTTCAAAATCAATTTCTTTCCACTTTTCAAAAATACTTGCTAAAAATTAATGATTTAATTCAACATTTCAGGTATGTTGCCTTTTCTGTTGAGAAAGGTTTAATGTCTGAATCATATCTTTTAAATTTCTTGTTAGCCAAGTCATTAATTTTAAAAATCAAATCTTTTTAAATTGTTCTTCAATCATATCTTCTTAATCACATCTTTTTCAAAATAGTTTTCAAATCATATCTTTTTTATCTCTAATTTCAAAATCTTTTTCAAAATTACTTTATTTCTTTCTCAATCTTAGTTTTCGAAAATCATTCTTCAGTTTTTCAAAATTTCTTCAAAATCTTTTACTTTAATTTAAAAAATTCTTCCCGTTTTCTCACATCCTTCTATTTATGGACTAACACTCCTCCTCAATGCACAATTCGAACTCTATCCCTCTTGATAAGTTCGAATTCTTCTACCCTCTCCTTCTATTCTTCTATTCTTCCTCTGACAGCTCAAGGAATCTCTATACTGTGACATAGAGGATTTCATACTTTCCTGTTCTCTTCTCTTTCATATGAGTAGGAGCAAAGATAAAATCATTCTTATTGAGGCTGACCCTGAACCTAAAAGGACCTTGAAGTGAAAGCTAAGAGAAGCTAAAGCACTACTCTCTGTAGAGGACCTAACTAAAATCATCAAACAAGAAGAAGACATGGCAGCCGAAAACAACAACAATGCCAACAATGCAAGGAAGGTGCTGGGTGACTTTACTGCACCTACTCCCGACTTCTATGGGAGAAGCATCTCTATCCCTGCCATTGGAGCAAACAACTTTGAGCTTAAGCCTCAATTAGTTTCTCTAATGCAACAGAATTGCAAGTTCCATGGACTTCCATTGGAAGATCCTCATCAATTTTTAGCTGAATTCTTGTAAATCTATGACACTGTCAAGACCAATGGGCTTGACCCTGTGGTCTACAGACTTATGCTATTCCCTTTTGCTGTAAGAGACAGAGCTAGGATATGGTTGGACTCACAACCTAAAGAAAGCCTGAACTCTTGGGAAAGGCTAGTTAATGCCTTCTTGGCAAAGTTCTTTCCTCCTCAAAAATTAAGTAAGCTTAGAGTGGAAGTACAAACCTTCAGACAGAAGGAAGGTGAATCCCTCTATGAAGCTTGGAAAAGATACAAACAATTGATCAGAAGGTGTCCTTCTGACATGCTTTCTGAATGGAGCATCATAGGTATCTTCTATGATGGCCTGTCTGAACTGTCCAAGATGTCATTGGACAGCTCTGCTGGAGGATCTCTTCATCTGAAGAAGACGCCTGCAGAAGCTCAAGAACTCATTGAAATGGTTGCAAATAACCAATTCATGTACACTTCTGAAAGGAATCCTGTAAACAATGGGACGAATCAGAAGAAAGGAGTTCTTGAGATTGATACTCTAAATGCCATATTGGCTCAGAACAAAATATTGCCTCAG
>NC_029775.3:70524134-70528562 GCF_000817695.3 Arachis duranensis
TTCATGGAGAAATCATCCAAATCTCTCATGGAAGGATCAACAGAGACCTCAACAAGGTTTCAACAACAATAATGGTGGAAGAAACAGGTTTAGCAATGGCAAGCCTTTTCCATCATCTTCTCAGTAACATACAGAGAATTCTAAGCAGAGCCACTCTGACTTAGCAACCATGGTCTCTGATCTAATCAAAACTACTCAAAGTTTCCTGACTGAAACAAGGTCCTCCATTAGAAACTTGGAGGCACAAGTGGGTCAGCTGAGTAAGAAAGTTACTAAACTCCCTCCTAGTACTCTTCCAAGCAATACAGAAGAGAATCCAAAAGGAGAGTGTAAGGCCATTAACATGGCCGAATTTGGAGAGGAGGAAGAGGTAGTGATCGCCATTGAGGAAGACCTTAATGGACGTCCACTGGCCTCCAATGAGTTCCCTAATGGGGAATCATGGGAATCTGAGGCTGACATTGAGACCATAGAGATTCCATTGGATTTACTTCTGCCATTCATGAGCTCTGATGAGTATTCTTCCACTGAAGAGGGTGAAGATGTCACTGAAGAGCAAGTTGCTAAGTACCTTGGAGCAATCATGAAGCTAAATGACAAGTTATTTGGTAATGAGACTTGGGAAGATGAACCCCCTTTGCTCACTAAAGAACTGGATGACTTGACTAGGCAGAGATTACCTCAAAAGAGACAGGACCCTGGGAAGTTCTCAATACCTTGTACAGTAGGCACCATGACCTTCAAGAAGGCTCTGTGTGACCTAGGGTCAAGCATAAACCTCATGCCTCTTTCTGTAATGGAGAAGCTAGGGATCTTTGAGGTGCAAGCTGCAAGAATCTCACTAGAGATGGCAGACAAGTCAAGAAAACAAGCTTATGGACTTGTAGAGGATGTTCTAGTAAAGGTTGAAGACCATTACATCCCTGCTGATTTTATAGTCCTAGAGATTGGGAAGTGCATGGATGAATCCATCATCCTTGGCAGACCTTTCCTAGCCACAGCAAAGGCTGTGATTAATGTTGACAGAGGAGAATTGATCATTCAAGTGAATGAAGAATCCTTTGTATTTAAGGCTCAAGGATATCCCTCTGTTACCATGGAGAGGAAGCATGAAGAGCTTCTCTCAAAACAGAGTCAAATAGAGCTCCCACAGTCAAACTCTAAGTTTGGTGTTGGAAGGCCACAACCAAATTCTAAGTTTGGTGTTGAACCCCCACATTCAAACTCTAAGTTTGGTGTTGGGAGGTTCCAACATTACTCTGAGTATCTGTGAGGCTCCATGAGAGCCTACTGTCAAGCTATTGACATTAAAGAAGCGCTTGTTGGGAGGCAACCCAATGTTATATTTATCTATTTTCCTTTGTTATTTTATGTTTTCTATAGGTTGATGATCATGGGAAGTCACAAAATCAATTGAAAAAGCAGAAACAGAATGAAAAACAGAAAGAAAAATAGCACACCCTGGAGGAAAATCTGCTGGCGTTTAAACACCAGTGAAGATAGCAAATGGGCGTTTAACGCCCAGTCCGGCACCATTCTGGGCGTTTAACGCCAGAAAGGGGCACCAGACTAGCGTTTAACACCAGAAAGAGGCAAGAAGCTGGCGTTAAATGCCAGAAATGGGCACTAGCCCTGCGTTTAACGCCAAGATTGGCAGAAGGAGCAATTTTGCTTGCCACTTGGTGCAGGGATGAATTATCCTTGACACCTCAGGATTTGTGGACCCCACAGGATCCCCACCTACCCCACCACTCTCTCTCTTCTTCACCCATTCACCAATCACCTCAACACCTCTTCCCCAAAAACCCCTCACCTATCAAATCCCACCATTCTCTTTACCGCTCACATCCATCCTTCATAAAACCCCACATACCCCACCATTCAAATTCAAACCGCTTTTCCTCTCAAACCCACCCATAATGGCCGAACCCTACCCCTCTCTTCACCCCTATATAAACCCATCTTCACTCCTTCATTTTCACACAACCTACACACTACTTCTCCCCCTTGGCTGAAAAACATAGCCACCTCCATCTCCTCTATTTCTTCTTTCTTCTTTTGCTCGAGGACGAGCAAACCTTCTAAGTTTGGTGTGGTAAAAGCATTGCTTTTTGTTTTTCCATAACCATTTATGGCATCTAAGGCCGGAGAAACCTCTAGAAAGAGGAAAGGGAAGGCAAAAGCTTCCACCACCGAATCATGGGAGATGGAGAGATTCATCTCAAGGGTGCATCAAGACCACTTCTATGAAGTTGTGGCCAAGAAGAAGGTGATCCCCGAGGTCCCTTTTTAAACTCAAAAAAAAGGTCAACTTTAATCAAAGGTTGGACCAAGTCCTCATGGATATCTGTGTGGAAGGAGCTCAATGTAAACAGGAGATCCCACTCATAGACATGGATATGAGGAGATTCCTCATCATGAAATCCCTAAGATGCCTTAAGGGATGCACTTTCCTCCACAAAACTACTGGGATCAAATCAACACTTCCCTAGGAGAATTGAGTTCCAACATGGGACAACTAAGGGTGGAGCACCAAGAACATTCCATCCTCCTCCATGAAATTATAGAAGATCAAAGAATCACGAGAGAGGAGCAACAAAGGTAAGGAAGAGACATTGAGGAGCTCAAGCACTCCATAAGATCTTCAAGAGGAAGAACAAGCCGCCATCACTAAGGTGGACCCATTCTTTAATCTCCTTGTTCCTTATTTTTCTGTTTTTTTGAATTTTCATGCTTTATGTTTTATTTATGTTTGTGTCTCATGATCATTAGTGTCTTAGTGTCTATGCCTTAAAGTTATGAATGTCCTATGAATCCATTATCTTTCTTAAATGAAAAATGTTCTTAATTGAAAAAGGAAAAGAATTGCATGAATTTTAAATTTTATAACAGATTAATTATTTTGATGTGGTGGCAATACTTTGACCTCTGAATGTATGCTTGAACAGTGCATATGTCTTTTGAATTTGTTGTTCAAGAATGTTGGTTCTTGAAAGAATGATGAAAAAGGAGACATGTTACTGAGGATCTGAAAAATCATAAAAATGATTCTTGAAGCAAGAAAAAGCAGTGAATTCAAAAAAAAATAATAATAAAGTCGTGATCCAAGGCAAAAAGAGTGTGCTTAAGAACCCCGGACACCTCTAATTGGGGACTTTAGCAAAGCTGAGTCACAATCTGAAAAGGGTCACCCAGTTATGTGTCTGTGGCATGTATGTATCCGGTGGTAATACTAGAAGACAGAGTGCGTTGGGCCACGGCCAAGACTCATAAAGTAACTGTGTTCAAGAATCATCATACTTAACTAGGAGAATCAATAACATTATCTGGATTCTGAATTCCTATAGAAGCCAATCATTCTGAATTTCAAAGGATAAAGTGAGATGCCAAAACTGTTCAGAGGCAAAATGCTAAAAGCCCCGCTCATCTAATTAATACTGATCTTCATAGATGTTTTTGGAATTCATTGCATATTCTCTTCTTTTTATCTTATTTGATTTTCAGTTGCTTGGGGACAAGCAACAATTTAAGTTTGGTGTTGTGATGAGCGGATAATTTATACGCTTTTTGGCATTGTTTTTAGTATGTTTTTAGTATGTTTTAGTTAGTTTTTATTATATTTTTATTAGTTTTTATTTAAAATTCACTTTTCTGAACTTTACTATGGGTTTGTGTGTTTTTCTGTGATTTCAGGTATTTTCTGGCTGAAATTGAGGGACCTGAGCAAAAATCTGATTTAGAGGCTGAAAAAGGACTGCAGATGCTGTTCGATTCTGACCTCCCTGCATTCAAAGTGGATTTTCCGGAGTTACAGAAGCCCAATTGGCACGCTCTTAATTGCGTTAGAAATTAGACATCCAGGGCTTTCCAGCAATATATAATTGTCCATACTTTGCCCAAGATTTGATGGCCCAAACCGGCGTTCCAAATCAGCTCAAGAATTCCCGGCGTTTAACGCCGGAACTGGCACAGAAGTGGGAGTTAAACGGCCAAACTGGCACAAAAGCTGGAGTTTAACTCCAAGAAAAGTCTCTACACATGAAAGCTTCAATGCTCAGCCCAAGCACACACCAAGTGGGCCTGGAAGTGGATTTTTATGTCATTTACTCATTTCTGTTAACCCTAAGCTACTAGTTCTCTATAAATAAGACCTTTTGTTATTGTATTTTCATCTTGGTAGCTTTCTTGGTTCTTCTGGTTCCCTCTCTGGGGCCGAAGCCAATGATCACCATTGTCACTTATGTATTTTCAATGGTGGAGTTTCTACACACCATAGATTAAGGTATGGAGCTCTGCTGTACCTCGAGTATTAATGCAATTACTATTGTTCTTCTATTCAATTCAGCTTATTCTTGTTCCAATATATTCATTCGCACTCAAGAACTTGATGAATGTGATGATTATGTGACGCTCATCATCATTCTCACT
>NC_029775.3:70528624-70533599 GCF_000817695.3 Arachis duranensis
TCTTCGTGGTATAAGCTAGAATTGATGGCGGCATTCAAGAGAATCCGGAAGGTCTAAACCTTGTCTGTGGTATTCTGAGTAGGATTCAAGGATTGAATGACTGTGACGAGCTTCAATCTCACGATTGTGGGGCGTTAGTGACAGACGCAAAAGAATCACTGGATTCTATTCCGACATGATCGAGAACCGACAGATGATTAGCCGTGCTGTGACAGAGCGCGTTGAACATTTTCACTGAGAAGACGGGACTGTAGCCAATGACAATGGTGATGCCCAACATACAGCTTACCATGGAAAGGAGTAAGAAGGATTGGATGAAGACAGTAGGAAAGCAGAGAGACGGAAGGGACAAAGCATCTCCATACGCTTATCTGAAGTTCTCACCAATGAACTACATAAGTATCTCTATCTTTATTTTATGGTTTATTCATCTTTTAATCATTAATCCTCCATAACCATTTGAATCCGCCTGACTGAGATTTACAAGATGACCATAGCTTGCTTCATACCAACAATCTCTGTGGGATCGACCCTTACTCGCGTGAGATTTATTACTTGGACGACCCAGTGCACTTGCTGGTTAGTTGTGTGAAGTTGTGATAAAGAGTTGAGAGTGCAATTGAGCGTACCATGTTGATGGCACCATTGATGATCACAATTTTGTGCACCTGTACCCTTCGTGGGGGTAGTGGAGCTGCAGCAGCATGCATCCGACGATAAGTGATTGGAATACCAACCTTTATCCACTCGGGGTTTTCATCCTCAAATATCACCCTAGCCAGTTTGCACAGACGAAAAATAGTGCTGGGATAACCCAACTTTCCTCCAGAATCGCTCTTCTCAGCAAGCTTCCGAATGCCTTGGGCTATGAGTTTATGAGCATTGATCTCTCCTTCCTTCATTAGACATTGCACCATCGTTGCTCTCTTGAGGTTTACCTCTGAGTTGTTTCCAGCTGGGAGGATGGATCTCCTTACAATTTCGAACCAACCTTTAGCATCAGGGAGGAGATCTCCTCTTTTTATAAATTTGGGTTTCCTCTTGGGGCCTCTTTCCCAATCTGCTCCTTGCACACATATATCCTGTAAAATATGGTCATAATTGGGGTTTTTGTCCATTCTCGAGTGATAGCTCTCCTCTTCAAAGGGTATGCTTCTGAATTTCAGCACTCTCATGATAGTCATGGGACTAAAATCCACCATGACCCCTCTCACAAAACTTGTGTATGAGTCATCCGCCTTGTCTTGTCTAACTGCATTTGCATAGAACTCTCTTACTAGAGTTGCATTCACCCTTGTGATCGGATCGATGAGGAGCTCCCATCGCCGTTGTTCAACCTTTTTTGTGATTTCTGGACACTCGGCTTTTGTGACTTGAAAGCCTAGTTCATAAATGATTTCTTTCTCTGTCATCCATCCATACTAGAGTGCATGATGAAAGGTTCTAATCGCCCTTCATCAAAAGGATGATGCTCTATGGGTTCCTTCCTTTTTTGTCTCTTGGAGATGGATGATGACATGCAAGATTGTTGATGTATTGGCTATTCTCAAGATGGCTAGAAGGGTGTATGTGAAGCTTTTGGTGGAGGATATGCCTGAAAGAAGGGAGTGTGAAGGGTGAGAATTTGAAGTGTGTACGGAGAGGTTGTGTGAAGGGGTTTATATAGAAAGATGGCAATTGATTGAAGGGTGTGGATTGATGATGTTGTTTGATAGTGGACGGTTGGGGTTTTAGGATTGAATGAGCACAAGGATCACCTCCTTTATGGGGGTCTTGGTTCGGTCTTCAAAATTTTCCACTCCCAATGTTGCATGGCAATACTTCCAAGGACATTCCCCATGAAGACAAGTGTGAAATTCCCTTGGTGTAGTGGCCGAATCTCCTTTCCTCAATTGTCCTATCAAGTACCATCAATGTCCTTTTTGATTCCCTATACACGAAGAAAAAGTACAATCAGTTATTTGAAATTTTTGGTGGGAAAAAGTGTGAACTAAAAAAAAATTCTTTTTCTTTTCTTTTTACATGACTAAATGCTTTCCGTGAATGCAAATCAATCAACAACTCAACCCCCTTTTTGCATGTAACGTGGTACACCAAACTTGTTTGTGATCATATGATACAACAAGTTTGGGGAAAAGGAATTTTATCTCATAAAGTATGTTCATGCTCACTAGGCGTGCCTTGAACACCAAACTTATTATGTACTATACGCTGCATGTAAAGGAGTTTTATATTTGTCAAAGTTGAATTAAAAATCCATGAAATCTGCCTTATTACTACTATTAGAAATTTAAGAGAGAGGGTATAGAACATGGGTTGCTTCCCATGGAGCGCTTTTTTAGCGTCATTAGCTTGACGTTTGGTCCTTGTCAAGGTGGTTGATAGTGCTTGAAGTCTTCTCCTCTTGTAGTGAACTTATGTCCATTGGCTTTGTTGATAAGTTCCATATGCTCTAAGGACAAGATTTTGTTGATAGTGTACACAGGAGGCAGCTGAGATGGAATGGTGGGGAGGTGATGTGGTATAGATGGAAAGTATGTAGAAATCACTTCATCACCTGGCGAGAAATATTCTGTAGGAATTTTCTTATTTATCCATTCCCTTGGAACTTTCTTCTTTGTATCTCTTGATGCTCGCTTGCTTTCTATAGATTCTTTCACTAAGGACTCTTTGTTGCTAGCTTTTCATGACTCTAGTTTGCTCAGCTTCCCTTGAGTTACCTTTGAATGAGGTTCTTCCTGAATATGTGGCTTTCCAACCCATGGGGTTTTCAGTTGTGTTGTTTGTGCTTCACTGCTTGTTTCTTGCATCAGTGCTTCATTCTGCTCTTCTCTTGATTCTTTGTTTTCTTGACTTGCTTCTTGTGAGAGGTTGAAAACATTGAAAGTGAGCTGCTCATCATGTATTCTCAGTACTAGCTCTCCTCGCTCTACATCTATGAGTGCTCTGGCTGTGGCTAGGAATGGTCTTCTGACGTTAGGATTTTTGCCAGTAAAGAATTTCATAAAAATCCCTTCGTACAAACGTTTTGGTTGTCACAAGTAACAAACCCCTTTAAAAATTGTTAACCGAGTATTTAAACCTCGGGTCGTCTTCTCAAGGAATTGCAGGGAGGTATGTTCTTATTATTGGTTATGAAAAAGTGTGTTTGGGGTTTTTGGATCAAGGTAAAAGGTTAGTTGGGCAATGGGCACAGGTATATTTTCAAAGCAATAAAAGTAAATGAATGCCTATAAAATAAACTCTTGGCAAGGTATGGGAACTGGAGGTCCTATCCTAGTTATCCTTATCAATTGTAATGAGAATTGGATTTTTCTCCCACTTTGTTAACCTCTAACTATGAAGGTAAGTTAAGTGGATGAATTCCAATTTTCAATTAACAATGAGTTTGATAACTCAAGAGTCGTCAGTTATTTAACCAGAGCCAAAAATGTAAAAAGCTAAATTAAAATTATAAATATCTGAAATACCTTCAATTCATTCAAAGCAGTAAAATCTAACATGGAAAATATTCATAGGCCAATTGGGCAACAGGAAAATCCAAATTATTTATATCAATAACAAAAAAATCAATCATCAATCTGAAATATCTCAAATAACATTAATTAAGAAAATCAATCTAAACATGGAACATTGAAAATAAATAAAAATAAAGAACCTGGGATTAAGAGTCACTCCTAAAACTAAGAGAAGTCCTAATCCTAAGAGAGAGAGAGGAGAGAACCTCTCTCAACACTAATCTAAATCATGAGAAGTGAATTATGAGTGAATTGTTATGAATGGATGCATTCTCCCACTTTATAGCCTCTAATCTGTGTCCTCTGTGCCGAAAACTGGGTCAAAAACAGTCCAGAAATCACTTCCAGCACTTTCTGGTCTATACAGGTCGCGGAAAAGTGACGCGGCCGCATGGCTCACGCGGCCGCGCGGGTTGCGTTCCTGCCAGGTCAGGCGTCCGCGTGACTCATGCGTTCGCTTCGCTTGGCGTTGGGGCAGCTATGGTAAATTATATATCAAATCGAAGCCCCGAACGTTAGCTTTCTAACGCAACTGAAACCGCGTCGTTTGGATCTCTGTAGCTAAAGTTATAGATATTTGAGTGCGAATAGGTCAGGCTGGACAGCTTAGCAATTTCTCCAACTTATTGTATTCCTTCCATTTTTGCATGCTTCCTTTCCATCCTCTGAGCCATTCCTGCCTTATAATCTCTGAAAACACTTAACACACATATCAAGGCATCTAATGGTAATAAGAGAGAATTAATAATAAGCAAATATAAGATCAAAGAAGCATGTTTTCAATCAAAGCACATAATTAGGAAGGCAAATGTAAAACATGCGAATAGTATGAATAAGTGGGTAAAGAGTTGATAAAATCCACTCAATTGAGCACAAAATAAACCATGAAATAGTTGTTTATCAACCTCCCCACACTTAAACAATAGCATGTCCTCATGCTAAGCTCAAGAGAAACTATAAAGAGATGAAGAGGAAAGATAGAATGTATAGAAACTATAAAGGAATGAAGATGAGTGGTAGAATGCATGAAATGCAACCTATGAATGCAACTACATGCGAAATGTTTCTACCTACTTAGTTAAAAGTAAATAAATCTCCAAGAATAAATATGAATTGGATTCCACTAATTCAAATCATAAAAAATGAAGTACAAATAGACTTGTAGAAGAAAATAGCTCATGAAAGCCGGGAACAAAGAATCAAGCATCGAACCCTCACTAAGTAGTGTATATCACTCTAATCACTCAAGTGTTTTAGGTTCGATTCTCTCAATTCTCTACTAACCTTGCTTTCTAAGGCTTTCTCTTCATCTAACAATCAATATAATTTTAATGCATAAATACACATATCAAGAGGTCTTTTAAGGGTTGTAATGGAGTTAGGGTCAAGGTAAGATTGTATTTGGTCAAGTGGACTAAAATCTGAATCCTTGATTAACCTAAACTTTCCACCTAATT
>NC_029775.3:70533724-70534425 GCF_000817695.3 Arachis duranensis
ATTCTAATTTCAAGTACAACTCATATGCATTGCTTTCACCACTTACTTTGGGGCATTTTGTCCCCTTTTATTATTTGCTCTTTTTCTTTTCTTTTTCTCCTTTATTTTTCTTTTTTTTTCTTTTTTTTCTCAATGCATATGTTTAAAGTATTGAATGCATGAACATATTCTCAACATTCTTTCACATTTTCAGAAAATTCTAACATACTCAATTCTCAAACCAGTTGTTTCCAAACCCACTTTTCCCACACTTAATTTATGAGCACTCTCACTAGTCTAAGCTAACTAAGGATTCAAATTAAGGACTTTATTATTTTCCGCTTAGAGTTAATGATGTGCTAAAGTAAAGAACAAAGGGGTAAAATAGGCTCAAATTGGTTTGCAAAGGATAATGAAAGGTAAGGCCATGTGGGTATGTAAGCTAAGTAGAACAAAGGCCTCAATCATATAAGTGCATGCATATATCAAATTATGGAAATATAGAATTAAGCAAGATAAAGATCACAATTTTAGAGAGAAAAATACACACTAAAACAAAATTTTTGGTTGATAAAATGCAACCAATTCAAATAGGCTCAAAAATCTCATGTTTTGTGTGTTCGAGCTCTAAACTATGTTCCAAAATAATATTTCTTCAAACAAGTTTTTCAAAAAGTTTTATTCAAATTAGTGAAATACTATAAAAATTTCTTGAAAAAGAA
>NC_029775.3:70534472-70537832 GCF_000817695.3 Arachis duranensis
ATATTACTTTAACCAAGTGGTAAAATATGCACAAAAATCAAACAAACATGCAAATGCAATAATGAACAAACAAATAAAATATTGGTGTTGAGTCAAGAAGTAACTAACCCATGGAGATCGGTATCGACCTCCCCACACTTAAAGATTGCACCGTCCTCGGTGCATGCTGAGATGTGCAGGTAGATGGGTTGCTCCAACTGACGCTTGTAGATGGAGGCGTCTTAGTTGGAGATCTCTTGGTTCCTTTCCTTGCTGGTGTCTTGTCAGTGGCCTTCTCTTTTCCTTTCTTGGTACCCATGCCTAAGGAAGAAGAAAAAGGAAGAGTGTGAAATATAGAAAACTAAGACCAGAAGGGAGGAAATTCTAAGTGATAAAGAATGCCAAAGGAAAGATGATAGTCCATCTACATGGTAGCTACAACATGTAGGGAAGACAACAATAAAGAGCAATTCAAAATAATTAGATGCAAGAGGGTAAAAACATGCAAATAATAGGCATGAGAGGCATAGCTCAAGCATCAAGTAATAAATGTGCCAAATTAAAGAGCATGTGTAATGATAACAATTGTGAATGATAATCACAAATACATTGGGTGTGCACGTTAAAATAGGGATGAAAATAATGTAATCCAAATGTATATGAGAGCCATAAGTAAATGTCAATTGTCAAATCTCTTCTCCGAGTAGCCACGTGCTCAAATAAAATAAGGCACTTATCCAAATAAAACTCCAACACCAATGAGAATAATGCAATGAATGAAATATGCAAATAAATGAAGTAAAATAAAATGAGAGGAAAAAAGGATGAGAAGAAAAAAGAAAGTGAGAAAGGAGAGAGAAGGAAGAAATTAGGATTAGAAAAGAGAAGATAAGAAAATTGGCACTAATCTGGATAGGTTGTGCGACGCTGGCGATGCGGTCGCGTGGAGCGCGATAAGGTTGGGTGACGCGGACGCGTGGGGCACGCAATCGCGTGACTCGATTTGTGCTAGTGGCGCGAGTGTAGCCTCGCGGCCGCACAACTCTCTGTTCAAAACGTCAGTATTGCCAAAATCCAGGGTGACGCGGTCGCGTGGTCGACGCGATCGCGCGGGTGGCCTTATTTCCAATATGACGCGGACGCGTGGGTGACGCGTTCGCATGGCAGGGCTTGTGCTGCTAGCACGGGTCCAGCCCAATTCCAGCTCAACTTTCGGCCATACACCCTTTTTACGCCGATTTCAGGTCACGCGGTCGCCTGGGTGATGCGGTCGCGTGGGAGGCTATTTTTCCAAATGACGCAGACGCGTCATTGACGCGTTCGCGTGGAGTCAATTTGTGCTAATAGCGCGCCTCCAGCCCTGCTCCTGCGTAACTCTCTATTCAATTTATTATTCTCTCATCTCCTTGCGACGCGGACGCGTCGCTGATACGGTCGCGTCGCGTGCTCGCTTTTTTTTTTGAAATAAAATGTCAATGAGGCGGTCGCATCGCATGAAATTTTTTTTTTTGTAAAATGCAGAATGCAATGCTTAATGTGAATGAGATGAAAAATTCCAGGTTCAATATAATAAATAAAATAAAACTTGAAAACAAACAAAACTAAATAAAGAGAAACGATCATACCAGGGTGGGTTGTCCCCACCTAGCACTTTTAGTTATAGTCCTTAAGTTGGACATTTGATGAGCTTCCTGCTAGGGTGGCTTGTGCTTGTATTGATCCAGGAATCCCCACCAATGTTTGTACTTCCAATAGCCTCCGAGATCCCAAACAAGGCACAAAAAGCCTTCAAGCAAGTTAAAGCAAGTGACAAGGCCCCAAGAGTGGTGATTGATAGAATGGATTCCGGGGTCCCAGACCTTGCCTTTGCACCCGTCTTTTGGTTGAGCAATATTGTTCATCCGGGTGGCAAGCAGTCTGAATTCTCACGTAAGTGGCCAAACAACTTCCTAGACCCATTCAGTTGAGCTCTATACCAACCTTTATGTTTAAGCTTAAAGCTTCCAACCATGATGAACCTTGCAGGACAATTCTTACCACTGACCATCTTCCTCTTACTCTTGATGCCACAAAGAGCTCTAAGTTGACCATCCGTCTCCAGTAGCCCATATTCAAGTGGGATTAGAAAGCTATGGGATATGAATTTTACCCACTTGAATGTTGTGAAGGATGATGGCGACTTAGGGGGAGGTATCTTTAATGAAATTGCAAGCTCCACTCCCTTGTGCTCTTCTCTGATAATTACCACCTCTTTGCAAACTTCTTCAATTTCAACCTCTTCCTCTTGGTAGCTCTCTTTTAATTCAATCTCCTTTTCATTGCTTTCCAAGGGTATGGGAGGTTGTGCTTCTTCTTCTTGAATCTCCATCTCTTGATCAACCTCTTCCAAGTCTTCAACTATGATATGCTTTGGAGGTTGTACACCCTCCTCAACATCAATTTCAACCGTCTTGGAAGGAGGCTCGATGTCTTGACTTTCCCATGGAGGTTCTGCATCTCCTAAGTCTTCAACCACTTCTTCTTCTTCTTCTTGAACAATGACAGCTTCTTCTACTTGTTCTAGTACGAATTCATTCTCTGTCTTGTTCACTGAGGTTTCTGGTATCTCCTTCATACTACGCTCTTCACTAGACTGTCCACATGGGGCTGTGGCTGATCCTTGTGTATTTAAGCGTCTAGAAGCCCATTGAATTAATACTTGCCCCAGTTGTTGAGTGGTTGCCTGAAATCGATCCATTGTTTCCTTGAGACGATCCTTTGCCTATTGATGCACTCGGTTTTCATAAGTAGGATCATAATGCTCTTGGATTGATGGATATGGAGATGGTGAATATTGAAGTGGTGGTTCTTGTGAGTAATTGGGTTGGAATTGGGGTGGCTCTCTTGTGAGTAATTAGGTTGGAATTGGGGTGGTTCTATATATGGTTCATATGGCTCATAAGGTGGTTGGTATGGTGGTTGAGAGTTAGGGTCATATGGAGGTGAATGGCGGAAAGGGGCTTGTGAGTGTGGTGGTCCAAAGTTATGTTGAGGAAAGGGTTCATAGGCATATGGTGGTGGTTGTTGATAGTCCATTGGAGGTAGTTGTTACCATGAGGGTTGATCAAATCCTTGTGCCTCCTCCCATCTTTGATTGTTCCAACCTTGATGCCTGTTCTCATTGTAATTTCTTCTTCCTGCAACATTATTGTAACCAGACTCATAGCCAAAGGGGTGAGAGTTCATAGTAGTGGGACAAAATAAAAATCAACAAAAAGAAAATATTTTGAAAAAGATAAGATTTTAAAAAAAGATAAATATTTTTTTTAAAATTATTTACAATAACCAATAATAAGGCACACGTTTGCAATTCCCCGGCAACGGCGCCATTTTGACGTTAGA
>NC_029775.3:70537866-70547502 GCF_000817695.3 Arachis duranensis
TTCTCAAGGAATTGCAGGGAGGTATGTTCTTATTATTGGTTATGAAAAAGTGTGTTTGGGGTTTTTGGATCAAGGTAAAAGGTTAGTTGGGCAATGGGCACAGGTATATTTTCAAAGCAATAAAAGTAAATGAATGACTGTAAAATAAACTCTTGGCAAGGTATAGGAACTGGAGGTCCTATCCTGGTTATCCTTATCAATTGTAATGAGAATTGGATTTTTCTCCCACTTTGTTAACCTCTAACTATGAAGGTAAGTTAAGTGGATGAATTCCAATTTTCAATTAACAATGAGTTTGATAACTCAAGAGTCGCCAGTTATTTAACCAGAGCCAAAAATGTAAAAAGCTAAATTAAAATTATAAATATCTGAAATACCTTCAATTCATTCAAAGCAGTAAAATCTAATATGGAAAATATTCATAGGCCAATTGGGCAACAGGAAAATCCAAATTATTTATATCAATAAAAAAAAGCAATCATCAATCTGAAATATCTCAAATAACATTAATTAAGAAAATCAATCTAAACATGGAACATTGAAAATAAATAAAAATAAAGAACCTGGGAATGAGAGTCACTCCTAAAACTAAGAGAAGTCCTAATCCTAAGAGAGAGAGAGGAGAGAACCTCTCTCAAAACTAATCTAAATCATGAGAAGTGAATTATGAGTGAATTGTTATGAATAGATGCATTCCCCCACTTTATAGCCTCTAATCTGTGTCCTTTGGGCCGAAAACTGGGTCAGAAACAGTCCAGAAATCACTTCCAGTGCTTTCTGGTCCGTACAGGTCGCGGAAAAGTGACGCGGCCGCATGGCTCACGCGGCCGCGCGGGTTGCGTTCCTGCCAGGTCACGCGTCCGCGTGACTCACGCATTCGCGTCGCCTGGTGTCGGGGCAGCTAAGGCAAATTATATATCAAATCGAAGCCCCAAACGTTAGCTTTCCAACGCAACTGAAACCGCATCGTTTGGACCTCTATAGCTAAAGTTATAGCCGTTTGAGTGCGAAGAGGTCAGGCTGGACAGCTTAGCAATTTTTCCAACTTATTGTATTCCTTCCATTTTTGCATGCTTCCTTTCCATCCTCTGAGCCATTCCTGTCTTATAATCTCTGAAAACACTTAACACCCATATCAAGGCATCTAATGGTAATAAGAGAGGATTAATAATAAGCAAATATAAGATCAAAGAAGCATGTTTTCAATCAAAGCACATAATAAACCATGAAATACATGTTTTCAATCAAATCCACTCAATTGAGCACAAAATAAACCATGAAATAGTGGTTTATCATCTTCCCAGAATGATGGGGTAAATAGGATTCTCATCCATTTCCAGAACAACAAAATCTGTGGGAAGATAGTAGCTCCCAACCTTCACTAGCACATTTTCAACCACTCTTATTGCTTGTTTTTGAGTTCTGTCAGCCAATCTGATAATTACATCAGTAGGAGTTAGTTCATTGATTTGGAGCTTCTTCATGAGGGAGAGAGGCATTAAGTTGATGCTTGCTCCCAAATCACAAAGCCCTTTGTCAATCATTGTTTCTCCTATGGCACAAGGAATGTAGAAACTCCTTGGATCCTCCTTCTTTGTGGGTGGCCCTGGTTGAATGAGAGCACTGCAATCCCTGTTCATCTTTATTGTTTGTCCACCTTTCAATGGACTTTTTCTGGCTAGTAGCTCCTTTATATACTTGATGTAGAAAGGCATTTGCTGGAGGGCTTTAATGAATGGTATATTTACATCAAGAGATGCAAACATATCAAGGAACCTTGAATACATTCTCCCTGCTACACCACCTTTAAGCCTGTGGGGAAAAGGTGCATATGGGTTCAATACCTCCTTCTTCTTTATCTCTTCCTTGGATGTATGTTGAGTTGTATAGCTTCCTTCCTTCTGGCTTTCCTTTTGATTATTTTGGAGGTGTTCTACTCCATTCATACTCCCCTCATCACTTGTGGTTATCATTTTGCATTCTTCCCATCTCACTTTCTTTGTTTCTCCTCTTGGATTCTTCTCTGTATTACTGGGGAATCCATCAGTGGGTTTGGGAATTTGTTGAGATAGATACCCTACTTGGGACTCCAATCTCTTGATGTTTTCTCCTTGGTTCTTGATATTGGCTCGCACTTCTTCCTTAAACATTTTGTTGTCTTGGACTTCTCTGCTTAAGTTTTCAAGTAGAGCCTCAATCTTTGAGAGCCTATCATCTGTTAATGATGGTGGGTTGAGATTAGGTGGTTGAGAAGGTTGGTTAGATGGATGTTGGTAGGATCTCTATGAGGTGTGTTGATGATTTGCATTGTTGAGGTTGTGGCATCTCTGATCTTGCCCTTGGTCTTGTTGATTTCTCCATCCAAAGTGGGGGTGATTTCTCCATCTAGAGTTGTAAGTTTTGGAGTATGGATCATGGACTTGTCTAGGTGAGTTTCCAACATAGTTGGCTTGCTCCCAGTCACCTTCTTCTCCTATGTTCGCTACTTCTTGAGCTGATGATGAAGTGATGGCTGCTGCAACTTGGTTCTCCTCCACCTTCTTGGTAAGATCTGCTAGCTGCTTGGTGATCATCTTATTTTGAGCTAAGAATGCATCCATGTGGTTTAGCTCCATTACTCCTCTGGTGTTACTTCTTTCGGAGGCATAGAAGTAGTCATTTTCAGCAACTGTTTCAATGACATCTATGGCTTCTTCAATGATTTTCTTCTTGTTTAGAGAGCCTCCTGATGAATGATCCACAGCATTCTTTGACTCATAGGAAAGACCTTCATAGAAGATGTGAAGTTGAACCCATTCATTAAACATCTCTGGTGGGCATCTTCTTGTTAGGTCTTTGAACCTCTCCCATGCTTCATAAAGAGTCTCACCATCTTGTTGCCTAAAAGTTTGCACCTCAGCTCTCAGCCTGTTGATCCTTTGAGGAGGGTAAAATCTTGCCAAAAACTTGTTCACCACTTCTTCCCAATTTGTTAAGCTCTCCTTTGGGAAGGATTCAAGCCATTTGGATGCCTTGTCCCTGAGTGAAAAAGGGAACAAGAGCAACCTATAGACATCTGGATGGACTCCATTGGACTTCACAATGTCACAAATCCTCAGGAAGGTGGTTAGATGTTGATTGGGGTCTTCTTGAGCACTTCCTCCAAATGAACAATTGTTCTGCACAAGAGTGATGAGCTGGGGTTTTAGTTCGAAATTGTTGGCATGTATGGTGGGTTTCTGAATGCTACTTCCACAGTTTCCTGGATTAAGATTGATATAGGAGCCTAGAACTCTCCTTTCTTGCCCAGCACAGTTTGCATGGCCTTCTCTAGCATGGTTGTGAGCTTCTTCTTCATGATTGTTATCCAAATTCTCTTCCATGTTGGGTTCAAAGTACTCTTCTTCTTCTTCCTCAACACCAATAATTCCTTTTCCTCTTGCTTCCCTTCTTAGTCTCCAAAGGGTCCTTTCAGGTTCTGAATGGAAGGATGTTGAAACTCCTTCTCTTCTCCTTGTCATACAACAGACATATTGTACAACAGGCGATAAAATGAAGAAACTATTCTTGTTAGAGTAATTGTTAGTGTGAGTAATGCAATTTATTAAACAGTTAGTGGGTTAGTGAGCAGAATTGTAATTATCAAAGAAAGAAGAACGAAAAAATAAAGAGGGTGAAGGGGGTGAGGAAGAATTTAAAATAAACTAAAAGAAATTGACTGAATCAAATAAACAAAAACAAAAATGCTCAATCTAGTGATCTTCAAACTTAATCATTGTTGATTCAAAATCAATCCCCGGCAACGGTGCCATAAACTTGATGCATGAAAACTTGTCTCTCAACAAATTTCCTTCGGCAAGTATACCGAATTGTCGTCAAGTAAAACTCACAATAGAGTGAGGTCGAATCTCACAAGGATTGATTGGTCAAGCAACTTTAGTTAGAAGAATATGCTAGTTGAGCTAAACAGAAATTAGGTTGAGAACTTGCAGAAATTTAAATGAATGGAAAGTAAATAACAGAAATTAAAGTGCAGAATCTTAAATGGGGATTTGGGGTAATGAAAATGAAAAAAATGGTAGAAAGTAAAGAGAATGGGTAAGATCAGAAATGGGGTAATCATTGGGTTCAGGAGATGTTGCATTCTCTGGATCAAGTTCATTCTCATCTCTTCCTCAATCAATGCATTCATTGATCTCCTTGGCAATCTTAAGTGATTGGATCCCAATTCATTGGCAATCCAATCTCTCTAAGCTTGAACAATTGCCCAATTCTTTGATTTAATTTCTCATGGGAAGAGATGAAGTGTGGTCACTGATTATACCACATGTATTTCCAAATCAAAGTGTTGGGAGGATTACATGTCACTATATCCGCCCAGACCCCAATTTGGTCCAACATGAGAAAGCATTTCTAGCATGATCTCCTCATCCCTTTTCCAAGGCTCAAAGGAGATCCAATTATGGAGAGTTTCTTTTCCAAGACAACTAACCAATTGAATTAAGATCGAAAGATTTCTAGTAAGATCAAGAGAAAAAAAGAAGAAGAAGAATGAAAACTATAATTGATCCATCAAATTACAACAGAGCTCCCTAACCCAATGAAAGGGGTTTAGTTGTTCATAGCTCTAGAAATGAAAAATGGCAGAAAAGAAGAATCCATGCTAAAAGTGCAGAAAAGTAAATCTATAGATAGTAGTTCCCAAAAGTGACAAGCTTCTCTATAGTTCAAAACTACTCCTATATATACTACTCCTTTTGATCTTCTAGTGAGTTCTTCAAGTCTTGGATGTGGGCTCTGGATCTTGAGATAAAGCAGTTCTCATCTTTAGTGGACCCAGCTTGCAGAGAAATATGAATTAGGCTTGGGTATTTAGTGAGCTTAACGTTGAGTTCCATTGTGGGTTCGAGAATGTTAGTGGCATTCACTTTTTCCACTAACGTTCCACCCTTATGTATCCACGTTAACTCCAACATTAGTGGTCTTAACGTGACAACTAACGTTGCCTTCTCAATTTTTGGCCAACGTTATTGGGACTCACTTTTCCCAATAATGTTGGCTTATACCCCTTCGCGAACGTTATTGGGAATCACTTTTCCCATTAACGTTTCTTGGTGCCTTTTGTTCCTACGTTAGAGTTCACGTTAGTGTAGCTAATGTGACTCTTAACGTGGGTGTGTCTCACCTTCGAAAGCGTTAGTGACACTCACCTTTGTCACTAACACTCCAAATGCCCAAATTCTCTACGTTAGAACTCACGTTAACTAAGTTAACGTGGCTCTTAACGTAGTAGTGATGCCATCTTCCAACGTTAGTGACAAAAGTGAGTGTCACTAACGTTGGCTCTTTGATCTCAACTCCACATTAACTTTCATGTTAATGGTCTTAACGTGAAAGTTAACATAGGCAATGCTAGTTGGTCCAATGTTAGTGACAAAAGTGAGTGTCACTAACGTTGGCTTTTGTTTTCCTCTTCTACGTTAGAGTTCACGTTAACTAAGTTAATGTAACTCTTAACGTGGATCATTGCCAAGTTCTCCAACATTAGTGGTGTTCACTTTTACCACTAACATTGGAGGAAAACGTTATTGGTGTTCACGTTTTCTCTTAACGTTGGAGTTCCCTTTTTCTTCTACGTTAACTACCACGTTAACTTAGTTAACGTGGCAAGTAACGTGAGCTTTGGATGGCTTCGCAGGCGTTATTGGTGATCACTTTTCTCATTAACGTTGCAAGCCTTTCACCATTCCACATTAGTGTTCACGTTAACTAGGTTAACGCGAATACTAACGTGGTTCTTCCTTGCTTCCTTTGCCCTGAAATCAAGCAATTAAAGTGCATCAAAGCTCTAGCCAAAGTCATGAGATTATGCATCATCAATTTATCATGCAATTCTAGCAAAATACTCATGAAATTATGCAAAGTTCACAAAAGTTGCTTGAATCAAGGTGTAAGTGTAATTTCATCCAAAACATGCCTTATTCACTAAGAAAATGCATGAAACTACCCTAAAACAGTAAAGAAAGGGTCAGTGAAACTAGCCTAGATGTCCTGGAATCACAGCAACAAAGTCAACTCCTAGCTTCAAAGGGAAGAACTCGACTTACTTCCAAAAATCTGAGAAAGAGCTCGGATCAAGGAAGAAGCGCTAAAACATCGCATGGCCTTAAGGTACAATCGAAGGGTAGTGCAAAGAAGTTTCGCCAACAATGATCTTATCCTAATCCGAAATGATATCGGAACAAGTCGAACAGGAGAGGGAAAGCTAGCAGCTAACTGAAAGGGACCCTACCAAGTTATAGAAGTACTGGGAAAAGGCTACTACAAAGTATCCGAACTCGACGGGCGAGAACTACCAAGAGCTTGGTACGCCTGCAACCTAAGGAGATACTGTAGTTAAAAGGTAACTGAGATCTTAGGATAAGGTGCACTCTTTTTCCTGAAAAGGTTTTCTAACGAGGCACCAAGCCAAGATCCATAAATCACCCGACTCAGAGATAAAAACTCCTACATCTATATATTTGCATTTTCTTTTGAATAAAGTTTTTTAGATTTTCTACAAACTCCCAAGACGCATTAGTCTGAAACGTTAAAAATTCATCGCCCGATTATAAAGCTACGAGATCGGCAAAAAGTGAAGATTAAATTTGATGACAAGTCATCATATACCCATTTTTCAAGCTAATTTCACTTGTTTTATTAGTCTTTATGCACTTTCTTGCATCCTAAGTAAGTGATTTGGAGTGAAAATGCATAACTTCTTTAAATCAAACAACCACCATGAAATTAATGTTAACTCATGAGGTTTAAGCTAATTTTAATTGAATTTTAATTGATTTATAAGCCTTGTGAATTTAGTGATACTTGGAGTGGTTGTTTTGGTTTATTGTAGGTGAAGAAAAGAATAAAAGAGAAAAACGTGGCCTAAGAAAGCGTGACTAAAGGAGAAGAAAACGTGGTCAAAGGAAGGAGAAGTGTGCCGCATATAAAGAGGGGAGGCAAGCATTGCCCTCCACAAGGGCACACTGCCCTCTAGGAGGGCAACATAAGGCACCATAGCATAAAAGGCAACTCTGCCCTGCCCACTACAAGGGCAGAGCACAAATTTGTGCCTTGGAATCAAGAGGAACAAAATGTTGCCCTGCCCTCCTCAAGGGCAGTATCGGGCTCACCAAGGGAAGAAAATCAAAGGAAAATGCCTACAATGCTTGCCAAAAGAGTTGAACACGGGACCATGAGGAAGCAAGGAACTAAGCTCTATTACGGTGCCAAGAAAGCCAAGGAAATTGAATAAGCGTGTGTTTCTGCCAGGATTCGAACGCGGGACTTCAGTTTGGAAACACTGCCCTGCCCTCCGCGAGGGCAGGGCAGCATTTTGTGTGCCATGAATCTGGCGCACCAAGGAACGATTCTGGCAGCACCAGCAGCGCACCACATCACAATTCTGGCGCACCAACTTTTTCTGCCCTGCCCTCCGCGAGGGCAGGGCAGCATTTTGTTGGTGCACAACTCTGGCGCACCAAGGCTCAATTCTGGCACACCACGGAATGATTCTGGCAGCACCAGCATGCACCAAGGCACATTTCTGGCGCACCAATTTTTTCTGCCCTGCCCTCCGCGAGGACAGGGCAGCATTCTGCGCACCAAGCCTGCACGACGCCGCACCATGCATGCACCCTTCTTCCTCGTTCTTGCTTGGGCACTTTTAATTTTCTTGTTTGAGTCTTGGGTGTGAAGAATTGAGGAATTTCTGTCTCAATCTCCACTCAAGAGCTCTTTAATTTCTCTTCTGCATAATTGAACTCATTTACATTCCCTTTATTGCTTCTTCTTCAATTCCTTGTTAATTGCTTTGAGAACTTGGATCTAGGAAGGCAATTGAGGTCTAGGCTCTGCTACCTAGTCTCTGGAGTCCTGAGATCCCAATTTACTTTTGGTTCTTCTGTGAACCTTTGCTGCACTTAATTTCTTTACTGTTTGAGTTCTAATTACTTCTAATTCAACTTCTCTTTGTTTAGATTCTGCAATCCCAGTCCTCAAACCCCTTTTACATTCAAGCAATTTACATTTCTTGCCATTTAAGTTACTGCAATTTACATTTCTTGCACTTTAAGTTTCAGTCATTTACTTTCTTGTTCTTTAAGATTCAGCAAGTTTACTTTCCTGCTCTTTAATTTACTGCAATTTCCCCTTCCCCCTTTATATTCCAAGAAATTTAGCTTCTGTTAAATACAACCCACTCAACCAAAACTTGATTCGCTTGACTAAATCAACCACTAAACTAAAATTGCTCAATCCTTCAATCCTTGTGGGATCAACCTCACTCATGTGAGTTATTATTACTTGATGCGACCCGGTATACTTGCCGGTGAGTTTTGTGTTGGATCGTTTTCCACACATCAAGTTTTTGGCGCCGTTGCCGGGGATTGAAATAGATTGACAATGATTAAGTGAAGTGGAGATCTAGATCAAGCACTTTTTTTTTCTTTTCTGTTATTTTAATTTTGACTAACACACTAACTGTTTGAATTTTTGCTTAAACTAACTAAAACTTCATTCTAGCTATAGATTGAAGTTTCATTGGTTTTCTGGATCTGTGTGTTTATTGTTGTGTGTTTGTATGTCAGGTACAGGAAGATCTTCCCCTGTCCTCTCTGAAATTGACCAAAGAACTCTTCGAAGAATAAGAAGAGCTGAAAGAGGGAAGAACGTTATTGGAGAGGAAGAATCTGAGGAGGAATTCCAAGAAATGGAAGGAGATCTCAATCAACCAGGAGAAGGGGCCAACAATAACCAACAACAACGAAGGGTCCTGGCTTCATATACATTTGCAAATGCTAGACACTGTGGAAGTAGCATTCTTCCTCCTAATGTCAATGCAAACAATTTTGAACTAAAGCCACAACTTATCACCTTGGTTCAAAACAACTGTTCTTTTGGAGGAGGGCCTTTGGAGGACCCAAATCAACATTTATCTACCTTCTTGAGAATATGTGACACTGTGAAAACCAATAGTGTGCCTCCTGACAGCTACAAGTTGTTGCTCTTTCCATTTTCTCTCAGAGATAAAGCCACTCAATGGCTAGAGACCTTTCCAAAAGAAAGCATCAACACTTGTGATGACTTGGTAAGCAAGTTTCTTGCCAAATTTTATCCCCCTCAAAGAATCCTAAGATTGAAGACTGAGGTGCAGACATTCACTCAAATGGAGGCTAAAAACTTATATGAAGCATGGGAAAGATATAAGGCACTATTGAGGAAATGTCCACCAGAGATGTTCATTGAGTGGGACAAGTTGCAGAACTTCTATGAGGGACTCACTCTTAAGGCTCAAGAAGCACTTGATCATTCAGCTGGAGGCTCTTTACAACTCATGAAAACTATAGATGAAGCTCAAAACCTCATTGATATGGTGGCCAATAACCAATATTTCTTTGCTCATCAAAGACAACGCCAACCATCACAAAGAAGAGGAGTAATGGAGTTGGAAGGAGTGGATTCAATTCTAGCTCAGAACAAGATAATGCAGCAACAGATTCAACAACAGTTTGAGCAAATGGCCAAAAGGATTGATGGCTTGCAAGTTGCATAAGTGAGTGCCACAAGCCAACCACCAACTACTTGGGTGCAAAGTGAAGAAACTCAAGAGGAGCAACA
>NC_029775.3:70548851-70549484 GCF_000817695.3 Arachis duranensis
CTTATGTATTTTCAACGGTGGAGTTTCTACACACCATAGATTAAGGTGTGGAGCTCTGCTGTACCTCGAGTATTAATGCAATTACTATTGTTCTTCCATTCAATTCCGCTTGTTCTTGTTCCAAGATATCACTTGTTCTTCAACTTGATGAAGGTGATGATTGACGCCCATCACCATTCTCACCCATGAACAAAATGACTGACAACCACTCTTGTTCTACAAGCATTTGAGGCTTGGTGAATATCTCTTGGATTCCTGATTGCACGATCCATGGTTGATCGCCTGACAACCGAGTGCTCGCCTGACAAACGAGCCAACCATTCCGTGAGATCACAGTCTTCGTGGTATAGGCAGGACCTGATGGCGGCATTCACGAGAATCCGGAAGGTCTAACCTTGTCTGTGGTATTCTGAGTAGGATTCAATGACTGAATGACTGTGACGTGCTTCAATCTCCTGAGGGCGGGGCGTTAGTGACAGACGCAAAAGAATCACTGGATTCTATTCCGGCCTGATTGAGAACCGACAGATGAATTCCGCTATGCTGTGACAGAGCATATGCAATCGCTTTCACTGAGAGGCTGGGAGGTAGCTGCTGACAACAGTGAAACCCTTGCTTAAGCTTGCCATGGAA
>NC_029775.3:70552150-70552719 GCF_000817695.3 Arachis duranensis
CGTTTATTCTGTTCCCTTCCTGTTTTCTGAGTTTTTCGTCATCTCTTTTTCGAGCGCACCGCTTCCTTTTTCTTTTGTTCTTCTTCCCCGAATCTTTCCTCGTGTCTTTCCGGGGTTTCCTCTGCGCCGCCGTTCCTTTCTCCTTGCTTCGGAGCTCGTCGTCCTTGTTTCTTTTTTCCAGGTTTGTTCCCATCTCTTTTCTTGTGCACATATGCTTCTTGTTTCTTTTGTGTGGCTCTTTGTTTGTTTCTTTTTCCCTATGCCTGGGTTGCCCCGAAAAGAGGCGCCGCCAGTTGTTTGTACATGGGGGGGGACTCTTTTTTGTTTTCTGGTATTTTTGCTCCGGGTTGCTGTATTTTCTTCTAAAAGATCTTTGTTTCTTGCTTTGCTGAATGGGTTTTCGCTGTCTGCTTTTATGTGATTTTTGCTTGCTGTTGTATTCTTCTTTGTAGGCAAGAATTTTATGTCTCGAAAGGTTTTTCAAGCGGTGTCGACCAAGATTCCAAGTGGTCTTGGTTGGGTAGATCCTGTTCCTCTAAGAGTCCCTTCTGTGGTAGATTCTGAGTATT
>NC_029775.3:70552819-70554211 GCF_000817695.3 Arachis duranensis
ATGCCATGGTACTGAGCTACCACGTTTTTGGAGCCATTACCGGGGATTATGAGAGTTGTGAAAAAGTATTGTTCACAATTTTGCGCACCAGAGGCATTGGAGCAAATGCCTCTGTATGCCAAGTTCTTAAAGGAACTCATCAACAAGAAGAGAAGTTGGAATGAGAAGGAGACTGTAATGCTTAATGAAGAATGCAGTGCACTCATCAAAAAGGGACTCCCTCCCAAGCTTGAAGATCCTGGAGGTTTCTTCCTACCCTGCACTATTGGAAGCCTATTCATCAACAAGGGGATGTGTAACTTAGGTGCAAGCATAAACCTAATCCCATATTCTTTAGTGAAAAAGCTTGGCATAGAAGAGGTGAAACCAATACAGATGTCCTTGGAATTGGTGGACCAATCAATAGTATATCCTAAAGGGCTGATTGAGAACCTTCTAGTTAAGGTTGACAAGTTCATCTATCCTACAGATTTTGTGATCTTGGATTCTTCAGAAAATGGAAATGACTCCATAATACTTGGTCGACCATTTTTGGCCACTGCTAGAGCCATTGTGGATATAGAGTAGGGAGAGTTAACCCTCAGGATGCATGAGGAGAGCATCACCTTGAAAGTCTTTCCAGAATTACAAAGGAATGAAGAAACAAGCAGAACAAGTGGTGACTTCCTTCCAAAGCAAGCAACCAACAAAATAATAGAACAGAAGATTGAGCCTGTACAAGGAGAAAAAGGAATTCAAAAGGAAGCAGGGGTGATAAACAAGAAGGAAGATATCACAACCCAAGCCACTGTCAAGAAAGAAAGATCAACAAGAAAGAAAAAGATGAAGAGCAAGAATAAGGCTCACAAAGGGTGGAAGAACAAGAAAATTCCAACTGAGGGATTTTCCAAAGGTGACAAAGTACAATTAGTATATCAACAGCTAGGAACAGAAGATTATTACACTGTCAACCAAGTACTTTCTCTAGAGCATATGGAAATTGAGCATCAAGGCACACAGAGAAAGCTTACAGTGAGAGGTGACAAGTTGAGACATCACCAACATCAACCACCCTAAAGGGAGTTCAATGTCAAGCTAGTGACAATAAAAGAGCGCTTGTTGGGAGGCAACCCAACCTGAGGTACTTTTCTTTTCATAGCTTTTTCAATAAAAATGTTGAATAATTGGTATGCATTGCAAGGAGCTAAGTTTGGTGTTGCACACTGATGAGCGGATAATTTGTACGCTTTTTGGCATTGTTTTTAGTATGTTTTTAGTATGATCTAGTTAGTTTTTAGTATATTTTTATTAGTTTTTAGTTAAAATTCACTTTTCTGGACTTTACTATGAGTTTGTGTGTTTTTCTATGATTTCAGGTATTTTCTGGCTGAAATTGAGGGTCCTGAGCAAAAA
>NC_029775.3:70555308-70555688 GCF_000817695.3 Arachis duranensis
TTCGAGTTTGGACAACTGACGGCTTATCTTGTTGCTTAGATTAGGACTGTTTTATTTTTGTTGGTTTAGAGTCTTTTAGTTGAGTCTAGTTCATATTCTAAGTTTGGTGTCAATTGCATGCTTTTGTTTTCTTTTAATTTTCGAATTTGCATGTCTTTAATCCCTTTTTGATTCGTAAAAATTCTAAGTTTGGTGTCCTCTTTGTGTTTTTCCCTTAAAATTTTCGAAAAATTAGTGTTTGATCTTCTAAAAATTTTAAGTTTGGTGTCATTTTGTTGTTTTTCTCTTTCCTCTTTTCAAAAATCAAATCTTTTTCATAAAAATTTCTCAATCATATCTTTTTAATTGCTGTTTTCAAAATCTTTTTAATTAACTAATTG
>NC_029775.3:70557699-70558891 GCF_000817695.3 Arachis duranensis
ACTGCATGGGCGCTGACATTATTGACTCCTTGGTAGAAGAGATCAATATGGCTGAAATCCTAGAATCAGAGCTTGAGGACATTTTCAAAGATGCTCAACCTGATCAAGAAGAACCAGAGGAAACAAAGGAATTTTCGAAAATTCCTCAGGAGGAGGATAAGCCTCCCAAACCTGAACTCAAACCACTACCACCATCCCTGAAGTATGCATTTCTGGGAGAGGGAGACACTTTTCCAGTGATTATAAGCTCTGCTTTAAATCCACAGGAAGAGGAAGCACTGATTCAAGTGCTAAGGACACACAAGACAGCTCTTGGGTGGTCCATAAGTGATCTTAAGGGCATTAGCCCAGCTAGATGCATGCACAAGATCCTGTTGGAGGATAATGCCAAACCAGTGGTCCAACCACAGAGGAGGCTAAATCCAACCATGAAGGAAGTGGTGCAGAAAGAGGTCACTAAATTACTGGAGGCTGGGATTATTTATCCTATTTCTGATAGCCCCTGGGTGAGCCTTGTCCAAGTTGTCCCCAAAAAGGGAGGCATGACAGTGGTTCATAATGAAAAAAATGAACTGGTTCCTACAAGAATAGTCACAGGGTGGCGTATGTGTATTGACTACAGAAGGCTCAATACAGCCACTAGAAAGGATCATTTTCCTTTACCATTCATTTATATATATAAATAAAAAAATATTTTTTTCCACTTGCCATCCATATCATTTCCCTTTATCTATCATGGACTTAAGTGGGATTGAACAGTCCAGAAGGACTCTGGGGTCATATGCTAACCCCATTACAGCTGCATAGGGGAGTAGCATCTGTACACCTCCCATCAAAGCAAGCAGCTTTGAGCTGAATCCTCAACTCATTATCATAGTGCAGAAAAATTGCCAGTATTCCGGTCTTCCACAGGAAGAGCCTACTGAGTTTCTGGCACAGTTCTTACAAATTGCTGATACAGTACATGATAAAGAGATGGATCAGGATGTCTACAGACTATTACTGTTTCCATTTGCTGTAAAAGATCAAGCTAAAAGGTGGTTGAATAACCAACCTACAGCAAGCATAAAGACATGGAAACAGTTATCAGACAAATTCCTGAATCACTTTTACTCTCCAAAGAGGATGACACAGCTAAGGCTGGACATCCAAGGCTTTAAACAAGAGGATAATGAATCCCTTTATAATGCCT
>NC_029775.3:70562069-70562955 GCF_000817695.3 Arachis duranensis
GAGTTTGATATAGAAATAAGAGACAGAAAAGGGACAGAGAACCAAGTAGCTGATCATCTGTCCCGGATAGAACCAGTAGCTGGGGCGTCCCTCCCTTCTACTGAGATTTCTGAGACTTTCCCAGATGAGCAACTTTTTGCCATTCAGGAAGCTCCATGGTTTGCAGATATTGCAAACTATAAAGCTGTGAGGTTCATACCCCAGGAGTACAGCAGAGTGCAAAGAAAGAAATTAATTTCAGATGCCAAGTACTACCTATGGGATGAGCCATATCTCTTTAAGAGATGTGCAGACGGAATGATCCGCAGATGTGTATCCAGAGAAGAAGCACAAAGGATCCTATGGTATTGCCATGGATCACAGTATGGAGGACATTTTGGAAGTGAGCGAACAGCCACTAAAGTCCTCCAATGTGGCTTCTACTGGCCTACTTTCTATAAAGATGCCCAAGAGTTTTGTGCGTAACTGTGACAGTTGCCAAAGAGCTGGTAACCTGCCTCATGGATATGCCATGCCTCAACAAGGGATATTAGAGATAGAATTGTTTGATGTATGGGGAATTGACTTCATGGGTCCATTCCCACCATCATACTCAAGCACTTACATTCTGGTAGCAGTGGACTATGTATCTAAGTGGGTAGAAGCAATTGCTACACCCACTAATGATACCAAGACCGTGCTGAAATTCCTCCAGAAACACATCTTCAGCAGGTTTGGTGTTCCCAGAGTACTAATCAGTGATGGGGGCACCCATTTCTGCAATAGACAGCTATACTCTGCTATGGTTAGATATGGAATTAGCCACAAAGTGGCAACTCCGTATCATCCACAGACAAATGGGCAAGCTGAAGTCTCTAACAGAGAGCTAAAAAGAATCCTAGAACGC
>NC_029775.3:70563800-70564469 GCF_000817695.3 Arachis duranensis
AAAAAATGCCAGTAAGGGGCATTTTGGGCGTTAAACGCCAGAATGGGCACCATTCTGGGCGTTTAACGCCAGTAAAGGTGCCATTTTGGGCGTTAAACGCCAGAATGGGCACCATTCTGGGCGTTTAACGCCAGTAAAGGTGCCATTTTGGGCGTTAAACGCCAGAATGGGCACCATTCTGGGCGTTTAACGCCAGGTGTGCAGCATCCTGGGCGTTTAGCAAAACGCCCAGTGATAAAGGAATTCTGGCGTTTAACGCCATCCAGGGTACCTGGCTGGGCGTTAAACGCCCACAAGGGGCAACAAATGGGCGTTAAACGCCAGAATGGGTGCCATTCTGGGCGTTTAACGCCAGAAAGGTGGGGGGACCACAATTTTGATTTTCAATCAAATTTTTTTAAATTTTCCTTTCCTTACCCATACTTTTCTACATCAATGCATCTTAACCTTTCATCATTCACCTTCAAATCTTCAAAAATCAAAATCATTCTTCAAATCCCTCTTAAATCAATCCCATATCTTACTCAAAAACTCACCCTTTTCTCAAATTCTCTCCACATCTTCTCAAATCTCCCTTCAATTTTTTCGAAATCTCCCTCCCCTTTTTATAAACACACGTTTGGCCTCCTTATTCCCCCACACCATTCGAATTTGCTCTTCTCTTCTCTC
>NC_029775.3:70564612-70565492 GCF_000817695.3 Arachis duranensis
AACAAACCAATTTAAGAGGAAAGAAAGAGAATAATCCAAAGAATCTTTGGAATCAAGAGAAGTTCTTAACCAAAGAACATGAAGACCATTATCACAAGATAATGGGTATGAGGTCAGTGATCCCGGAAGTTAAATTTGATCTGAAAGAAGATGAATATCCGGGGATCCAAGAGCAAATTCGAAACAGAGGATGGGAAGTTCTAACCAATCCTGAGATAAAGGTTGGAAGGAATATGGTTAAGGAATTCTACTCAAATCTGTGGCTAACAGATAAGCAGAGAATGATTGGAACTGCTTACCATACCTACAGAACCATGGTCAGAGGGAAAGTTATGTACTTCTATCTGGACAAAATAAGAGAAATCTTCAAATTGCCTCAACTGCAGAATGATCCTGAATCCTTTAATAGGAGAATGGTGAGAGCAGATACAGGGTTGGATCAAATTTTAGAGGACATATGCCTCCCTGGAACTAAGTGGATAACCAATTCAAAGGGTGTCCCAAACCAACTCAAGAGGGGAGACCTCAAACCAATTGCAAAAGGTTGGCTAGACTTTATTGGGCGTTCCATACTGCCCACTAGCAACCGTTCTGAGGTCACTATCAAGAGAGTAGTGATGATTCATTGCATTATGCTTGGAAAAGAAGTGGAGGTGCATCATGTGATTGCTTGTGAGATTTACACAATTGCAAATAAGAATTCCACTGAAGCCAAATTGGCTTACCCAAGCTTGATCTCCTTGCTCTGTAAAGAGGCTGGGGTAAAGATAGGGATAGATGAATTCATACCCATTGAACATCCAATCACCAAGAAGTCAATGGAAGGACAAATGCAAGACAACTCTATCAAAAGGAGGGCACAGGAGTTCCTCCCTGAATT
>NC_029775.3:70565508-70566234 GCF_000817695.3 Arachis duranensis
TTCCTCCCTGAATTCCCTAAAATTGACTACTGGACCAGCCTAGAAGCATCTATCATCAAGTTACAAGAAACTATGGAGCAACTGAAGGAAGAACAGCAGAATCAGAACCGCATGCTCTGTAAATTGCTGAAGGAACAAGAGAAGCAGGGGCGTGAACTCCAAGAGTTGAAACGCCAAAAGCTCTCATCTCAAGCTGAGGGAGCATCCACTTCTCAAAATCAAGGTTGTTGAGTCCTAACTCTGTGAAAACCTCTATCATTAGGAGCCTATTTAATTTTTTGTTTTCTATTTTTATTTTCTAGTCTCATCTTATATCTATTTTTTGAGTTTTGTTCTTAATTCATAATTAATAAAATTTAAAATTCATGTCTTAAAGCTATGAATGTCCTATGAATCCATCACCTCTCTTAAATAAAAAAATGCTTTAATCACAAAAGAACAAGAAGTACAGGATTTCAAAATTTATCCTTGAAACTAGCTGAATTAGTTTGATGTGGTGACCATAATTTTTGTTTTCCGAATGAATGCTTGAACAGTGCATATGTCTTTTGAATTTGTTGTTTTGAGAATGTTAAAATTGTTGGCTCTTGAAAGAATGAGAAAAAAAAGAGAACTGTTATTGAGGATCTAAAAAATTCATCAGATTGATTCTTGAAGCAAGAAAAAGCAGTGAATACAAAAAAAAATTTCGAAAAAAAAGAGAAGAAAGAAAGAAAAAGAAAAAAA
>NC_029775.3:70568160-70568652 GCF_000817695.3 Arachis duranensis
TAACCTTTAGCAAAGACACAAGGTTTCACATATGGTTAAAATGGTTGCATAAGAGGCAGTGGCAAACAATTAAGTTTGGTGTTCCCACACCAATGTAAATCCAGGAGCCACATTATGCATACTAACCAAGTAATTAAGGGCTTGAGAAGCAAGCAACTTTGAGGATTATGCAGGACATGAGTCAACAATTGAAGACATTATGCATCTTAACTCAAAGAGAACACAATAGAAGGAAGAATCAAAGAGCTGCAACTTCAAAGGTTGTATCTAAACTTAATCCTTGCTGCTGTGAAATATTTTGAATCTGGGAACCATTGTATGTCTTGCTGAAGTGTTTATCTAGTTGCAAGTGAAATTGTTTGTTAAAAATGCTAAATCTGCATAATGCTTGTTATCCATCACTTAGCTTGAAATTTTGTTTTGTTTCCCACATGCTTGAATAAAAGAGACTCGTTTGAATTGAAAAGTGAAATATCCAATGTTGCATAAGTA
>NC_029775.3:70568670-70592400 GCF_000817695.3 Arachis duranensis
TGGTGTTCTTGTACTAAGATCTGCTTGGATGAGTAAATTCTAAGGGGTATTTTAAAACCCGGTCACTTAGATCAACTGATTTGGGATGGCCAATTGAAAGTCCACAATAAAGAGCAACTTAGATACAAAACATTTAGTTATCCAAAGAGATGCTGGGCATCAATGATCCTAGGAAGAATTAGTGAGCAATGTGTCTATGGTGGAAAGATGTTGAGCAAAAGAAAAGAAAATAAAGCCAAAGGCTACTACTGCAACATTAGACACCAAACCTCCAAAAGAATAATAAGCTTGTTAAGCATTATAAGCCAAGAAAAGTTAGCAAGGGAATAATTAAAAAGTGAGTCTTTTAACAGCAAAAGGATAAGGTGCACTCTTTTTCCTGAAAAGGTTTTCTAACGAGGCACCAAGCCAAGATCCATAAATCACCCGACTCAGAGATAAAAACTCCTACATCTATATATTTGCATTTTCTTTTGAATAAAGTTTTTTAGATTTTCTACAAACTCCCAAGACGCATTAGTCTGAAACGTTAAAAATTCATCGCCCGATTATAAAGCTACGAGATCGGCAAAAAGTGAAGATTAAATTTGATGACAAGTCATCATATACCCATTTTTCAAGCTAATTTCACTTGTTTTATTAGTCTTTATGCACTTTCTTGCATCCTAAGTAAGTGATTTGGAGTGAAAATGCATAACTTCTTTAAATTAAACAACCACCATGAAATTAATGTTAATGCATGAGGTTTAAGCTAATTTTAATTGAATTTTAATTGATTTATAAGCCTTGTGAATTTAGTGATACTTGGAGTGGTTGTTTTGGTTTATTGTAGGTGAAGAAAAGAATAAAAGAGAAAAGCGTGACCTAAGAAAGCGTGACCCAAGAAGAAGAAAACGTGGTCAAAGGAAGGAGAAGTGTGCCGCATATAAAGAGGGGAGGCAAGCATTGCCCTCCACAAGGCACCATAGCATAAAAGGCAACTCTGCCCTGCCCACTACAAGGGCAGAGCACAAATTTGTGCCTTGGAATCAAGAGGAACAAAATGTTGCCCTGCCCTCCTCAAGGGCAGTATCGGGCTCACCAAGGGAAGAAAATCAAAGGAAAATGCCTACAATGCTTGCCACAAGAGTTGAACATGGGACCATGAGGAAGCAAGGAACTAAGCTCCATTACGGTGCCAAGAAAGCCAAGGAAATTGAATAAGCGTGTGTTTCTGCCAGGATTTGAACGCGGGACTTCAGTTTGGAAACACTGCCCTGCCCTCCGCGAGGGCAGGGCAGCATTTTGTGTGGCATGAATCTGGCGCACCAAGGAACGAGTCTGGCGCACCAAGGAACGATTCTGGTAGCACCAGCAGCGCACCACATCACAATTCTGGCGCACCAACTTTTTCTGCCCTGCCCTCCGCGAGGGCAGGGCAGCATTTTGTTGGTGCACAACTCTGGCGCACCAAGGCTCAATTCTGGCGCACCACGGCATGATTCTGGCAACACCAGCACGCACCAAGGAACATTTCTGGCGCACCAATTTTTTCTGCCCTGCCCTCCGCGAGGGCAGGGCAGCATTCTGCGCACCAAGCCTGCACCACGCCGCACCATGCATGCACCAAGGACCAAATCCTGCCCTGCCCTCCACAAGGGCAGGGCAGCCTCCTAGAAGCTATTATTTTTGGGCCAAAAATTGAATTAAAAATCCAATTTAATTTATTTCTTCACCAAATCAAAAGCCCATCCGAATCCCAAAATCCAAGAATAGAAAGTGTATAAATAGGAGCTAGTTTGATGTAATTAGGACCTTTTACTTGACTTTTGAATTTTGCACTTTCTTTGAGCTTTGAATTTTTGCAACTTCTCTTGGTGTCTTCACTGAGATTTCAAAGAATTGGAGAGGAGAATTAATCTCGCTTCTTCCTCGTTCTTGCTTGGGCACTTTTAATTTTCTTGTTTGAGTCTTGGGTGTTAAGAATTGAGGAAATTCTGTCTCAATCTCCACTCAAGAGCTCTTTAATTTCTCTTCTGCATAATTGAACTCATTTACATTCCCTTTACTGCTTCTTCTTCAATTCCTTGTTAATTGCTTTGAAAACTTGGATCTAGGAAGGCAATTGAGGTCTAGGCTCTGCTACCTAGTCTCTGGAGTCCTGAGATCCCAATTTACTTTTGGTTCTTCTGTGAACCTTTGCTGCACTTAATTTCTTTACTGTTTGAGTTCTAATTACTTCTAATTCAACTTCTCTTTGTTTAGATCCTGCAATCCCAGTCCTCAAACCCCTTTTACATTCAAGCAATTTACATTTCTTGCCATTTAAGTTACTGCAATTTACATTTCTTGCACTTTAAGTTTCAGTCATTTACTTTCTTGTTCTTTAAGATTCAGCAAGTTTACTTTCCTGCTCTTTAATTTACTGCAATTTCCCCTTCCCCCTTTATATTCCAAGAAATTTAGCTTCTGTTAAATACAACCCACTCAACCAAAACTTGATTCGCTTGACTAAATCAACCACTAAACTAAAATTGCTCAATCCTTCAATCCCTGTGGGATCGACCTCACTCATGTGAGTTATTATTACTTGATGCGACCCGGTATACTTGCCGGTGAGTTTTGTGTTGGATCGTTTTCCACACATCAAAATTCACTGTCCGACCACGATAAAAGACCAAAGGAGGTGAAAACCAAAATACATCAAAAGGTCGACCAAACCAGGATCAAACCTAACTTCGACAAAATCGGCAAAGATGAAAAAGCGACAAAACAGAATAATGCAAGAAGTTATCGAAAGTGATCCATAGAAAGGACCTGACGAGGTCTTAACAAAATGGGTTGCTAAAAATAACTTAAAGGACAGGCCGACGTAAAGAAGTCGGACTAGTCAACCACACTAACCAAAGTTATAAAAAGTCAATCCCTGGAAAGAGGCCTGGCCATCCCTAAAAAAGAGGATTACTAGAAATAACTTAGAAGAGACCGACATGATGAAGTCAGCCTCCCACGAACAAGTTATAAAAATAATTCCTGAAAGAGACCTAACAAAGGTCCAAGAAAGAGGATTACTATAAATAACTTAGAAGAGACCGACATGATCAAGTCGGCCTCCCACGAACAAGTTATAAAAATAATCCCTGAAAGAGACCTGACAAAAGTCCAAGTAAGAGGATTACTAGAAATAACTTAGAAGATACCTACATGATGAAGTCAGCCTCCCACGAAAAAGTTATAAAAGTAATCCCTGAAAGAGACCTGACAGAGGTCCAAGAAAGAGGATTACTAGAAGTAACTTAGAAGAGACCGACGGGATGATGTCAGTCTCCCTCGAACAAGTTACAAAAAGTAATCCCTAAAAGAGACCTGCCAAAAATCTAAAACGAGGATTACCCAAAGTAACTTAGAAAGGACTAACACAACAAAGTCGGCCTCCCAAAAACCTGAACGTTATAAAAGGTAAATCCTAACAGAGACCTCACGAAGGTCCAAACAAAACGGATTACTAGAGATAACTTTGGGCCAAGGTAAGGAAGCCGACATAAAAGTTGGATCCAAACATACTCAACCTCAAAGAATCAAGCCACAAGTATGAAATACAAAGGCAATCTAAAGAGGTCGACAGGACTCCAACACCCCCGCAAAACCTGAAAAGGTACCAGGCAGGTGCAGACAAATATATTATGAAAAAGCACAAGATATAAACAAACTCAAGAGGCTACCAAAATCAAGCACTACTTTGTTTTTCAAAATAAAGTTGCTAAACAAGCAGCTAAAGAAGTAGCAAAAGTCAGAAGAATCATTTACAAAATAAAAGTTCAAAAGCCCACATATCGAGCTATCTACACAAATATCTAGAACAATCATTGAGGATCCGAAGACTTCTCGGCAGCATCAATACGGGGTGAAGGAGGACGAGTCTGAAGAGGCACAGCATCCACTCTCCCATCCTCCCGGTTCAAGATTGACAGTCAGGTTCTGACTCAACTCTGGCCGAAGGAGCTGAGGAAGTCGGCACAACAGAAGCTTTGGTGGTAGGTGCAGGAGGAGGTTCAACATCATTGTCATTAGGGTCATCAGGGACAATCTTGCCGTCCTTCACAACATTGTCGAGACTAAAGAGAGTAAGGTCGAGCTCGGGTGCAAGAACCCGAACCTGCTCCTTTAAGCTCTCATAAGTAGCATTCACGCTAACCACAAGATGACCCTGGAGCTTGGTATAGTCAGCTCGAACAGATTCCAAATCACCCCTGAGACGCATCACTTCCCTGTAGGCCGAAACATAACTCTCCTTGTGCCTCAACGCCGTATCCTTAGCCAACCTCAGAGAAGCCGCCAAGGCAACAGAACTAGCCTTCTCACCCTCCAACTCCTTCTCTACCTTTGCCAACTTCACCTCCAGCTCCTCCTTTAAACCCTTAATCCGATCAAACTCTGACTTAGCCTCCTCCATAAAAGATTTTGTAGCATGAAACGGGATACCCTGAGCAGTTCGAAAAAGAGCCGCACCCATATATGCCATCTTCACACTACTCCTAGTGATGAATTCTAGGTGGTGAAGAATGGACACGTCATTTATCAAAAGTTCACTATAGGGGGCAATCTGCTGGTCGACAAACTTGACAGCATCAAAGTTAGGAGAATCCAGGTTAAAACGCTCAGATGTCTTTTCTTTTTTCAAAGGAGCACCAGAAGTAGCAACTGAAGTTTGTGGAGTGTTAGCCAAACGAACCCAGGGAGTTGGGATCATCCTCCTCGGCCCAGGTGAACTCAGCATGGATGGCTTCGTCTGAACCTGAGAGGACCCCTCCCTAGCCTCCTTAGCTGAGATATTTTGAGCCGTCGTAGCCTTCTTTGCCTTCTTGAAAGCTTTCATAGAGTTAGTATTTTTAATCATCTCTGCAAGCAAACATTACATCGAAGAAACCAAGTCATGAGTCAGAAAGGAAAAGAAAGAAATTTGAGAAAGTAGGCAAAAGAACAGAAAAAAGGAAAGTTGACCACTACCCAGCTCGGCTCGGAGAAGTGAGGGATCCCCCAAAAACCTTTTGGTGTCAAGATAAGGAGGCTCCCCTAATTCTCCTCCAATACAGTCACAAAAGCCCGTTTGACCTCGTCCAACATTTCTCATGAATACCTTGACACAACAATATTCTTTTGCCACTCTAGAGGAAAAGTGGGCTCATCATTCTCATCCAGAAAAAATGGTCGAGCTCCTTCAACAGCAAAGATCTTGAAGAAATAGTTCTTAAAACTACGAAATGATTCGTCATGCATAGAAAAAACTTTCTTCCCTTGCGAAGCTCAGAAAGAAATCCAGGCAGCCTTTTCTTAACCAGCCCAGGCTTTGTCAAGACAAACAAATAAAAGAAAAGGAATTACGAGGTAGGGATGCCATGTTCATGACACAGTAGTTGGAAGATCTTTATAAAGCCCCAAGAATTGGGGAGAAGTTGGGACAGAGCTACATTACAAGACCACAACAGATTGGTTTCAAAAGGAGTGAAAGGAAGGGTGATATTCATTTGGTCAAAAAAGAAATCATACGCATAGAAAAAAGGACGATCTCCAGCAACCCGAGTTGAAAAACAAACTCTCTCTTCTGAATTAGGGGACACAAGCTCATAATTCTTTTCATCACTACCATTGCTACAAACCCTATGAAACTTCCTAAGATGTTCACAAAACTCAAAGTCAGCCAGTGAGACACACATGAGAACTATAGAATCCACCCAGTAGGCCATGCCATTAGGGACCTTTTTGTTAGAAGACATTAGGTCAACTAGTCCTGCAACAAGAAAAAGAGAAAACGGGATCACTACCAAAACTACTCGAAAAATCAGACAAACAACTCGGACAGCA
This sequence comes from Arachis duranensis, assembly GCF_000817695.3. Classification (NCBI taxonomy): domain Eukaryota; kingdom Viridiplantae; phylum Streptophyta; class Magnoliopsida; order Fabales; family Fabaceae; genus Arachis; species Arachis duranensis. The sequence continues at coordinate 70,574,512 of NC_029775.3, forward strand.
AAATAAACAGCAAATAGCAGACTCAACAGTAAAAAAGAAAACCCCAAGACACAACCCAAGGTCCAGGGGCATCCTTTGGAGGCAGTAACAGAGTGAAGTCTCACATCATCTTTCAACAAAGAAAGCAACCTTCTTTAAACAAAGTCATCAAAAGAACAACAAAAGCAGCAGTTCAAGCAAAACAACAAAAAAATTCCAAACGGAGGACATCAAATACATAACCTTTTTTCTCCAAAAAGAATCAAACGAAGCCAAAGTCATTATCCCAGAAAGCTACAAAGCAAATAAAAGACAGCAAAATGCGAAGCCCTAATAGCATCAAAACAGCAAGGAAATTCACTCAAGAGCATGCATAAGGTTAGCAAAGAAAACAGAAAACATGCATCACAACAAAAATTGAGCATAACGTTGCGAAAAGGTTCAGACCTTCCAGCATGCATTCCAAACAAAAAACCAAAGCTTTATCAAAAATCGAAGGCAAATCAACGAAAGAAAGTAAAGAAGAAGAAAGTCAAACCAACCTGGAGAAAAAAAGAAGCTCTGAAGAAAAGCTGAAAGACGGAGCGATGAAAGACATCCTTCGAAGCAAAGCACCAACAAAGTACCAAAGCGTCACAGGAAAAAATCAAAATGCAGGACGAAACAGAGAAAAAGAGGGGAAGTTACAGAAAAAAGAAAATTGTTTCTTGGATACAAAATTCAAAATAAAAGAACCAAGAGAAACGGAGCATTAAAATCAATTAATAAGGGTATTAAAACCCTCGCATATTCCCAAAGCTAGAGCGCTAAAGTGCGCACTTTTAAAAGAAACAAAGCGTTTCGCATTCAAAAGAAAGAAGAACACCCTACAAAGAAGAAGTCGACAAAATGCTCGAGTTCGGCTTCATCCAAGAAGGTTCAAAGTCCTAAGACTAAGGCTCCACCTCAAAAGAAAGATCGAGCTTGAGCAGGGACACTGTTCATACCCAGGATCCAGCCACCCGACCTGGGATGTTTAGTGACAGAGCAACCGATCTCTTCAGGTCTGATTATCTGACATTTTCTCAAACAGCTCGGTCAAAATTGCCAAGGAAGCCCAGTAAAGAGCCCAAATAGAGGAACACGACCCAAATTCAAAGGCAGCCCAAGCCTATAGAGATAAGGGCGGTTCCTTGAAGATACGAGGACCTCAGTCAAAGATAAGATAAGATAACTAACTTATCTTATCTAAAAAGGTCAATCCACACCATTATAAATATGCTGGAGCACCCAGGTATAACTCATACTCTGATTCTACTAAAAACCTGCTTAATACCCTTGCTAACTTAAGCATCGGAGTCCCTTGCAGGTACCACCACCCTCCGGTGACGAAGGATCAGCACCACCACCAAATCCAACAAGTCGGACACAGCAGCTCCGGCCAGTACAGAAGATCTCGTCCGAGATCGACCCCCAGTTTCAGGTAACCCTCGAAACAGATGCCAAAAAGCATATAATCAAAACACTAAACTTAAACTATTGCTTGTCTCCAAGCAACCAAAAACAAAGTAGAATTAAAAAGAAGAGAAGGATACAATGATTCCCAGGGTTTTCAATGAAGCTTAGTTTTAACTAGATAAACGGGACTAGTAGCTTTTTGCTTCTGAATAGTTTTGGCATCACACTTTCCTTTGAAGTTCAGAAATGTTGGCATCTTTAGGAACTTAGAATCCGGATGATATTATTGATTCTCCTAGTTTAGTTCTTTTTTATTCTTGACCACAGCTTCTTTTTTAGTCTTGTCCATGACCCTAAGCGCTTTGTTTTCTAGTATTACCACCGGATACATAAACGCCACAGACACTTAACTAGGTGAACCCTTTCGGATTGTGATTTAGCTTTGCTAGAATCCTAAGACGTGGTGACCAGAGTTCTTAAGCACACTCTTTTTGCTTTGGATAATGACTTTAACTGCTCAGTCTCAAACTTTTCACTTGACACTTTCATACCACAAGCATGTAGTTAGGGGAGCAGCTCAATTGAACTGTTTAGGCCAAGATTTTTTTTCTTGTAGGCCCTCTTGACCATTGATGCTCAAACCTTTGGACCTTTTCTCTTGCCTTTTAGTTTAAAGAGCTATTGGCTTTTTTTCTCTCAAGCTTTTGGTTTCTTTCTATTTCTTTCCTTTTCTTTGCTGCTTTTTCTTGCTTCAAGAATCAATTTTTGGATTTTTCAGATTACCAATAATACTTCTCTTTTTTCATCATTATTTCAAGAGCCAACATTCTTAACTCTAACATCAAATATGCACTGTTCATTCATGCATTCAGAAAGTAAAAGTAATGCCACCACATCAAAATAATTGAACTATTCTTATGATATAACTTGAAATTCAAGTATCTCCCTATTCTTTTTCAAATAAAATTTTCTTTCAAGTAAGGTGAGGATTGCATGGAATATTTCATAGCTTAAGACATGTAAAGATGATCATGCACTAGAAATATACAATAAGACATAAAATATTATGGAAAACAGAAAAAAATAACTTAGGCAAGGGGATTAAAGGAACGGGACCACCTTAGTGACGGTGGCTACTACTCCCTCTTTGGAATCCAATGGAGTGTTTAAGCTCCTCTATGTCTCACCCTTGTCTTTGTTGCTCTTCCCTCATGACTCTTTGATCTTCTCTTATTTCATGGAGGATGGTGGCTTGGTCTTGATGTTCTAACCTCAGTTGCTCCACGTTTGAGCTTAGCTCCCCTATGGAGGTGTTCAGTTGATCCCAATAGTTTTGGGGAGTAAAGTACATCCCTTGAGGCATCTCAGGGATTTCATGTTGAGGCGGCTCCACATGCTCTTGTTGAGGTGCATGTGTAGGCTCTCTAATATGCTCCATCTTTCTTTCAGTAATGGGCTTGTCCTCTTCAATAAGGATGTCTCTTTCTATGACAATTTCAGCTGAATTGCATAAGTGACATATAAGGTGAGGGAAGTGGAGGCAAGTGCCTTTCCCTTCCTCTTACTTGAGGTTTCACCAGTCTTTGGTGTCATACTTAGGAGTGGTAGAAGTCAAAAAGCAAGGCTTTTGCAACACCAAACTTAAGAGTTTTTTTTGTCCTTGAGCCAATATGAACAATTGGGAAGAAGATAGTAGCAGAAGAAGAAAGACGTAGAGATATAGGAAGGGAAGGGAAGGGGTGAATGATAGGTGGGGTAGGTGTAGAATTTGTAGGCCCCACTGGCTATAAGGATCTCAAATTTTGAGATCCCTAGCCCCTGTTGGGCGTTGAACTCCCAGGGCACCCCCTGTGTGCCGTTCAACGCCAAGCCTTTGCCGCATATAAGGCGTTAAATGCCCAGGGACTCCCTTCCTGGTGTTTAACGCCAGGTCTCTGCTCCCTGTGGGGCGTTGAATGCCCAGGGTGATCCCTGTGTGGCGTTCAACTCCAGCTTCTCCTTCCTTGATGGGCGTTGGATGACCATGCTACCCCCTGTGTGGCGTTCAACACCAGCTAGGGGTCTCCCTAGGGAGTTCCGTTCTTCATCTTTCAATGCCCTTATTTCTGTTCTAAATGCTGCACACGACCACAAACATTAAAAAGCAAAGGAAACAACTACAAAAACAACTTGAATAACTCAAATAGAAATAAACTAAAGAAGAAACAGAAATACTCTACTTCATGGTTCGGTTGCCTCCCAACAAGCGTTTTTTTAATGTCATTGGCTTGAGACTTGATTGCTGACTTTCTTCCTCTTCTTCCAGTTGGTTAACAGAAATGACTCTATGGAAGAAGTGGAGGAGATTAGTGCCCGCAGATTTGAAGTCCTTCTAACAAGCTTTCTTTTAGTGTGATCAGCTTGATTCTCCTTGCTTGCTAGGGTAGGGGTTGTATTATTTTTCCATCCCCTACGCATCTTCCTCTTAGGACCTTCCTCCTTGGTGGGTAGTGACTGCCCAACAGCAAACTTAACTTTGATGTCTGGGAAACTGTATAAGTTTTCACCAAGGGAAGAGGCTTTAGTATTGTACTCTGCATGGAAGTACCTCCTTTGTCAAGGGGTAGTGGTAGTTTCAGGGCGTTGATAATCATGTGGTCCTTCTGTAACCTCAGCACCAATTCGCCTCTCTTAGCATCAGAGAGGTTTCTGTCGGTAGAGAGACACCATTGCTCCAAAACCTCAGCAAAAGGAATATTGATTTGCATATTTTTAGAGCCTTCCAAGGATTGAGTAGTGCTTGTTTTTGGTCTCATTTTGGGGCATCTAAGGGTGTGGTACTTCAGGCTTTCTTCCCATAAAAGGGGCGTGGAACAATGTGCTTCCAGCCTCTTCTTGATCTCTTCTTCATTTAGTTTCTCAACAGTGTGTACCACCTTAGGCTCGGCTTCTTTGGTAATAATGAGGGCCTGACACTCTTGTCTTGGATTCACCTCGGTGTCTCTAGGAAGAGTGTTAGGGTGTTTTTAAAGTTTCTGATGAAGGTTCCTCTAAATGACTGCACGGCACTCCTTAATAAGCATCACTATCTCTACTTTCCTCCAATCCCTCTTGTTATTTAGTACTTCCTTCATGAACTTAGCATATGAAGGAATTTGTTTAAGAGCCTCTAAAAAGGGGATTTTGATCTCCAGCTTCTTAAAAGCTTCTAAGAATTCGGCAAATTACCTATCCTTTTCTGCTTTCTAGAGTCTTTGAGGGTATGGTAAGTTGGCCTTGTACTCAAGGCCCATGAGTGGTGCAGGATGAGTGTCCATATTACCCATAGAAGGACCACTAGCTTGCTTAGGAGAGGTGTTCCCAGCACTTACATGTGTCTGGCCTCCCTTGGACTGGAGTTTAACGCCTGGGCTGCCCCCTATTGGGTGTTGGACGCCCTACCTACCCCCTTCTAGGCGTTCGATGCCCTGGCTGCATTGAACTACAGCTTGTTCATCTTTTGCCAGCTCTTCTCCCTGCCTCTTACTGTTCTAAGGCTGGGTGTTCAGGGTATACCTTAATTGAAGAGCTTGGCACTCTTCTCTTATCTATTCAGACAAGTGCTGTCTGACTTGACTTAACTGTGCCTCTATATTCTTGTTAGAGGCTTGGATTTCTTACAACATCTCTTGCAATTTCAACATTTGTTGTGTAAGGGAGTGTAGCTGCTGAATTAAAGACTCATTATGTTCCAGAGGGTTATATTCAGTGGTCATTGGCTTGATCTCTCCTTCATTGAAGTCTTACTAGATGAGTATAAATGTTGGTTGCTAGCGACTGTCTCAATGAGTTCTTGAGCTTCCTCAATTATCTTTCTCATGTGGATTGAACTGCCAGCAGAATTGTCTAAGGACCTATTAGCCATATCTATGAGTCTGTAATAGAAGATGTCTAGCTTTACCCATTCTGAAAACATTTCAGTAGGCATTTCCATAGCATCATTCTGTACCTCCCCGACACCTCATAAAGAGACTCTTTATCATTTTGTTTGAATCCTTGAATGTCTAGTCTTAGCTGGGTTAGCTTCCTTGGAGGAAAGTATTGATTCAAAAACTTTTCCACCAGCTTATTCCATATGTTCAAGCTTGATTTGGGCTGAGTATACAACCACCTCTTTGCTTGGCCTTTTAGAGCAATGGAAAGAGCAATAGCCTGTAGACATCCTTGTCTACTCCGCTAGTTCTTACTGTGTAAGTTATCTACATAAATTCAGCAAGAAATTTTGTGGGCTCCTCTTGTGGAAGTCCCTGAAACTGCCAGTTTTGTTGTACTAGAGTGATTAACTGTGGGTTGAGCTCAAAATGAGCTACCAATAGGAGGTATACTAATACTACTTCCATAGAAGTTTGGAGTGGGGGATGTATAAGACCTCAAGGATCTTTTGGGTTGAGTACCCTTATTCTGATCCGTAGTGATTTTGGTGTTTCTCTGTGTTAATACCTTGGGTCGAGCTGGACGATTCAGGTTAGACGACGACAAGAAACGGCCGACCTCTTGTAAAGGTTGGTCGTCATCGACCTCTTCCTAAAAAGAGGTCGGCCAAATCACCATAGAGGCCCAAGTAAGCCCAAACAAAAGGACGCGGTCCACTCTAAAGGTGGCTGGCCTAAAAGATAAGGTGACTTCGCTCAAAGATAAGATAAGATAACAAACTTATCTCCGGAAAGGTCACTCCACACTACTATAAATACACTGGAGCACCCAGGTATAACTCATACTCTGATTCTACACAAAAAACCTACCAAAAGCACGTGCTAAGTTAAGCATCAGAGTCTCTTGTAGGTACCACCATCCTCCGGTGATCAAGGATCAGTAGCATCTCCGACTCTCCCAGGTCGGACACAGCAGCACCGACCAGCACCAAAGATCTCGTCCGAGATCGGCCTTCAGTTTCAAGTAACCCTCGAGATATTGGCGCCGTTGCCGGGGAACCTGGAAGTCATCTCATCACCATGGCGGATGACCATGACAACGATCACAACTCCGGTTTGGTGGATAGAATGCCTAACAAAAGCACAGACGTCACCTCCAAAGACACACCTCAAAACGGGAAAGATAAGCAACCCCCAAACACAGAAATATTAGATGCTCTCTGAGAACAGCAGGATCGTCTTAAACAGCTAGAAAAAAAGGCCGAGCATCAGCGGAAAGCCGAGAGAGACCTCCAGAGAGAAACAAGACGACGCCGAGAGTTAGAGGACAAGCTCCTAAAACTCGTGGCCGACCTGAAAACTAAAACCGCTCGATCCGGTCACGAAGATAGCCCCCACAAGGTCCAATCTATTCATCAAAGAAATCATGAAAGCTAAAGTCCCAAAGGACTTCAAAGCTCCTGACATGACCCCATACGATGGTACATCTGATCCAAGCCATCATCTCAACAATTTCAGAAGCAGGATGTATCTCACAGATGCCTCGGACGCCATTCAATGCAAAGCTTTCCCAGCTACTCTAACTAAAATGACAATTAAGTGGTTTGACAGTTTACCTCCTAGATCAATCACAAGCTTTGATGACCTTGCCAAAAAGTTTCTCGCTAGGTTCTCCATTTAGAAGGATAAAGCCAAGCATGCTCCAAGCTTGCTGGGAATCAAACAAGGAGATCGGGAAAGCCTTTGCAGCTATATGGAAAGATTCAACAAAGCATGCCTCGATATATAAAGTCTTCCAACAGAAGCAGCCATCATGAGGCTCACCAGCGGCCTAAGAGAAGGACCTTTTAGCCAATTAATATCCAAGAAGCATCCAATATCTCTGAATGAGGTTTAAGAAAGGGCGAAAAAGTATATCAATATGGAGGAGAACTTCTGATTGGGAGATAACTCAAAAACCAGATTCTCCTACCTTCCTCGGGATAAGGAAATAGAATCCAAGAAGAAAGAATACCAACCCACCGAGAAACCTAGAAAGTACCACAACTACACCCCTCTTCGAGTGTCTCTTGTGGATGTCTACCGAGAGATATGCAATACTGAGAAGATCCCACCGCCTCGCCTGATAAAACACAAAAGAGGAGGAAGTCGGATAGAGTATTGTGAATACCACCAAATCTACGGACATTCTATCAACGAGTGCTTCGACCTAAAGAGTGTTATAGAGAAATTGGCATGAGACGGGCAACTAGATCGGTTCTTAGCCAATAAAGAGGATGAACCGAGAAAGAGAATAAGGGATGAAGAGGTCGAATGAATTGAACGTGCACCTCACACCCCTGAGAAACATGTTCATATGATAAATGGAGGATTCGCAGGAGGAGGGATCTCTAAATCATCTCACAAAAGACACCTAAAGAAAGTGTACCATGTCGGAGAAGGGGACTGGTCACCTGACCTCCCCACTATTATTTTTACCCCAGAAGACGCCGCAGGCATCATCCCAGGGCATGATGATCCTATGGTCATTACCATCATACTCGCCAATGCTAATCTCCACCAAACATTAGTAGACCAAGGAAGCTCCGCAGACATCTTGTTCAAATCCGCCTTCGACAAGCTCGGCCTACAAGAAAAAGAGCTCAGAGCATATCTGAATAGTTTGTTCAGACTTGGAGACACCCCAATTCAACCACTAGGATACATCTCACTGCATACAACCTTTGGAAAAGGAACTCGGTCAATGACACTAAGCATAGACTATATCGTAGTCAACGTGAGCTCAGCGTATAACGCTTTAATAGGTCGGACAACCTTGAACCAGCTCACCGCAGTAGTCTCCACTCCACATCTATGTATGAAGTTCCCAACTCCATAAGGGATTGCCACGATAAAAGCAGACCAGAAGCTTGTGCGACGCTGTTACAACAAAAGTCTGAACCATAAAGGCAACCCCAGAGGAGAGGAAATCAACACCGTCGAACTAGGGGGAGTTCGAGCTCACGAAGAACTTCGTTCACAACCTAAAGGTGAGACCGAATAAGTCCAGATCGGGGATGCCCAAGATAAAATCACAAATATAAGGGCAACCTTATAGGGAGACTTAAAGGATCCACTGATACATTTCCTAGAGGATAATGCCAATCTCTTTGCATGGAAGGCTGCAGATATGCCCGGCATAGATCTCAAGTTAATGTGGCATAAACTAGCGGTATATTCTGGATCTTGGCCAGTGCAACAGAAGCATAGAAAGCTCGGCCCAGAAAGGTCCCAAGCTGTGGAAGAGCAGATACAAGCCTTACTAGAGACAGGGTTCATAAGGGAGGTCGAGTACTCATTATGGCTAGCCAATGTCGTCTTGGTAAAGAAGTCAAATAGAAAGTGGTGGATGTGTACCAACTACATCGACCTCAATAAGGCCTGCCCAAAAGTCCCCTACCCGCTCCCAAATATAGACACTCTAGTGGATACCTCTTCCGGATATAAGTACCTCTCCTTCATGGATGCTTATTCAGGATACAACCAAATCCTAATGTATCCACCCGACCAAGAAAAGACCGTATTCCTAACCCCAAAGGCAAATTACTGCTACATAGTCATGCCATTTGGACTCAAAAATACAGAAGCTACATACCAAAGATTGATGAACAAAGTCTTTGCCAACCACATCGGAAAGCTAATGGAGGTTTATGTAGATGACATGCTGGTAAAAACAAAAAGTGAGGAATCGTTGTTATCTCACCTCACCAAAGTGTTCGACACCATCAGAAAACATGGTATGTGACTTAACCCCGCAAAGTGCACCTTCGCGGTAGAAGCTGGCAAATTCTTGGGCTTCATGCTCACCCAAAGAGGAATCGAGGCGAACCCAGATAAATGCCAGGCTATACTCAAAATGAAAATTCTGACCTGCGTCAAAGAGGTACAACAGCTCAACGGAAGACTAGCAGCCCTATCCAGATTTCTAGCCATATCAGCTATAAGATCTCTCTCCTTTTATGCAACATTAAGGAAGGAAAGGAGGTTTAAATGGACTCTAGAGTGCGAACAAGCCTTCCAGGAGTTCAAGAAATTTCTGGGGCAACCACCCATCCTTACCCGACCACGAGAAGGTGAAGAACTCATAATATACCTTGCCGTAGGAAGTCGAGCAATAGCATCGGCACTAGTCAGAGAAGAAGAAAGTGGGCAACAACCCAATTACTTCATTGGCAAGGCCCTACAAGGGGCCGAACTAAACTATCAAAAAATAGAAAAGTTTGCCTACGCTCTCATACTCACTTCTCGACTACTCTGCCCCTACTTCCAAGCTCACACTATCAGAGTACGCACCAACCAGCCTATTAAAGACATTTTACAGAAAATAGATTTAGCTGGAAGAATCCTACAATGGGCAGTCAAGTTATTCGATTTTGACTTCAAATATGAAGCTTATACAGCTATTAAATCACAGTATTTGGCCGACTTCAACGCAGAGTACACCAAAACCCCGGGTACTCCAACAAAATAGAATCTCTACATGGACGGCTCCTCGAACAAAACTGGGAGTGGTGCAGGTGTAATTATAGAAAGTGATCAGGGAACCCAAATCGAGCTCTCATTAAAGTTCAAATTCTCTACCTCAAATAATCAAGCTGAATTTAAGGCACTACTGGCTGGTTTAAGGCTGGCTAGGGAGGTAAAAGTTCAAAAGCTTACCTTCTTCAGTGATTCACAAGTAGTACCTCACAAATAGAAGGGAGCTACCAAGCTAAGGATCTCACCATGAAAAAATACCTGGACAAAACTAGAGAACAACTCGGACAGTTTGGGGGATATGAGGTCCGATATATACCTCGGGAACAAAATGCCCGAGCTGATGCACTGTCGAAACTAGCCAGCACCAAACCAGGGGGCAATAATAGAAGCCTCACTCAAGAAACACTGCAAAGCCCATCAATCTTGGAAGAAGAAAAGGTCTTAACCATATCAAGTCAGGATCAAGGATAGATGGCTCCCATAATCAACTACCTCAGGTCTGAAACACTCCCCACATATAAAAAGGAGGCAAAAAGGTTAGTACGAGAAGCAAAGTACTACACCATAGTAGACGACATCCTATATAGGAGAGGAATCTCTACACCTCTCCTAAAATTCATCCCGACCTCTGCAACAAGGGAAGTTCTTGAGGAAGTTCACAGTAGTATGTGCGGCAACCACCTTGGGGCGCGAGCTCTTTATAAGAAGGTACTTCGAGTCGGCTTTTACTAGCCGACCTTGCAAAAGAAAGCAACCGAGTTTGTCAAAAAGTGCCCACCATGACAGAAATATGCCAACTTTCATGTGGCACCACCTGAAGAGCTCATTTGTCTTACATCGCCCAGGCCATTCGCAAAGTGGAGACTCGACCTCCTCAGACCCTTCCCCCAGGGTTCAAGGCAAGTCAAGTTTCTCATTGTAGGCATAGACTACTTCACAAAGTGGATTGAAGCAGAGCCACTAGCTACTGCTACCGTACAAAGAAGTCAGAAATTCCTATATAGAAATATTATCACAAGATTTGGGGTTTCTTACTCCATCACCACAGATAATTGCACTCAGTTTACCAATACAAGTTTTAGGAACTTGGTAGCTGACCTGAAAATAAAGCAACAGTTCACATCCGTAGAACACCCACAAGCCAACGAACAAGCAGAAGCTGCTAATAAAGTCATTCTGGCTGGGTTAAAATGGAGGCTACAGGAAACAAAGGGAGCTTGGGCTAAAGAACTCCTACAAGTCTTATGGGCATATCGAAAAACTCCATACTCTACCACTGGAGAATCACCCTTCTGACTTGCTTACGGAATGGAGGCAATGATTCCCGTGGAGATAGAAGAAGGATCCCCAAAGCGATCCTCTACAACGAAGACAGCAACTCCCAAATTCAAAGGGAAGAGCTCTACCTACTTCTAGAAGTCTGAGAAAGAGCTCGGATTAAAGACGAAGCGCTAAAGCGTCGAATGACTTTGAGGTATAATCAGAAGGTAGTCCAGCGAAGCTTCGCCACCAATGATCTCATCTTCAAGGTGTCCAACCTCGAGGGGCGAGAGCTACCAAGGTCATGGCATGCCTGTAACCTAAAAAGGTACTATAGTTAAAAAATAGTAAAGATCTTCGGTCAAGGTGCACTCTATTTCCTGAAAAGGTTTTTTAATGAGGCGCCAGACCAAGATCGACAAAACTGCCCGACCTAGAAAAGTAAGCACTCGTATGTACATACTTTTATTTATGTTTTTATCTCACTATCTTTTGAATAAAAAGTTATCAATTCCCTAAAAAGTTTTCTACCAAGAAGTATTAATCTAAGCTCATAAAATGCAAAATACATCGTCCGATTGCAAAGAGGTCGGCAAGGTGAAGTGATAGGAGCAAGTTAATGCAAGAAGTTATAAAAAGTAGCCCATAGAAAGTGACCTGACGAGGTCTGACTAAAAGTGGATTACTAAAAATAACTTAAGAAGGCCCGAAAGAGAAGTCGAACCAATGAAAGGATTACTAAAAACGGGATAAAGACATCTCAAAGGCCAAAGGAAGGCCATGAATGCTTTGCTGAAAGGTACAAAGTCTTCAAAAAAGACACTACTTAAAAAGCAAACGCACAAAGCAAAACGGAGCTAAAAAGTCATCCAAACAAACTACAAAGAAAAAGTTCCATATTAGAACACTACCTAAAAAGTTGTTGGAATATGACTAAAAAGCTCGAACAAGTGAAGATAAACAGGTCGGCACCAATGAGGCGTAACCTAAAGGGACAACCGCAATCTCTGGAAAGAAAGGTCTGAAAGGTCAAAAAACCTAAAGGCCAAAATGCTTAGCTAAAAAAGGTACAAAGTCCTAAAAGGATTCTACTTAAAGCTAGAAGCATGACCCAAAAACGGAGCTAGAAGGTCGTCCCAACAAATGATCAAGAAAGGATCCTAACATTGCCTATAAAAGTCGTTAGGACCAGCAAAGAAGCCCGAAGAAGCAAAAAGCCAAAAGGTTGAAAAAACAACTTAAAGCTCAACAGTGCTTGGCTAAAAAGGGATACAAATCCGCGCAAAGAAGGCACAATCTCAAAACAGGACTGCAAAAGTCATTCGAAACTAAAAGGTTCTATGTAAAGAAACGTTAAAAAGTCGTCGGACAAGTTACTAAAAGTCCGGACACCTGGCTGCAAGGATAATAAAGCAAAAAGTTGACAATACCAACTCAAAGCAAGGCATAATCCACAAGGCGAGGGTAGCAAACTCACATCACCACTCAAAAGAGGTCAGACTGAAAAGTACCGAATATCTAAAAAACCTGCAGGGATCGCAAGGGTAACGCATTTGATTGCCACACCAGCAAAACACATCCTTCAAATTAAAACATTAAAAAACTCAAAGGTTGCCTAAGGAGCAGCCCTAGAGTTTAAAGTGTTTTTCAAACTAAGTTTCTAAGAAGCAATTAAGTGTTAAGGAGATCATCCACAGAATTGTACAAAACAAACAAGTTCAGCAAAAGTCCACAAGTCAGACTATACAAATACATAGCCAAAATAAAGGTATAAAAAGAAATCACAAAAGATCCGAAGTTGCATCAGCAGCTGCATTTTCAGGAGAGGAAGGCCTGGTAGTGAGAGGGGTGGCATTGACAATTCCATTTGGGCCATTCAGTATTTTGACATCAGGATCTGACCCAGGAGGAATCACCTCGGCAGAAGGAGTTGAAGAGGCTGAAGCTACAGAAGCTTTGGCTGGTGGCACAAGAGGATGACCCTTACTTTCATCATCAGGGGTAGGCACGATCTTGCCGTCCTCCACCACATTATCCAAACTAAATAAAATCAGGTCGAGCTCAGGGGCAAAAACCCCGACCTGGGCCTTCAGGTTTTCATATGCATCAGTCACACCGTCCATCATATGACCTTGAAGCTCAGCATAGACAGCATGGGCGGACTAAAGTCTCTCCCTAGTTTCCAGTAGCTCGCCATATGTACGGGTGTAGCTCTCATTATATTTCTTCACCGTTTCTTCAGCCAGGTTTGCAGTTGCCTCAGTAGCAGTAGCTCAGGATTTCTCCTTCTCCACATCTAACTCCAACTTAGCCACCCTAGCATCTAGCTCATCCTTCAAACTCTTAACTCTATCAAACTCAGCTTTGGCTTCCTCCATAAAGGCCCTAGTGGCATGAATAGGGGACTCCTTGATAACCTATGACAGGGCCGCCCCAACATTGGCAATCCGAATACTACTGCTCACAACAAAATCAAGGTAATGAAGAATCGATACATCATCCAAAGGAACCCTAGCATGAGGAGCAGTCAGCTCGGTGGTAAAACCCACACCGTAAAAATCCTTATTATTCAGATCATAAGTACTAACAGTTTTCTGCCGCTTGAGAGGAGGACCAGCTGTAGTAGGGGAAGTAGCAGCACCCGAAGTCTCAATAGGCAGACCAGAAGAAACAGACCAAACTCTGGGGGTCAGGATAATATTCCTCGGGCCATGGGAGTTCGACATAGGCACTTTCGGAGGCAATTGAGAAGAACATTCCCCTAACGTCTTCGCCGTAAAGCTCTGGGCAACCATCACTTTCTTGGCCTTCCGGAAGGCCTTCATGAAATCTGAAGATTTCACCATCTCTGAAAAGGAAGTCAGGAAAATAGCCACATAAATAAGATTCAAGAAATAAAGATGACGAATAGCAAAAGGTAACTGCTTCTATACAGAAGGAGGTCGGACACTACCTAGTTCGGCACGAAGTAGAGAAGGACCTCCTAAAAACCTCTTAGTGCCCAGATGAGGATGTTCTCCCTAATGCTCATCCAAGACACCCACAAAAGCTTGCTCCACTTCACTCAAACTCTCCCAAGGATACTTAGCTACCACTGTATCTTTTTGCCACCATAAAGGGAAGGTGGGCTCATTATTCTCATCTAAAAAGAAAGGGCGAGCATCCTCAACAGCTCGAACCTTAAAATAGTAGTTCTTAAAATCACGGAACGATTCGTCACACATCAAAAACACCTTTTTTCCCTGGGTAGCTCGGAAGGAAATCCAAGAGGCCTTCTTTTTGGCCACCCCAGGCTTGGTCAACACAAACAGGTAAAGAAAGAGAGATAGGGTAGGTCGAATTCCCAACTCTTGACACAACAACTAAAAGATCTTTATAAGTCCCCATGAGTTCGGATGAAGCTGAAAAGGGGCCACGTTACAAGTCCATAAGAGGTCGGTCTCAAAAGCAGTAAAAGGGATCATGATATTCAGCTAACTAAAGAAATAGTCATAAGCATAAAAGAAGGGTCGTTCTCCTTAAGTTAAGGGAGGGAAACTAACCCTGCCCTCAGGATCAGGCAATAACAGTTCATAGTTTTTTTCATCATCCCTATTACTACAAATCCTATGGAACCTCCTAAGTCTCTCACAGTATTTTGGATCGGCCACGGTAACACACATCAGGACTATAGAGTCCAGCCGGTCGGCCATGCCAGCAAGGACCTTGGTAGACATCTCAACAATATTTTTTTGGGAAGACATACGGCAAACTACACCTACAGCAAACGAAGATAACAAGGGGTCACTACCAAACAACTCAGACAGAATCAGAAAGAGAAAGAACAACCAACAAAAAAAGTGGAAGAGCAATAAAAAGGGCACCCCAGGGTCTAGGAAAACAAGAAATCATCAGTAAAACCCAGGGGCACCCTTTGGAGGCAACATAATGGGAGCATAGAAACAACGCAAAAATGCAAAAACCCAACAACTCTCAAAAAGCAAACTACCGGAGATAAGCAACAGAGACCTAAAAAGCACACATTTTCCTCAAACGGAGTAGCAGTGGATAAAGAAAACCATAACTTTGATAAAAAACAAAGACGCGATCTTTCCGGAAAGGTTCTACCTTCTCAAAGTAAACTCAATAAAAATCAAGACTTTGCGTATAAACGACAAGCATGCAACAGTAAAATCGTACATAAAGATGACTATCAAAGCATAAAAGGATGAAGAATACCAACCTGGAAAGGAAAAGGAACAAGTGCAGAAACAACGGCAAATCCGCACCGACGAGTGCTTTTGAGCAAAGAATATAGGAAGCTTGGGGATGAAAAAATAGAAGCCAGATGAACAAAATATTCAGCTAACAAATGAGCGAAGAAGTGAAAAGAAGGAAAAAATTGAAAGTGAAAGGAAAACCCCTTCTATAATTTCAAAATGAAACTGTAAAGAGGGAAAAAAAGAAACGGCAAAGGGAGTTTAAATGAGACTTTAAAGCCCTCGCACATTCCCAAGAAAGCGCAACGCTTCCCGCATGCGCGAAACAATTAAAAAAGAAAGAAAGAAATGCTTCGCATTCAAGAAGCAATCCTAACAGGAGCTATACAAGAGATCAACCAAAAGCAAATGCTCGAGCACGACTTCCTCAAAGGGGTCGAAGTCTAAAGACATGACCTCAAGGAGAAGATCAAACTCGAGCAGGGGCACTGTTCATATCCTGGGTCAAACTGGACGATTCAGGTTGGACGACGACAAGAAACAACTGAACTCTTGTAAAGGTTGGTCGTCACCGACCTCTTCCTAAAAAGAGGTCGGCCAAATCACCATAGAGGCAGCCCACTCTAAAGGCGACTGGCTTGAAAGATAAGGTGACTTCGCTCAAAGATAAGATAAGATAACTAACTTATCACTAGAAAGGTCACTCCACACTACTATAAATACACTGGAGCACCCAGGTATAACTCATGCTCTGATTCTACACAAAAAACCTGGGAAAAGCACGTGCTAACTTAAGCATCGGAGTCTCTTGCAGGTACCGCTACCCTCCGATGATCAAGTGGTTGCAAGAATTGATACCGGTTCGGAATTTCACAAAATAATTCCGTTGTTAGTATAGTCCAAACCGATAGTCAATCCTCGAATCAAAATAAATTTGTGGTTTTGTCACAAGTGCAAACCCCAATAAGAATTAACTGGAGTATTTGGACTCCGGGTCGTCTCACGAGGAATTGCAATGAAGTGGTCAATTATTGGCTATGAAGGGGTAAAGGGTGGTTTTGATTGGTAAGAGGGCAAGAAAAATAGATGGACAAGAAAGTAGATGGCAAGAAAAGTAAATCAAGCAAGTAATTAAAGAGAGCAAGTAATCAAAAGAGACATCCATGGCAAGGAATGAGAATATAGGCTTTCTATCCTAGTCATACAATGATTAATTCATCTTATTTAGTCAACTCCAACACATAGGGAGAAAGTCAAAAAAGACTAATCAATCATATCACTATAATAACAAGAATCTGTCTCATTTTGTCATCTCCAATATTGGAAGAAGGTATCACATTATATTTCATGAGAGAAAGTCAAACAACACTAGTTAACCTCAATCCAAATGTACTAATCAACTCACTAATAGAATTAGCAAAAGATCAAAGTCAAAGGAAATCATATTAACTAACAATTCTAGATCACCAACATTAGTTGGGTTTTCATGACTCAAGATTGCCTAATTACTCTTTCCAAGCCAAGAATGCTCAAAATCTACTCTAACATCCTTCCAAACATTTTGTCAAACACTTGGAAGGCATACAAGAAAAGCATGGTAAATTGCAAGGAAAGATAACATCTAACAACTACCAATTGCAAGGAAAATGAGATCACAACTCAAATCCACAATAAAAGAACATCAAACATTAAATTGCACTAAAAGTAAATCAAATCCAATAAGAGCATCCATGAACATAAAAGAGAAATTAACATGAAAACTAAGAGAATCAAGTAGTAGGAACAAGAAATCATAAAAGAAATAAGATGAAAACATGTAATTGAACCTAGATCTAAGATGGAAATGTCCTAAACCTAACCTAATTCTAGAGAGAAGAGGGAGCTTCTCTCTCTAGAAACTAACCTACATGATGCCAAAACTACAAACAATTGCTCCCCCTTGCTTGGGCTTCAATTCTGCATGAAATACACTCAGAAATAGGTTGGAATTGGGCCTGGGCTGTTCAAAAATTGCCCCCAGCATTTTTCCTTTAAGTGAGTGATGCACAGAAAACTTGTCTCTCAACAAATTTCCTTCGGCAAGTGTACCGAATTGTCGTCAAGTAAAAACTCACTATAGAGTGAGGTCGAATCCCACAGAGATTGATTGATCAAACAACTTTAATTAGAGGAATGTTCTAGTTGAGCAAACCAGAATTTGATTTGAGACTTGCAGAAAATTAAATTGCGAAAAAGTAAATAGCAGAAAAAGTAAATGCTAGAAATAAAGAGCTGAATGTAAATAGCAGAAAAGTAAAATAGCAAGAAAAGTAAATGTAAGAACTAAAAATAAAATAAACATTAGGATCAAGAGATATTGCAATCCTCAGGTTCAAGTTCATTCTCATCTCTTCCTCAATCAATGCATTCATTGATCTCCTTGGCAATCTTAAGTGATCGAATTCCAATTCCTTGGTAATCCAATCTCTTAAATCTTGATCAATAGCCAATTCCTTGGTCAATTGCTCATGAAAAGAGATGAAGTATGGTCACTGATTATACCACATGCATTCCCAAATCAAGTATTGGTAGGATTATAGTCACATATCCATCCAAACCCAATTTGA
>NC_029775.3:70592522-70601077 GCF_000817695.3 Arachis duranensis
TTCTTTTCCAAGATAACTACCCAATTGGATGAAGATTGAAAGCTTTCTAGTAAAATCAAGAGAAAAGATAGAAGAAGAAGAATGAAAACTAATATTGATCCATCAAATTGTAGCAGAGCTCCCTAACCCAATGAAATGGGTTTAGTTGTTCATAGCTCTGGAAAATGAAAACAAAGATGGAGAATACATCCTGAAAGTAAAACTAGAAGTTCCAGAGAAAGTAAAATACAGAGAGTAGTTCTATGCCCAACGCTCCTAAAGTTTTCTAAAAAACAACCCTAATCTAATTCAAAGCTACTCCTATATATACTACTCTGCTGATCTTCTAGTTGGCTCTTCAAATCTTGGGTGTGGGCCTTTGAATCTTGAGTTTGAAGCAGTTATCCTCTTTATTGGGCTTAGCTTTACTTGCAAAGAGAAAAGGTGAAGTAGGCAGGGACTTTGGCTCAGGACGTTAGTGGTGTCAACGTTAAGTGAAAGTGTGGGTTCGAGAACGTTAGTGACAATCACCTTTTTCACTAACGTTCTTAACCCAAATATGATCACGTTGACTTCAACGTTAGTGGCACTAACGTGACCATTAACGTTGCCTCTTGGTCCTTCGCATACGTTATTGGGACTTACCTTTCCCAATAACATGGTGAGTCACCCCTTCTCCTTATGTCAGAGTCCATGTTAACTAGGTTAACGTGGCTTCTAACGTAGTAATGCCAATTCTTCGAGAACGTTAGTGACACTTACCTTTGTCACTAACGTTTCAATGTGCCCCTACTTCCCACGTTAGAGTCCACGTTAACTAAGTTAACGTGGCTTTTAACGTAGTTATGTTAGCCATCTCCAACGTTAGTGACAAAGGTGAGTGTCACTAACGTTGGCTCATCATCTCTTTATCCACGTTAGCTTCCACGTTAACAAAGTTAACGTGGGAGTTAACGTTGCTCATGGTGGCTCTTGATGGTTCACCCCAACGTTAGTGACAAAGGTAAGTGTCACTAACGTTGGCGATCAATTGCTCTCTCCACGTTAGCTTCCACGTTAACTAAGTTAACGTGGGAGTTAACGTGGCTTATGGAGGCTTGGCCAACGTTAGTGACAAAGGTGAATGTCACTAACGTTGGCTTCTCTTTTATTTCTTAACGTTAGAGTCCATGTTAACTAAGTTAACGTGGTAACTAACATGGCAAATTATGAGCTTGGTCCAACGTTAGTAACAAAGGAGAATGTCACTAACGTTGGCCTTATTGTCTTCTTCCATGTTTGAGTTCACGTTAACTTAGTTAACGTGACTTAGTTAACGTGACTCTTAACGTGGGCTATGATGGCTTCGAGGGCATTATTGGCGATTACCTTTCTCACTAACTTTGCAAGCTAGCTCCCATTCCACGTTAGAGGTCACGTTAGTTAGACTAACGTGAATGCTAACGTGGTTCTTCTTTGCTTCCTTTGTCCTGAAATCAAGCAGCAAAGTGCATCAAAGTTCTAGTCTAAGTCATGAGACATGCATCATCCAATTTGTCATACAATTCATGCAAAATTCTCATGAAATCATGTAAAGTGCACAATGTATGCTTGAAACAATATGTAAGTGAATATCTACCCAAAACTAGCTTATTTCTTAAGAAAATGCATGAAACTACCCTAAAAACAGTAAAGAAAGGTCAGTGAAACTAGCCAAAATGCCCTGGCATCAGTGAGTCATGTGCGAGTATCGGCGCGTACGCGCCATGTGCGTGTGCACGTCGATTGGCTATTTCTTCATCCGTGCGGACACATCATGTACGCATGCGCGTCTCTATGCGAAATCACTTTTGCGCGTGCACGCTTTGTACGCATGCGCACCCATCAATGCATTCCCAATTCTTGTTTCCTCATGCATTCTCCACTTTGCATGCTTTTCTCCTCATTTCTCCATCTAATACTTGCCTTATGAACCTGAAATCACTCAACAAACATATCAAGGCATCGAATAGAATTAAAGTGAGTTAAAATCACCAATTTAAGGGCCTAAAAGCATGTTTTTACACTTAAGCACAATTCAAGGGAGAATTACAAAACCATGCTATTTTATTGAATAAATGTGAGAAAAGGTGAATAAATCCCCTAAAATAAGCATAAGATAAACCACGAAATTAGGGTTTATCAAATCTCCCCACACTTAAACTAAGCATGTCCTCATGCTAAAATCAAGAAAGAAGCAAAAGGTTATCAACATTAATTCAATGCAAACTAACTAAATGCAACCTTTCTATATGCGATCTATCTATATGAATGCATCCACTTGGTCAAAACAAGTCAACTTCCAATAACACATATATGAGTACAAGGGCTAAAGCCATAGCGGTCAAATCAAACCCACAATTGAATTGAATTATTGAAAGATTTTACAAACTTGCAAAAATAATTGATCATGGGTGAAGACATGTAATTGAGCGATCGAACCCTCACCAGATGTGTATCCACTCTAGGCACTCAAGTGTATGGGGTTGATTCACTCAATTCCCCCCCTAATCATGCTTTTCAATATTTATTTTTCATCTAACAATCAACAATTATTTCATGCATGCATACAAATATCATGGGGTCTTTCCCATAGGTTGTAATGGGACTAGGGTTAAGGTAAGGATGCATATGGTCAGGTGGACTAGAATTTGAATCTTTGATTAACCTAAACTTTCCCACCTAACATATATAGCAACCTATATAATTTCAAAGCTAACCTAACTACCCATTTTTCACTTTTTCACACACTCATACATTCTCTCTTTGATCACAACACATATGCATTGATTTTTATTGAGCTTTACTTGGGGCATTTTGTCCCCTTCTTATTGCTTTTCTTTTTCTTTCTTTTTCCATTTTTTCTCTTTTGATATATATATTTTTTCTTTTTTTTATTATTTATTATTTTTTTCTTTTTGCAATAAAGTATATATAAAAGTATCAATGCATATGGCTTTACATTCAATGCATGAGTATGTACCCAATTTCCCAAAATTTTGACAAAATGCAAAAATACACTTTCATCCCAACCAATGTTCCCAACTCTCCCAAAATTTGAATGATAAGCACTCTCACTAGCCTAAGATAATCAAAGATCCAAACAAGGGACATTTATTGTTTTTCACCTTAGGCTTGCAATCTGCTAAAATTGAGAACAAATGGGTTAAGCATGGCTCAAAATTTGGCTAACAATGGTTGATGAAAGGTAGGATATTTGGGTAAGTGAGCCAAATGAAATGATGGTCTCAATCATATAAATACATGTATACATGGAATAATGGACATAAAGAATCAAACAAACCAAAGATCACAATCATAGGAAGAGAATAATGCACACAAGAATGAAAATAAGTGGTTATATATGATGTAACCACACAATTAGGCTCAAATCTCACATGCTTGTGTTCTTAGCTCAAGAACATGATCCACAAAATATATAATTCAAGAAAGTTCTAAAAAAAAAATTTTCAATCAATTGGGGTGTCCTATAGATAAAATCCTTGAAAAATATCATGATTTTGACTAGGCTTAATATATACATATGCAAAATAAGAAAATGCAACTAAAAATTCTAAAATGAAATGTAAAAGTGTTAGGATTAGAAACTTGTCACCCAAAAACGCCAAGTGGTCGAACGACCTCCCCACACTTAAAGGTTTGCACCGTCCTCGGTGTATCCAAAGATGAGCAAGGGGGTACGGCGACTTTTCGAGTTGCTACCTTCGGTTGGTAGGTCAGCTGGTAGGTTAAACCTCGGGTCGTTCTCCCTAGGAATTGCATTAAAGTGTTCTTGTTATTGGTTATGAAGTATGTTTGGGGTTTTTGAGATAATAGATATGAAATATAAATGGCAAAGGAAATAAACTAAGAACTAACAAAGCTCTTGGCAAGGTATGAGAACTAAAAGTCTTATCCTAGCTATCATTATCAATTGTGATGAGAGTTGTTCATTGCTCCCACTTGGTTAATCTCTAACCATGGAGGAAAGTCAAGTGGATGAATTAACTTGATTCCACAAGTCCTAGCCTACTCCTAAGGAAATACTAACTTTGTGGCATTCAAGTCAATTAGCAATCTCTAATTATCAATCAACAAAGTAATTAGGTAACTCAAGAATCACCAATTACTCAACCAAAGCCAAGAGGAACAAAATCTAACTCATAACTAGAAAAGGCATTTCAACAAACACATAGAAGGCAATAAAGGTAAACAACATGAATTGCAAGAATTAAAGAGAGATCTAACTACAAAAGTAAGAAATCAACAATAGAAAGGCAAAATAATTATGAAACAACAAAGAACTTATTAATTGCATTGAAGAGGAAATGTAGATCTATAAGAGAACTCAAAAACTACAATTAACAATACAAAAGGAATTACAAGAGAAGAAGAATTTTACAACTACAAGAGAAGAATTAAAGATGAAAAAGGAAAATTGAAGCAAGAGAAGAGAGAGATCTAGGTCTAAAACTAAGAACCCTAATTCTAGAGAGAAGAAAGAGCTTCTCTCTCTAGAAACTAACTCTAAACTAAAACTAAACTAATTGGTAACTAACTTGTTTAATCCCCTTCAATCCTCGAGTTAAATAGCATCAGAAATAAGTTGGATTGGGCCTAAAATGCTTCAGAAATCGCTGGCCACGAGTTGCCTTTATGTGAGTCACGTGCATTATCAACGTGTACACGTACATCGCGTGTACGCATCCCTAATCGTGTTACAAGTCTGAAAAATCTTATATCATTTTTAAGCCTCGGAAGTTAGCTTTCTAACGCAACTAAAACCGCCTCATTTGAACCTCTGTAGCTCAAGTTATGGTCGATTAAGTGCGAAGAGGTCAGGATTGACAACTTTGCGATTCCTTCATTTCTTCACGAGTTCTCCATTTCTACATGCTTTTTCTTCATTCCCTCAATTCCAATATTTGCCTCACAAAAACCTAAATTTCTAAACAAACATATCAAGGCATCTAATAGAATCAAGGTGAATTAAATTTAGCTATTTTAAGACCCAAAAAGTATGTTTTCACTCTTAAGCACAATTAAATGAGAATTTACAAAATCATGCTATTTTAGTGAATAAATGGGAGACAAGTTGACAAAACCCTCTAAATTCAACACAAGATAAACCATAAAAATGGGGTTTATCAACCTCCCCACACTTAAACAATATCATGTCCTCATGCTAAAACAAGAAGGACAAGAAAAGGGGTATGAACATTTATTCAATACAATCTATCTATATGCATCCTATCTAAATGAATGCAACTAAATGCAACATGATTCTACCTACATGGTTTAAAGTAAATCAATCTCCAAGACATACATGCACAAGTAGGGCCAAGATCTTATTATGATTCATGAATCCTACCAATTCAAATATCAAAATGAAGTTCACGTAGACTTACAAGAAGAAAGCTCATGAAAGCCGAGAACAAGGAATTGAGCATCGAACCCTCACCAGAAGTGTTTGCACTCTAGTCGCTCAAGTGTATAGGGTTGATTCTCTCAATTCTCCCCTAATTATGCTTTCCAATAACAATTATTCAATGCATGCATACTGATGTGTGGAAAACGATCCAACACAAAACTCACCAGCAAGTGTACCGGGTCGCATCAAGTAATAATAACTCACATAAGTGAGGTCGATCCCACAGGGATTGAAGGATTGAGCAATTTTAGTTTAGTGGTTGATTTAGTCAAGCGAATCAATTATTGGTTGAGTGATTTGTAGCAGACAGAAGGTAAATTGCAAGAAATGTAAAGGGAGAGGGATAAATTGCAGAAATTAAAGAGAACTGAAAGTAAAGGTGCTGAATCTTAAAGAACAAGAAATTAAAGGATTGAAACTTAAAGTGCAAGAAATGTAATTTGCGGTAACTTAGAGTGCAAGAAATATAAATTGCTTGAATGATAAAGTGATTGAGGGACTGGGATTGCAAAATTTAAACAAGCAGAAGTAAATTGCATTAAACAGAAGAGTAGAAGATGAATTGAATTGAAACAGATCTCAAAAAGTAAGGATAGAATGCTTTGAAACATAAAATAGAAAATGACTTGTGCTTAATTGCAACAAATTAAAAGATGGTTGAAGATCTCAGGAGTGGAAGAGACTAGAAAGCAAGTCTAGATCTCAAATCCTTCTTTGGTTCAAAGTCACAAAGTAATTAAAGAGAAATTGAAGATTGAAGTAGTAAAAGAAAATGAATTCAACTCAATTCTGCAGTAGGAGAATCAAAGAGATCTTAAATGGAGATTGAGACAGAAGTTCCTCAATTCTACACACTTAAGACTCAAACAAAACCCAGTAAAGAAAATAAAAAGATCAGAAGAAGAAGAAGTGAATTCTCTTTTCCAATTCTCAAACCAATTGCAGAAAACAGAAAATGAAAAGTGAAAACCAGAAGTTCAAAAGCAAAAAATGAAAAGTGAGCTCTCAAGTTGACAAAAGATGAAAATTCAAAAATGAAAGTAAGCTCCCTTCTAATCCTAACTAACACCTATTTATACACTTTCTATTTTAGATCTAAGAATTTTGAGTGGGCTTGAAAGATGGGTGAAGAATTGAATTAAATTAGATTTTTAAGTGAATTTCAGCCCATGTTGCTCCCAGGAGGCTGCTTTGCTCTTGTGGAGAGCAGAGCATTGAAGCTTTGTGTGGGGATCCAAATTGTGCGCCAAGGTTTTGGAGAAGCAACAGGGGACTGCCCTGCTCTTGGGGAGAGCAGAGTAGTGTGCGTCTTACGTGCGCCTTGCCTCCCTGCCCGTGCTGTGATGCGCGCACCCAAGCTCCCTTGTGTGCGTGCCATGATGCGCGCATTGCACCAAGGAGTAGCGCTCTCTCTCCTTGTGAGCGGAGCAGTAGTGCTTCCAAGGGGAGGTCCCAAGTTCGAAACTTGCTGGGTGGCTTTTTGGTGCAAATTTCATTGGTTTCTTGTAGCGCCTTGCTCCTTGCTTCCTCAAGGTGCTGTGTTCGATCCTTGGAGGTGGCATTTTGGCCAAGTGTGGCTTATTTTCCTTGTGAGTAGCGCTCCCCTTCCTCCCATTAGGTGCTTGGTTCGATCCTTAGGGAGAGCATTGGCGAACCTTTTTTCTTTGAATTGTTTTGGATGGAGCCCGATAATGCTCTCAAGGAGAGCAGAGCAATGTTTTGCTCTTCCTTGTTTCTTGGCTTAAGTTTGTGCTCCGGTCTCAAGGGAGGACAGAGCATTGAAGCTTTGTATGCTTGGTTCATTGTTGTGCTCCCTTGGAGAGCATTGTGCTCTTGGGGAGAGCAGTGTGCTTCCACCTTCCATGAGTCACGCTTCTTAAGCCACACTTTCTTATTTTCTTCTTTTCTTCACCTACAAATAATCAAAACAACCAATCAAAGTATCACCAAATTCACAAGGTCTATAAATCATTAAAATACAATTAAATTTAGCTTAAACCTCATGATTTAGCATCAATTAAATGGTGGTTGTTTGATTCAAAGAAACCATGCATTTCCATTCCAAATTACTTACTTAGAATGCAAGAAAGTGCATAAAAACTAGTGAAACAAGTGAAATTAGCTTGAAAAATAGGCATATGATGACTTGTCATCACATACATTCATCATAAGGTCTTTTCATAGGTTGTAATGGGGCTAGGGTCAAGGTAGGATTGTATATGGTCAAGTGGACTTGAAGTTTGAATCTTTGATCAACTTAAACTTCCCACCTAGCCTATGACAACCTATACAATTAAGTGCTAATCTAACTATCCATTCTTTATTTTTTCACATACTCACGCATTTTCTTTTCATTTCACAACTCATATTCATTGATTATTATTGAACTTTATTTTGGGGCATTTTGTCCCCTTTTTATTGCTTTTCTTTTTCTTTCTTTTTCTATTTTTTCTTTCTTTTCTTTTCTTATATATATATTTTTTCTTTTTCTTTCCTTTTTCTTTTGTTTTTCTCTTCTTTTGTTTTTCTTGTATATTTTTTTTCTTTCAAGCAATATACAAGAACACCAATGCATAAGGTTTAACATTTGATTAATACATGAGTATGTACCTGGTGCGCGAAATTGTGATCACTACAACTTCACACAACTAACCAGCAAGTGCACTGGGTCGTCCAAGTAATACCTTACGTGAGTAAGGGTCGATCCCACGGAGATTGTTGGTATGAAGCAAGCTATGGTCACCTTGTAAATCTTAGTCAGGCAGACTCAAATGGATATGGTGATGAACGAAAATAACATAAAAGATAAAGATAGAGATACTTATGTAATTCATTGGTAGGAACTTCAGATAAGCGCATGAAGATGCCTTCCCTTCCGTCTCTCTGCTTTCCTACTGTCTTCATCCAATCCTTCTTACTCCTTTCCATGGCAAGCTTAAGCAAGGGTTTCACCGTTGTCAGTGGCTCCCTCCCATCCTCTCAGTGAAAGCGATTGCATATGCTCTGTCACAGCATAGCGGAATTCATCTGTCGGTTCTCAATCAGGCCGGAATAGAATCCAGTGATTCTTTTGCGTCTGTCACTAACGCCCCGCCCTCAGGAGTTTGAAGCACGTCACAGTCATTCA
>NC_029775.3:70602073-70602385 GCF_000817695.3 Arachis duranensis
ACATACATGCCACAGACACATAACTGGGTGAACCTTTTCAGATTGTGACTCAGCTTTGCTAGAGTCCCCAATTAGAGGTGTCCAAGGTTCTTAAGCACACTCTTTTTGCCTTGGATCACAACTTTATTTCTTTCTTTTTCTTTTTTTTTCGTTTTTCTCCCTTTTTTTTTTGTATTCACTGCTTTTTCTTGCTTCAAGAATCATTTTTATGATTTTTCAGATCCTCAGTAACATGTCTCCTTTTTCATCATTCTTTCAAGAGCCAACATTCATGAACCACAAATTCAAGATACATATGCACTGTTTAAGCAT
>NC_029775.3:70602668-70603331 GCF_000817695.3 Arachis duranensis
GAACAAGGAGATTAAAGAACGGGTCCACCTTAGTGATGGCGGCTCTTTCTTCCTCTTGAAGGTCTTATGGAGTGCTTGAGCTCCTCAATGTCTCTTCCTTCTCTTTGTTGCTCCTCTCTCATGATTCTTTGATCTTCTCTTAATTTCATGGAGGAGAATGGAGTGTTCTTGGTGCTCCACCCTTAGTTGTCCCATGTTGGAACTCAATTCTCCTAGGGAGGTGTTCAGTTGCTCCCAATAGTCTTGTGGAGGAAAGTACATCCCTTGAGGCATCTCAGGGATTTGATGATGAGAGGGGTTTCTTGTTTGCTCCATCCTCTTCTTAGTGATGGGCTTGTCCTCATCAATGGGGATGTCTGCTTCTATGTCAACTCCAACTGAATAACAGAGGTGACAAATGAGATGAGGAAAGGCTAACCTTGCCAAGGTAGAGGACTTGTCCGCCACCTTATAGAGTTCTTGGGCTATAACCTCATGAACTTCTATTTCTTCTCCAATCATGATGCTATGAATCATGATAGCCCAGTCTATAGCAGCTTCGGACCGGTTACTAGTGGGAATGATTGAGTGTTGGATAAACTCCAACCATCCCCTAGCCACGGGCTTGAGGTCATGCCTTCTCAGTTGAACCGGCTTCCCTCTTGAATCTCTCTTCCATTGAAA
>NC_029775.3:70605983-70607138 GCF_000817695.3 Arachis duranensis
CTTCAAGGTCCTTTCAGGTTCAGGGTCAGCTTCAACAAGAATGCCTTTGTCTTTGTTCCTGCTCATATGAAAGAGAAGAGAACAAGAAAATGTGGAATCCTCTATGTCACAGTATAGAGATTCCTTGAGGTGTCAGAGGAAAAGAAGAGTAGAAGACAGAAGTAGAAAATTCGAACTTATCAAAGAAGAAGGAGTTCGAATTAAGGAATAGTGTTAGTCTATAAATAGAAGGATGTGAGAGGAGGGAAGGTAATTTTCGAAAATTAAGTAAAAAAATTTTGAAAACATTTTGAAAAACATTAATTGATTTTCGAAAATAAGAGTGGGAAAGAAATCAAGTGATTTTTGAAAAAGATTTTGAAATTAGAAGTAAAAAAAAAAAGATTTGATTGAAAACTATTTTGAAAAAGATGTGATTAAAAAGATTTGATTGAAAAGTTATGGTTTTAAAAAGATATGATTGAAAAGATATGATTTGAAAACAATTTTAAAAGATTTGATTTTGAAAATTAATAACTTGCCTAACAAGAAAAGATATGATTCAAACATTAAACCTTTCTCAACAGAAAAGGCAACATACTTAAAATGTTCAATCAAATCATTAATTGTTAGTAAGTATCTTTGAAAAAGGAAAGAAATTGATTTCGAAAACATTTGATTGAAAAGATTTGATTTGAAAAAGATTTGATTTTGAAAAACTTGAAAAAAATTGATTTGAAAACAAAATCTTCCCCCTTGTGCCATCCTGGCGTTAAACGCCCAGAATGGTGCACATTCTGGCGTTTAACGCCCAAACTACTACCCTTTTGGGCGTTAAACGCCCAGCCAGGCACCCTGGCTGGCGTTTAAACGCCAGTCTGTCTTCTTCACTGGGCATTTTTGAATGCCCAGCTTTTTTTGTGTGATTCCTCTGCAGTATGTTCTGAATCTTCAATTCTCTGTATTATTGACTTGAAAAGACACCAATTAAAAATATTTTTGGATTTTTAATAATAAGGAATAATCAAAATGCAACTAAAATCAAATAATAATGCATGCAAGACACCAAACTTAGCAGTTTGTATACCATTGACACTAACAAAATGCAACACTCAAGTCAATAGAATTCAAAGATCAAAACAAGGAAATCATCAAGAACAACTTGAAGATCCATGA
>NC_029775.3:70608226-70608431 GCF_000817695.3 Arachis duranensis
CACAGACAAGGTTAGACCTTCCGGATTCTCTTGAATGCTGCCATCAGTTCTCGCCTATACCACGAAGATTCCGGTTAAAGATTCCAAGAGATATTCATTAGAGCCTTGGTTGCTTGTAGAACAAAAGTGGTTGTCAGTCACCTTGTTCATGGGTGAGAATGATGATGAGTGTCACGGATCATCACATTCATCAAGTTGAAGAACA
>NC_029775.3:70608723-70625111 GCF_000817695.3 Arachis duranensis
TGTAGAGACTCTTCTTGGAGTTAAACGCCAGCTTTTATGCCAGTTTGGGCGTTTAACTCCCATTTAGGTGCCAGTTCCGGCGTTTAACGCTGGAATTTCTGAGGGTGACTTTGAACGCCGGTTTGGGCCATCAAATCTTGGGCAAAGTATGGACTATCATATATTGCTGGAAAGCCCAGGATGTCTACTTTCCAACGCCGTTGAGAGCGCGCCAATTGGGCTTCTGTAGCTCCAGAAAATCTACTTCGAGTGCAGGGAGGTCAGAATCCAACAGCATCTGCAGTCCTTTTGAGTCTCTGGATCAGATTTTTGCTCAGATCCCTCAATTTCAGCCAGAAAATACCTGAAATCACAGAAAAACACACAAACTCATAGTAAAGTCCAGAAAAGTGAATTTTAACTAAAAACTAATAAAAATATAATAAAAACTAACTAAAAGATACTAAAAACATACTAAAAACAATGCCAAAAAGTGTATAAATTATCCGCTCATCAGTACCCAATTTCCAATATTTACAACAAAAAAAACAAAAGCACTCCTTTTATCCCAACCAATGTCCCAAGTTTCCCACACTTGAATGATACTCACACTCACTAGCCTAAGCTAATCAAAGATCCAAGTAAAGGACATTTATTATTTTTCGCCTTAAGGCTTGTAATGTGCTAAAATTAAGAACAAGTGGGATAATCGTAGGCTCAAAGTGGGCTAACAAAGGTTGATAAAAGGTAAGGCTATTTGGGTAAGTGAGCTAAATAAAACAATGGCCTCAATTATATAAATGCATGAATACACGGAATAATGGACATAAAGAATCAAACAAATCAAAGATTACACTCATAGAAAGAGAATAATGCACACAAGAATGGAAATAAAGTGGTTATAAGATGTAACCACACCATTAGGCTCAAATCTCACTTGCTTGTATTCTTAGCTCAAAACCATGTTTTAAAATAAATTCTTTCAAGCAAGTTCAACAAAATTTTACAAATTGGTAGGGTGCCCTAAAACATTTTCTTGGAAAAGAAATCATCACCCTAACCAAGTAGTCCTAATAAGAAAGAAGTATAAAAAAATGACAACGAGCTATAAAAACAAAATTAAAATGCAAAGAAGAGAAGTATGTAAGTGCAATAAACAAAAGAAAATGAAAGATGAGAAAAAAACTCTCTCTTTTTTTTAGAGAGGGTAAAGACTAAATTAGGAAAGGGAGCGGAGAGAAGAAAAAAGGTAGAAAGAAAGAAGGAGAGAAATGGAAAGGAGAGGAGAAAAGAAGGTGGGTGGAATAAGGCGATCCACGTGTATGTGTGGTGTACTCGTGCGTGAGGGTGGTGTCCAAAAGGATCGACGCGTACGCGTCCTTCACGCTTGCGTGTGGGTTGGTTTGTGCGAGAGGCACAAAACTCGCGCAATGTAGGCACAACTCTCGGGTTGATGTATAGAGGGATGAAACTTCTTGATCCACGCATACGCGTAAAGCACGCATGCGCATCGATGGGCGAAAATGCGTAGGGCACGCGTACGCGTCATGTACACACGTGGATTGGTGCTCTGTTTTTCAAAAGTTTCTACGTTTTTGCACCAATCCAAGCATTCTAAACCCCCAAACAGCTACCAAAACACCATAAAAACCTTATTTAACATACTAAAATACTAATTAAACTAAACAAAACATGAAATTAAACCAATTTTACCAATATTTACAAAAGAGAAAAAAGAAAAGAATTTACCATGGTGGTGTGTCTCCCACCTAGCACTTTTGTTTATTGTCCTTAAGTTGGACTTATGGGGAGCTCCCATCAAGGTGGCTTGTGCTTAAATTCTTCTTGGAACTCCCACCAATGCTTGGTTCTCCATTGTACCCCATTCTTCAAAAATAATGAGTCAAAGCCTTGATTGAGTTTTGCACAAGTTAGGGGCTCCCAAATTGGATCCTCATCGCGTAATCCGGGATCCCACACTTTATTTTCACACCCGTCTTGCGGTTGATCATCATTAATCCATCCGGGTGGTAAGCAAGAGGAATTCTCAAGGTAATACCAAACTCTCCTTCTAGACCCATTCAATTGAGCACTAGCCTAACCCTTGCATCTAATCCTTGAAGTATCAATCAAAATGAGCCTTGATTTGCAACGCCAACCACTAAACATTCTTCTCTTACGCTTTATCCCGCAAAGAATCCGAAGTTAACCATCCGTTTCAAGCGAGCTATACTCAAGTGGGATAATAAAGCTAATATAGATGAGTTTTATCCACTCAAGTGAAGGAGTAAATGACAACCTAAGTAAAGAAGCTTCCAATGAGCTTGACAAAGCGCATTCAATTCCCATCCTCCTTTTCCTAAGGACTTCCACATCTTTACAAGATTCTTCAAATTCAATCCTTTGTTCATCAATGTCATCTAACTCTTCTCCATCACTCGAATCATAAATGGGAGGAAGAGAGAAATCTGCCTCCACATCACTTTCTATCTTGCCAGGAGAAGGTTCCTTAAGTCCAAAGGATTCACCACCAAAAGGATTTGATGCTTGATCTTCCTCGCCAAGGGAGCTCAATTCTTGCTCGATTCCTTCCAAGTCTTCATATGGGATATGCTTTGGAGGTTGTGCACATTCTCCTTTGACATCAAATTCAATCTTCTTGGAGGGGTTTTTTTTAACTCTAGTTTCCCATGGAGGTTCCGCATCTCCTAAGTCTTCAACTACTTCTTCCTCTTCTTAAATACTCATAGGTTCCTCTAATTGTTCTAACACAAAATAATATTTTTCATTTTTCACCGGAGTGTCCAATCTCTCCTTCATACTATGCTCTTCATTTGATTCTCCACATGTTGCCATGGGAGTTCCTTGAGTGTCCAAGCATTAGGAGGCTAATCGGTTTACTACCTCGGCCAAGGTGGCCGTGAATTCTAGTACCTCCCTTTGCATTTCTCCTTGCCCTTGAAGAATATGACCAAGGGTTTCATCCATTGAGGATTGGGGTGGATGAGAGGATGTATTGTCTTGGAGAAAGGGTTCATAATAGAAAGGTAGTTCTTCTTGGTAGGGTTATGGTAGTTCAACAATTTCCACTTTTTCCACTTGTTGCACAACACGCTCCATGGTTGTTTGAAATTAATCCAATGCTTCTTTGAGACAATCCCTTGACTCTTGTTCTTCTTGGATAACGTGATTGGGATCACATAGCTCTTGGATTGATGGACATGAATATTCCTCCACGGAAGGTTGTGATGAGAGCTAGAATTCATCTTGTGGTTGAAAATTTGCATGCATTGAAGGTGGTTCATCTTGGTCATGGTATGGGGGAGGTGGTTCTTGGAAGTATTGAGGTTCGAATGGTAGCGGTTCTATGTATGGCTCATATGGCTCAAAAAGTGGTTGATATAGTGGATATGGATTAGGGTCAATTGGAGGTGTTTGGTGGTAGGTAGCTTGTGAGTTTAGTTGAGGGTTATGTTGAGGATATGGCTCATAGGCATATAATGGTGGTTCTTGAAAGTCACAAGGAGATTAACCATAGCCATTGGATTGGTATGCATCATAGAATGGCTCTTGCTCATAGTGCATTGGTGGAAGTTGTTGCCATGAAGATTGATCATATGCATAAGGCTCCTCCCAACCTTGATTGTTCCATCATTGATACACATCCTCATTGAAGCTCCCATTTCCTACAACATGCTTAGAACCAAACTCATAGCCAAAGTGAAAATTCATGATAGCAAGAGAAAATGAAAACAAAATCTAATAAGAAACAAAGAAAATCAAATCCTAGAATTAGCAAGAACTAACAAGGAAATAAAAGGCAAACATATTCACAATATTCACATATATACAATAACCAATAATATAACAACATTGCGATTCCCTGGCAACGGTGCCATTTTGATGAATTTGATTTTTGTTGGTAAAGAATTTCACTAATGAAATCTCGTTCCAAGTATAGTTTCTAAACCAACTAAAAATCCTTTCATACAAAATTTGGTTGTCACAAGTAACAAACCCCTAAAAATATAAACCGAAGTATTCAAACCTCGAGTCGTTCTCCTCAGGAATTGCAATAAAGTGTTCTTATTATTGGTTATAAAGTATGTTTGGGGTTTATCACGCATGTGCGTCGACTTCATTGATTTAAATAAAGCATGTCCCAGAGATGCATACCATTTACCATCTATTGACACTTTAGTTGATAATTTATCTGGCTTTGGCACTTTAAGTTTCATAGATGCATATTCTGGTTATAACCAGATCATGGTGCATCCATTCGATCCAGATAAAAATGCATTCATAACCAAGTATGTAATTTTTGCTATAAAGTTATGTCTTTTGGCCTTAAGAATATAGGGTCTACTTACCAACGACTTATGGATAAAGTGTTTGCCAGAAAAATAGGGCAGAATATGGAGGTGTATGTTGATGACTGACGTTAGAATTTTTGCTAGTAAAGAATTTTATAAAAATATAGTCGCGTTGTAAGTATAGATTCTAAACCAACAGAAAATCCCTTCACACAAACATTTGGTTGTCACAAGTAACAAACCCCTAAATAAATTGATAACCGAAGTATTCAAACCTCAGGTCGTCTTCTCAAGAAATTGCAGGGAGGTATGTTCTTATTATTGGTTATGAGTCTTGCAAATTGGGGTTTTGAAAGTAAGGAAGAAGTATGTTAATTGACAGGTAAAAAAAATAAATAACTGTAAAATAAACTCTTGGCAAGATATGAGAAATTGGAAGTCCTATCCTAGTTATCCTTATCGATGGTGATGATAATTGAGTTTTAATCCCACTTAGTTAACCTTTACTAAAGCAAAGGAAAGTTAAGTGGACTAATTAGTTTGATCCTCAGGTCCTAGTCAATTCCTAAGAAAGGACTAGAGTTATTGAAATTCAATTCAATTAGCAAAAATAGCAATTATCAATCACGATGAGTTTGATAACTCAATAGTCACCAATTAATAAACAAGAGCCAAAAATATAGAAAACTAAATTAAAATCATAAATATCTGGAATACCTCAAATTGCATGGAGATGTCAATTCTAATATGGAAAAGTTCATAAGCCAATTGGGCAACATAAATCAAATACAAATAAAAGCTTCAGAATAAACAAAAATAGAAGAGAAACATAAATTATTGACCCTGGTATGAAGAAACAATCCTAATCCTAATAGAAATCCTAATCCTACATCCTAAGAGAGAGGAGAGAACCTCTCTCTCTGAAAACTACATCTAAAATTATGAAAAGTGTGTTATGAGTGTATGATCTGATTCTGCTCCACTCTCAGCCTTTAATCTATGTTTTTTGGGCCAAAAATTGGGTCAAAAATAGCCCAGAAGTCACTCCCAGTGCTTTCTGGTCCGTACAAGTCGTGGCAAAGTGACGCGGAGGCGTTGTCCACGCGTTTGCGTGGATTGAAGTTCACAGATGCGACGCGGATGTGTCATCCACATGTTCGCGTTTCCTAACTTTGGAGCAGCTATGGCAAATTATATATCGTTGCGAAGCCCCGAATGTTAGCTTTCCAATGCAACTGGGGTCGCATCATTTGGACCTTTGTAACTCAAGTTATGGTCGTTTTAGTGCGAGAGGGTCAGGCTGACAGCTTTGCAATTTCTTCAACTTCTTGTATTCCTTCCACTTTTGCATGCTTCCTTTCCATCCTCTAAGTCATTCATGCCCTGTAATACCTGAAATCACTTAACACACATATCACGGCATCTAATGGTAATAAGAGAGGATTAATATTAGCAAATATAAGGCCAAAAAAGCATGTTTTCAATCATAGCATAAAATCAGGAAGGAGAATGTAAAACCATATGCAAATCATATGAATAAGTGGGTAAAGGCTTGATAAAAACCACTCAATTGAGTACAAGATAAATCATAAAATAGTGGTTTATCAATGACATGGTGGCCTTGTGGAAATTTTTGCACAAGTCAGAAAATACAACTTGAGGTTAAATCTTGAGAAATGTACCTTTGGCATCCAAAGAGGTAAATTCCTCGGCTTCTTACTTACGAGCCGAGGCATAAAAGCAAACCCTGAAAAATACCGAGTTGTTTTAGAAATGTAAAGTCCTTGAACTATAAGGGCGGTCCAACGATTAATAGGAAGACTTGCTGCTTTATCAAAATTTTACCTTGTTTAGCTTCTAAATGTTCTTGCTTTCTTCAATCACTCAAAAAGAAAAATGACTTCAAATGGGATGATGAATGCAAAACTGCTTTTTCAAACCTAAAAACTTGCCTTTCGAAACCTCCCATTTTACAAAATCAAGAACTTGGAGAAGAACTTACATTTATCTATCAATTACTGACTTGGCAATTAGTTCTGTTCTTGTTACAGAAAAGGAAAAGATGCAAAAGCTTGTTTACTTCATTAGCAAATCACTGCACAATGTCGAGCTTCGCTACCCGAAGATAGAAAAAATCACCCTCGCCTTAATATTCTCAGCCCTATCTTCGACCTTATTTCTAGAATCATACCATCAATGTCCAAACTCAGCAACCACTACGACAAGTGCTCACAAAACCAAAACTAGCTGGGCGATTAATAAAGTGGTGTATCGAATTATCCGAGTTTGATATCAGATATCAATCCCAAGGCTCCATCAAATCATAATACCTTACCGGATTTGTTACCGAGTTTACTGCTCTGTCAAAGCTCATCAGTACACAGTCATATACTGCCACCCTTTTATAATCCACACTAGTTACACCATGCATCCATTTCATTAACTTTTGCGACATCAGCCAAGCATACGATTGGTGATGGCCTTATATCTAATATTTGAAAACAGAAAACATTCTACCTAAAATCGCTAATTTGAAAAATTTTGAAGACAAGCTTCATTTTTTACATTGTTAAATGATAATATGTATAGACAAGGATATACCCATCCCCTATTAAAGTGTTTAAATAGGTCAGAAGCCGATCTTGCCCTGGCCGAGGCCCATGAAGGAATATGCGGCACACATATTGGAGCACAAAGCTTATCATTCAAAATTCTCCAAGCCGATTTTTTTTGCCAAGCTTACAAAAAGACTATCATCAAAAGGTGAAAAGTTGTACAAACTGTCAAAAACATGCTCTAATAATACATATACCAGCCAAGCTATTACATGACTCTGAGTGGATTAAGGCACAACCGCTGGCCAAAATCACATCACAGTAAATGATTTTCTTTGTTTGAAAGCACATTATATGCAGATTTAGTATACCCCCATCATATTATTACTAACAATGGTCTTTAATTTGTCGATCATAATTTCACATCATTTTGCAGAACTTAAAAATTCAACAACACTTCTCTTCAGTTGAACAACCACAGACTAACGGATTAGCTGAAGCTGCAAACAAAGTTGTCTTACATGATTTTAGAAAGAAATTGGATTATGCAAAAGGACTTTGGGCCGAGCTGATTCCAAAAATCCTTTGGGGTTATAACACCACTACAAATTCTACTACTAAGAAAACCCCATTCCATTTAGTCTATGGGTCTAATAGAAGGATTCCTTTGGATATCTCTCAATGCTTACTAAGAACACAAGCAATCAATCACGATGAAACTCGAAGAATCAAACTAGATTTAATTGAAGAAATCCGAGACATAGTCTCTGTCCACCACCGAGCAATGTAACAAAACATAACTTGGCGGTACAATCAGAAGGAAAATCCTAGGCCATTTCAAGTTGGTGACTTGCTACTCAGAAGGACTGAGCAAGCCAGATGACCTCCATATCATGGGAAACTTGCAGTCGAATGGGAAGGTGATGACGGGATTTCTTATACCCTTTTTCACAGAATTTTTAGTTTGTTTTTAGTCATATTTTGTTAAGTTTTATTATGTTTTAGTAGATTTTAGTGCAAAATTCACATTTTGGATACCACTTTGAGTTTTTTTGTTTTTCTTATGATCTTATGTGATTTTTGGGTGATTTGGCATGTTTTGGCAAACTCTGATTCAGAGACAAAGAAAGGATAGCAGATGCTGTCAAATCCTGACCTCTATGCATTCAAATGAGCATTTCTGGAGCTACAAAGATCAATTGAGGTGTGCTTAACAATGTTTGAAAGCTAACTTCTAGGGCTTTCTATCATTATACAAATAGTCTATACTTTTTGTTAGAGACAACTGCCCAAAACGGGCATTGAACACCCAACTTACCCTCTTTCTAAGTTCAACGCCCAAACAGAACCAACCTCCCGAATTGAATGCTAAAACTGGCGTTCAATGCTAGCCAGGGAGTAGGCACAACATTAAATGCCCAGAATACAAGTTAAACGCTAGGCTTCAGCCCAAACACTCACCAAGTAGGCCCCAAAGTGGATTTTAGCACTTCTTTGCTTAATTTATTTCCCTTTTGTAATTTTTAATTAAAAATAATATCTTTTAGTTTTAGTCTTAGAGTTTTTATTATAAATAAAGGACTTCCTTCCTCCTGAGGATCATCCTTCCCAAGAAGGGAGAAGCATAGACACATTACATTATGCTTAAGTTTTCTTTGGATATTATGAGCGACTGAACCTCCTACGTTAAGGATAGGAGCTCTGCTCATCCCCATGGATTAATATTAATGCTTTTCTATTTTAATACTTGTTTGATTCCATTCTATGATGTATTTTTGTTCTTCATCTTTATAAATCTGGGGTGGAACGAGAGTATGACCCCTTATTCTACATGGGCTCTTGTGGATCCTTAGCCGGACATTATTGAGTTGTAGCTTGAGAATACATCACAGGTTCCAAGAGAGTATCTAGGCAAACTAGGATACATGATATAAAATCTCGTTAGTCATGGGTAATTGAGGTCTCTGTGGTGGTAAGGCTAGAATCATAGAGCTTCACTCTCTGATCCGGAAGATCCGACCTTGTCTGTGGCATTTTGAGTAGGATCATCAGAGATTGAATTGCGTGCATGATGGTGTTTTTGTGGAAAAAGAATTCTGATACACATAACTAACTGGCAAGTGTACTGGGTCGCATCAAGTAGTAATAACTCACTTAGAGTGAGGTCGATCCCACAGGAATTGATGGATCAAGCAACTTTAGTGGGTGATTAGTTTAGTCAAGCTAACATTGAGTGAATTATGTGAAGTGTAACCAACAGAAAGTAAATGGCAGTGAATTAAAAGTTGCAGAAAGTAAAATTGACTAAAACTTAAAGAGCAAGAAATGTAAATTGACAGAATCTTAAATGACAAGAAATGTAAATTGCATTGAATGTAAAGGGGATTGGGTGCTGGAAATTAAAGGGGCAATGAAACAAGCAATCAAAGAGATCTTGAGAACAAGTGACAGGAAATTTAAAGTGCAGGAAAATTAAATTCAGATCGCAGTAGCTCAAATGTAAAATGCAGAAGAATACACGTGCAGGAAAGTAAATTGGGAGCAATAGAATAGAAAGTAAAAATTGCAGCGAAGGAAATTGTAGCAGAAAAGTAAACCAGCAAGAAGACTGAGATCAATTCTCAAATCTCAAAGAGCACTTGATAATTTCAATGAAACAGTGAAAAAAACAGCAAAGCAAAATTGCTTGAGAAAGCTAAACAGAGATGAAATTCAGCTTAATTGCAAAATAAAATTGAAGATCTTAGGAAATCAAAGAGATTAGAAAACAAGTCTAGATCTCAATTCCTTCCTTGATCCAATAGCAAATAACTTGAAGAAGAAAGAGAAATGAAAACAGTAAAGAGACTTTGATTCAAATCACACTTCACTAAAATGTTGCAGAAGAAGAACAAAGAGAAATCTCAAAGGGAGAATGAAACAGAATTCCTTCAATTCTCCACCCAAGATTCAAAACAGAAAATGAAAACTAAAAGAGAGAGTAAAATGAAAACTAAAGAATGCAAAACTCCTTATTAGAGCCAGCCTTCCCTAATGGAGAGCTCCTCTAATGAAATGAAACAGATGCCTTTTTATAGGCTTTACCCAATGAAAATGAAATTACAATTAAAATGAAAAACCTAATTCTAGCTTGTTCTTGTGCCTTTGAGTCAATGGGCCTTGCTTGCTTTTAATTTGAATAGTGGATCCGGTTGGCTTTTTAATTTGGTGAAGAATTGAATTAAATTGCATTTTTGGTTGAATTTGGACCATGGGTGTTGCTCCCAGGGCAAGGCTCGACTCTTGGCAAGAGCTTTGGCCAAGAGCTTTGGTTCCCTTCCTTGCCAAAGTGTGTGCACGTTCCTTCCTTGTGACAAGAGAACAAAGCAAAGAGCTTTAAGCTCTTGGCAAGAGCTTTGCTTGTCCTTGAGGTCCATTGTTTAAGCCTTGGGTGAAGCACTTGCTGGCCATTTTCCTTGGCACATGAGTAGCGCTACTTCCTTGCTTCCCTTGGTATCCCTCTTCGAATCCTGGTGGAAGCACTTTGATTCATTTTTGCTTGTTTTTGGCTCTTAAAGATGCTTTTCAATCATGTCTCAATTCTATGCAAAATATGGATTTCCATATATCGTTGGAAAGCTCTGAATGTCAGCTTTCCAATGCAACTAAAATCACATCAATCGAACATCTGTAGCTCAAGTTATAGCCCTTTGAAGAAGGCATGGTCATGCTATGAGCGCCCAGATTTTAACTTAGCGAAAATTTTGCTTCCAAGCTCATTTTCCTTGATTTTTCCTTGAAGAAGCCCGAAAAAGCTCTTGGAAAAAGCTCTTGGCAAGAGCTTTAGGCAAGAGCTTTGCTTTGAGTTTTGCCTTGCTTTTTGAAGTAAAGCTCTTGGCAAGAGCTTTAGGCTCTTAGCAAGAGCTTTGTGCCTTTGCTCCTTGTTGTGAGACACGCTTTTCTTCCCTTGGGCCACGCTTTTCTTCCTTAGTTTGGTCATGAGCCACGCTTTTGAAAGCGTGGCCTAAGACTCTAAAGTGTGCTCTAACTTCAAAGTGTGCCCCAAAACTCTCTTTTTCTCCTTTTTAGCTTATTTTGTGCTTCTTTGCTTCTTTTTCTTCTTATTTCCTACAAGATTTATAAAATTAAAAGATCAAGGAAATATACCATTTAATCACAAAAGCATTCAATATTTAAGCACAAATCATCAATTTCTTGTATGAAAAAGCATAGAAAAACATGACATGGTGACATGTCATCACAACACCAAACTTAAACCTTGCTTGTCCCCAAGCAAGAAAAGAATCATGCAATAAAGATTGATAATCCAAGGTGAGAAGAATAGCAAGTTAATGTTCATGGCAAGCTAGTTTTCTATGCATGCTACAATCACAAAAGAAATGTAAATGATTGATGCTTTTATCTAGCTCATTTTATGAAATCTTTTCCTTATAATTCTTCCTTGAAACAAGCTTTTGATTTTTTTTTCTTATTAGCTTCTCCTTTTGGGTGCTTTACCCCATGAGTTAATGACAAAGCTACGATTCTAAATACTTTGTTTTCAAGAATTACCACTTGATACATAAGCACCACAAGCATTTGAATTAAAGGACTTCATTAAGCTCATTTTTTTTCTGACTCTCAAATCATTGATACTCAGAACCTTGACCTTTGAGGGAGTGCTTTTGCACTTGAGCCTAGCCTTGACTTCTAAGTATTTTGTTTTCAAGCATTTGGGTTGATACATAAACACTGCAAGTACTTAACAAATAAATTACCATTGGTACTCAAAGCCTTCAGCTTTCTCATTCTTTCCCTTTTTCTTTTCTTGCCCTTTTTTTTGCTTTTTTCAAGGTTTTCATGATTTCAAAAGATTTCACAAAATGTCCTAGATGAAAACTTCAATTGAATAAAATCTAATGCAATTGAGCAACAATCAAACATACTAGCTTTCCAATACTTGTATGCACATGCTAAATTCTTCTTTAATTCCTTGTTTGTTTATGATCATGATGATTTACTACTTTTGAACTCACAGAATTCAAGTTGGTAGTTGTAATGTCACAGCACCATGTTACAATCAAAATTTAGGCTATGCTTATTCATACACACATGTAAATAGAGAAGATAATAAGACAATCATGCAATTTAAAGTGCTAGAAACAAATGAGAGGAAAAGGAACTTTACAACCTTGTCGTCCATCTTCTCTATTGTTGTCATTTTCCTCCCATTCTTCTCCTTCCCATACCAAACTTAGCATGCTTGTTCATCCCCAAGCAATAATTAAAACAATGGCTATAGGGCTAAGGTGGATCATGAATGTCTTACTGAGGTGAGCGGAAATTGGCAGATTAAGAATTAATTAGGGAAATGGAGTTACGAGTACAGTTCTTAACCAGCGAAAAATCCACTTATCAATTTAAAAAAAAAGGTTGTCACAAATTTTAGAAATAAAATACTGGGAGTATGAGTCCCAGGTCGTCTCCCAACGAGTTGCAAGAAGATGTGCTATTTTATCAATTAGAGGTTTTCAAAATGGATTTTGAGTTTGATGAATAGAAAATTAAATTAGAGAATTTATATGATTTAAATAAAATCTTGACCGGGAGAAGATTAATTGGAAGTTCTATCCTTGTTGGAATTTTGTCAAGATCAATTAATAATTAGTCATTATTTTCATTTAGTTAACCCTCAATGAATGAAGGAAAGTCAAATTAAAAGTCAACTTCTATTCACAAGTCCTAATCCTCTCCCTTGGGAAGGATTAGAGTTAGTGCCTAACAAGCCAACCAACAATGAACCAATTACAATTGAACTCTTGAGTATTCCAACTCAAGGCTCTCCTTTTAATCAACTCCCAATCAAGTTGGGGAACTACTCCATCATTATAAATGTAAACTTCACAAAATCAATAAGGGGAATAAAAAGAGACATAATAAATAATGATGAAAGAGATTAATTAAAAGTAAAAATAGTTTTGTATTAATAAACTATGAAAACAATCCAATATCAACTCTGGACAGATTGAGAATATGGAAGAGTAAACGAAAAATAAATAACAAACTATAATAACCAGTACCGGAAGTAGACTCTTCTCAAAAGCTAAAGCCGAAAATCTTCAATCCTAATTTATGAATGTCAAAAAGAGAAACCTAGGGGAGGAGTAAAATCAGATCTAAAAACTTGAAATTATGCGGAATGAATTGTTGCCCTTGTCTCTGCATGTTCCCTGGCTCTAATCTGTGTTTCTGGGCCGAAAACTAGGTTGAAATGCGGCCCAGAATCTATGCCAGCGACTTCTGTAATTTTGCAGATCGCGCATGTCACGCGGCCGCGTCGTCCACGCGTTCGCGTCACTCAGCATTTTTCGTACCACGCGTGCGCGTCGTCCACGTATTCATGTCGTTCGTGCAACTTCCAATCCGCGCGGTCGCGTCAGGCACGCGAGCGCGTCACTGTGATTTCTTCCATTTCGTGCGGTCGCGTGAGCCATGTGACCGCGTGACTTCTTGCTGGTCATCTCC
Organism: Arachis duranensis; assembly: GCF_000817695.3. Classification (NCBI taxonomy): domain Eukaryota; kingdom Viridiplantae; phylum Streptophyta; class Magnoliopsida; order Fabales; family Fabaceae; genus Arachis; species Arachis duranensis. The sequence goes on from NC_029775.3 coordinate 70,622,075, forward strand.
CCAATTCCTTGTGTTCATTCCACTTTTGCATGCTTCCTCTTCATTCCTTACGCCATCCTTGCCCTATGAAGCCTGAAACACTTAACACACAGATCACGGTATCGAATAGTACGAAGGAAAATAAAAATATACAACTAAAAGGTCTTTAGAAAGCAAGTTTTCAATCATAGAATATTTTTAGGAAGGAATTGTAAATACATGCAAATCATATGAATAAGTGGGCTAAGACTTGATAAAACCACACAATTAAACACAATATGAATCATAAAATAGTGGTTTATCAACCTCCCCACACTTAAACATTAGCATGTTCTCATGCTAAGTTGAAGGAGATAAATATGAATGAATAGGGACATGTAAGACTCATGCAATGCAATGCAACCTATATACATATGAATGCAACTATATGAGTTTGTCTATATGATTAAAAATAGATAAGTTCCCTAAGATAAAACATGGGGCAGATTTCACTAATTCAAATTATATTGTAAAAGCAGGTAAATTTGTAAGAAGATAGCTCGACGCAGGGAATACAGGACCGAGCATTGAACCCTTACTGTTGGTGCGTGTGCACTCTAATCATCTCTAGTATATGGGGTAATCGCTCTATCCTTTTCTAATCATGCTTTCAAAAATTTTGTTTTTCACCTAACTAATTGAAGAACTAAAGATTGATGGTTTAGAAGTTATAGTAAGCTCTCGTTGTAAGTATAGTTACTAAACCAGGCAATCAACCTTTCTTACAAATATTTTGGTTGTCACAACTAACAAACCCTAAATAAATTGATAACCGAAGTATTCAAACCTCAGGTCGTCTTCTCAAGGAATTGCAGGGAGGTATGTTCTTATTATTGGTTACGAAAAAGTATATTTTTGGGTTTTCAAAAGGGTTGAACAAGTAATATAAAATAACAAGTCGTTAAAATAATAACTAATAAAGCTCTTGGCAAGGTATGAGAACCGGAAGTCCTATCCCGGTTATCCTTATCAATTGTGATGAGAATCGAATTTTTCTCCTACTAAGTCAACCTTGAACTATGAAGGTAAGTCAAGTGGATGAATTAATTTTAATTCCTCAGGTCCTAGTCTTTCCTTGGGAAAGGCTAGAGTTATTGGAACTCGAATTAATTCTTGAATAATTCCAATTTTCAGTCAACAATGAGTTTGATTACTCAAGAGTTACCAATTAATCAACCGAAGCCAAAAGGGAATAAAATCTACTTGAATGAAAATAATTTGGATAGAGCCCAAGCATCAGTAACATATAAGTCTGAAATACCTCAATTGCATTAATAAAATAAAATCAATCCAAATATGAAGAGTCATAAGCCAAATAAGCAACATCAATAATCAACAATTAAGAGAAGTCGAAATAAAAAGATATTGAACCTGATAAAAAGATGAGATAAAAATATTCCTAAATTCTAAAAATCCTAATCCTAATCCTAAGAGAGAGGAGAGAACCTCTCTCTCTAAAAACTACATCTAAACTAAAAATTATGAATTATGAAAAGCATCTTGAGTCTCTAAAGTTCCCTGACTTTAATCTGTGTTTTTGGGCCGAAAACTGGGTTGAAATGCGGCCCAGAATCTCTGCCAGCGACTTTTGTAAATCTGCAGATCGCGCACGTCACGCGTCTACGTCGTCCACGCGTTCGCGTCACTTAGCATTTCTCGTACCACGCGTGCGCGTCGTCCACGCTTTCGCGTCGTTCGTGCAGCTTCCAGGAATCTTTTTATGTTAGCCTAAAGCTCCAATTCATAGGTTGGACATGGCTTAATAGCCAGCCAACTTTAAAATGGCATTACATGCATTGTGGTGATTAGTTGAAGACCAATCCCAAGGGAGTTTGGATATGGCTTTACAGCCAGCTAGGATTCAACATGTTACCATGAAACTCTAGAATTCATTCTTATCTCTAGAGCTCCACACCCTTAATCTATGGTGTGTACAAACTCCACCGTTGAAAATACATAAGTGAAAGGTCCAGGCATGGCCAAATGGCCAACCCCCAGATCTAAGAACTAAACATCCCAAGATTGAATAATACAATCAAAGATATCTAATAAACTAGTAAAAAGTTCTATTTATACTAAACTAGCTATTAAGGTTTACAGAGGTAAGTAATTGATGCATAAATTCACTTCCGGGGCCCACTTGGTATGTGCTTGGGCTGAGCTTGATCTATCCACGAGTTGAGGCTTCTCTTGGAGTTGAACGCCAAGTTGTAACGTGTTTTGGGCGTTCAACTCTAGTTCGTGACGTGTTTCTGGCGTTTGACTCCAGAATGCAGCATGGAACTGGCGTTGAGCGCCAGTTTACGTCCTCAAATCTCGAATAAAGTATGGACTATTATATATTTCTGGAAAGCTCTGGATGTCTACTTTCTAACGCCATTGAGAGCGCGCCATTTGAAGTTCTATAGCTCCAGAAAATCTATTTTGAGTGTAGGAAGGTCAAATTCCAACAGCATTAGCAGTCCTTTGTCAGCCTCCTATCAGAGTTTTGCTCAGGTCCCTCAATTTCAGCCAGAAAATACCTAAAATCACAGAAAAACACAAAAACTCATAGTAAGGTCCAAAAATGTGAATTTAGCATAAAAACCAATGAAAACATCCCTAAAATTAACTAGATCATACTAAAGATCACCTAAAAACAATGCCAAAAAGCGTATAAATTATCCGCTCATCACAACACCAAACTTAAATTGTTGCTTGTCCCCAAGAAACTGAAAATCAATTAGGATAAAAAGAAGAGAATATACTATGAATCTCAAAATATCAATGAATATTAATTCTAATTAGATGAGCGGGACTTGTAGCTTTTTGCTTCTGAACAGTCTTGGCATCTCACTTTTTCCTTTGAAGTTTAGAATGATTGGCTTCTATAGGAACTTAGAATTTCAGATAGTGTTATTGATTCTCCTAGTTAAGTTTATTGATTCTTGAACACAGCTACTTTTATGAGTCTTGGTCGTGGCCCTAAGCATTTTGTTTTCCAGTATTACCACCGGATACATAAATGCCACAGACACAT
>NC_029775.3:70625162-70627109 GCF_000817695.3 Arachis duranensis
CGACTTTAACCACTCAGTCTCAAGCTTTTCACTTGGACCTGCATGCCACAAGCACATGGTTAGGGATAGCTTGATTTAGCTGCTTAGGCCTGGATTTTATTTCCTTGGGCCCTCCTATCCATTGATGCTTAAAGCCTTGGATCCTTTTTACCCTTGCCTTTTGGTTTTAAGGGCTATTGGCTTTTTCTGCTTGCTTTTTCTTTTTCTTTCTATTTTTTTCGCTACCCTTTTTTTTCGCAAGCTTTTGCTATTCACTGCTTTTTCTTGCTTCAAGAATCAATTTTATGATTTTTCAGATTGTCAATAACATTCCTCCTTGTTCATCATTCTTTCAAGAGCCAACAATTTTAACATTCATAAACAACAAGATTAAAAATATGCACTATTCAAGCATCCATTCAGAAAACAAAAAGTATTGTCACCACATCAATATAATTAAATTAAATTCAAGGACAATTTTTGAAATTTATGTACTTCTTGTTCTTTTGAATTAAAAACATTTTTCATTTAAGAGAGGTGAAGGATTAATGGAATTATTCATAGCTTTAAGACATAGTTACTAACTACTAATGATCATGAAGTAGAGACACAAAACATAGATAAACATATAACATACAAACCAAAAAGCAGAGAAAATAAGAACAAGGAATGAGTCCACCTTAGTGAAGGTGGCACCTTCTTGAAGGACCAATAGTGCTCTTTGAGCTCCTCTATGTTTCTTCCTTGCTTCTGTTGCATGATCCCTAGTGATTTTGGTGCTCCTATCCTTAGTTGCTCCCAATAATTTTGTGGAGGAAAATTTATCCCCTGAGGTATCTCAGGGATCTCTTGATTTGCAGTCAAATGTTCTACCACTGAGCTATAAACCCTTTAGATGAATCTCTCCATCTCCTATGACTCAGAGGTGGAAGCTTTTGTCTTCCCTTTCCTCTTTCTAGAGGTTTCTCTGGCCTTAGGTGCCATCAATGGTTATGGAAAAACAAAAAGCTATGCTTTTACCACACCAAACTTAAAATGTTGCTCGCCCTCGAGCAAAAGAAGAAAGAATGGAAGAAGATATGGAGGAGAGAGAGAGAGATGTGTATGTTTCGGCCATATGGGTGGGATTGGGTGGGGAAGAGATGGATGGATGTGAGTGGTGAAGGGGTGATGGGGAAGAGAGATTGAGGTGATTAGTGAAAAAGAGAGAAGGTGAGTTGAGGTGGGTGGAGATCCTGTGGGGTCCACAGATCCTGAGGTGATCCTGTGGGGTCCACAGATCCTGGCGTGTCAAGGATTTACATCCCTGCACCCATTAGGCATGTATAATGCCTTAGCATACAATTCTGGCGTTTAAACACCGAAGTGATGCTCATTTTGGGCGTTCAACGCCCAATTGCAGCATGTTTCTGGTGTTGAACGCCAGTTCCATGCTTCTTCCTGGCGTTCAGCACCAGCTTTCCTCAGGGCATATTCCTGGCATTCAAACGCCAGGATGTTGCCTGTTTCTGGCGTTCAACGCCAGCCAGATGCTCCTTACTGGCGTTTAAACGCCAGTAAGTCCTTCCTCCAAGGTGTGATTTTTCTTCTGCTGTTTTTGATTCTGTTTTTAATTTTTGTATTTTTTTCATGACTCTACATGATCATGAACCTAATACAACATAAATGACAGTAAAATAAAAAATAAAATAAAATTAGATAAATAAAAATTGGGTTGCCTCCCAACAAGCGCTTCTTTAATGTCAATAACTTGACAAGGGCTCTCATGGAGCCTCACAGGTGATCAGTCAATGTTGTATAGTCCCAACACCAAACTTAGAGTTTGGTTGTGGGGATTCAACACCGAACTTAGAGTTTGGTTGTGCCCTCCCAACACCAAACTTAGAGTTTGATTGTGGGGGCTCTGTTTGACTTTGTACTGAGAGAAGCTCTACATGCTTACTCTCCCTTGTTACAGAAGGATAGCCA
>NC_029775.3:70627273-70654446 GCF_000817695.3 Arachis duranensis
AGGTAAAGTTTTCTGAACCCATGTATCTAGTTCACTAATGAGCAAGGGAGGTTCACCTTCCCAAGTCTCATTACCAAATAACTTGGCATTCAACTTCATGATAGCTCCTAGATATTGAGCTACTTGCTCTCCAGTTACATCTTCATCCTTTTCAGAGGAAGAATAATCTTCAGAGCTCATGAATGGCAGAAGGAAATTTAATGGAATCTCTATGGTCTCTATATGAGCCTCAGATTCCTTTAGGTCCTCAATAGGGAACTCCTTCTTGTTTGAGAGACATCCCAGGAGGTCTTCCTCACTAGGATTTTTGTCCTTCTCCTCCCTTGTGCATTCGGCCATATTGATTACATCAATGGCCTTGCACTCTCCTTTTGGATTTTCTTCTATATTGCTTGGGAGAATACTGGGAGGAGTTTCAGTGACTTTCTTACTCAGCTGGCCCACTTGTGACTCCAAATTTCTGATGGAGGACCTTGTTTCACTCATGAAACTTAAGGTGGCTTTAGATAGATCAGAGACTAAATTTGCTAAATTAGAGGGGCTCTGCTCAAAATTCTCTGTCTGTTGCTGAGAAGATGATGGAAAAGGCTTGTTATTGCTTAGCCTGTTTCTTCCACCATTATTAAAGCCTTGTTGAGGCTTTTGTTGATCCTTCCATAAGAAATTTGGATGATTTCTCCATGATGAATTATAGGTGTTTCCATAAGGTTCACCCATCTCATTTACCTCTGCTATTGCAGGGTTCTCAGGATCATAAGCTTCTTCAGAAGCTGCCTCTTTAGTACTGTTGGATGCATTTTGCCATCCATTCAGACTTTGAAAAATCATGTTGACTTGCTGAGTCAACACTTTGTTCTGAGCCAATATGGCATTCAGAGCATCAATTTCAAGAACTCCCTTCCTCTGAGGTGTCCCATTATTCACGGATTTCCTCTCAAAAGTGTACATGAATTGGTTATTTGCAACCATGTCAATAAGTTCTTGAGCTTCTGCAGGCGTTTTCTTTAGGTGAATGGATCCACCTGCAGAATGGTCCAGTGACATTTTCGAATACTCAGATAGGCCATAATAGAATATATCTAATATGGTCCATTCTGAAAACATGTCAGAAGGACACTTTTTGGTCATCTGCTTGTATCTTTCCCAAGCTTCATAGAGGGATTCACCATCTTTTTGCTTGAAGGTCTGAACATCCACTCTAAGCTTGCTCAACTTTTGAGGAGGAAAGAATTTATCCAAGAAGGTCGTGACCAGCTTATCCTAGGAGTCCAGGCTATCTTTAGGTTGTGAGTCCAACCATGTTCTAGCTCTGTCTCTTACAGCAAAAAGGAAAAGTATGAGCCTGTAGACTTCAGGATCTACTCCATTTGTCTTAACACTCTCACAAATTTGCAAGAACTCAGTTAAAAACTGATAAGGATCTTCAGATGGAAGTCCATGAAACTTGCAGTTTTGTTGCATCAAAGCAACTAATTGAGGTTTCAGCCTAAAATTGTTTGCTCCAATGGCAGGAATTGAGATGCTTCTTCCATCAAACTTGGACATTGGTTTAGTGAAATCACCAAGCATCCTTCTTGCATTATTGTTGTTGGGTTCGGCTGCCATCTCCTTCTCTTGTTCGAAAATTTCAAAAAGGTTGCCTCTAGATTATTGTAATTTAGCTTCTCTTAGTTTCCTTTTCAAAGTCCTTTCAGGTTCTGGATCAGCTTCAACAAAGATGCCTTTTTCCTTATTCCTGCTCATATGAAAGAGAAGAGAAAAAGAAAAAGGGAGAGGAATCCTCTATATCTGGACAAAGAGGATCATTATTATTAGTAGAAGAAGAAAGGAATAAGAGTGGAGAATCCAATCACAAGGGTGAGGATAGAGGCAGTGATTGGAGATGAAGAGAGGTAAAGAGAAGTGTTAGTAAATAAATAAATAAATAGAAGAATAGAAGAGAGGGAGAATTCGAAAATAATTTTGAAAAAGTAGTTAATGATTTTCGAAAATTAAAGATAAGATATAATTAAAATTAAAATTTAAAACAATTAAAAAGAATTTTTGAAAAAGAGATGAGATATTTTCAAAAACTAAAGAGGGAAAAGTAGTTAGGTGGTTTTGAAAAAGATAAGAAACAAACAAAAAGTCAAATAGTTAGTTGAAAAAGATATTAAAATCAAATTTGAAAAGATAAGAAGATAAGAAGTTAGATGAGATATTTTAAAATCAAATTTTTTAAAAAGATAAAATTTTGAAAAAAATATGATATAAAAGATAAGATAAGATAGATTTAATTTTTAAAATTAAAATTAATTACTTAACTAACAAGAAACTAAAAGATAAGATTCTAGAATTTAAAGATTGAACCTTTCTTAACAAGAAAGTAACAAACTTCAAATTTTTGAATCAATCATATTACTTGTCAGTATAATTTTCGAAAATCAAGATAAAATTAAGAAAAAGATTTTTGAAAAATATTTAAAAAGATTTTCGAAAATTAATAAGAAAAATGAAAAAGATTTAATTTTTGAAAAAGTTTTAAAAAGATAAGATTTTTTAAAATTGAAATTTTGACTTAACTTGTAAGAAACAACTAATTTTAAAAATTTTTGACCAAGTCAACTCAAATTTTCGAAAATTTGGAGAGGAATAAGGAAAAGATATTTTTTTATTTTTAAATTTTTAATGATGAGAGAGAAAAACACAATTATGACCCAAAACATGAAAATTTTGGATCAAAACCAATTATGCATGCAAGAACACTATGAATGTTAAGATGAACACCAAGAACACTTTGAAGATCACGATGAACATCAAGAACATATTTTTGAAAACTTTTTGATGCAAAGAAAACATGCAAGACACCAAACTTAGAAATCTTTAATGCATGGATTCTAACAAACGAAAAATACATATGAAAAACAACAATCGATGCAAAACAAGAAAACATCAAGATCACACAAGAAGACATACCAAGAACAACTTGAAGATCATGAAGAACACCATGAACGCATGAATTTTCGAAAAATGCATAATAATTTTTTTAAAACATGCAATTGACACCAAACTTAAAAATTGACTCAAGACTCAAACAAGAAACACAAAATATTTTTGGTTTTATGATTTTCTAATTTTTTTTTTGTATTTTTATTATACTTTTTTCGAAAAAACATATGGAAAAAGAAAATAAGAAATTCAAAATCTTTAAGAAGAATTCCAGGAATCTTTTTATGTTAGCCTAAAGCTCCAATTCAGGGGTTGGACATGGCTTAATAGCTAGCCAGCTTTAGGATGGCATTACATGCATTGTGGTGATTAGTTGAAGACCAATCCCAAGGGAGTTTGGATATGGCTTTACAGCCAGCTAGGATTCAACATGTTACCATGAAACTCTAGAATTCATTCTTGAAAGTTTGAAGCCATAGAATAATTTAAAAAATTTTTCGAAAATATTTTTTTGGAAAAACGAAAACAAAGAAAAATTTTGAAAAATTTTTGAAAACTTTTTGAAAAGAAAATTACCTAATCTGAGCAACAAGATGAACCGTCAGTTGTCCATACTCGAACAATCCCCAGCAATGGCGCCAAAAACTTGGTGGACGAAATTGTGATCATCAACAATGGCTCCAGTCTTGTAAATCCCAGTCAGGAGGATTTAACTGGATTAAGAGATTATTGGTTTAAATAAAGATAATAAAATAAACAGAAAATAAAGATAAAGTTACTCATGTAATTCAATGGTGGGAGTTTCAGATAGGTGTATGGAGGTGTTGTGTTCCTTCTGAATCTCTGCTTTCCTACTTCTTCCTTCTAGTTTTTCATCACTCCTTTCTATGGCAAGCTGTATGTAGAGCATCACCGTTGTCAATGGCTATATCCCATCCTCTCAGTGAAAAAGGTCCAAATGCTCTGTCACAGCACGGCTAATCATCTGTCGGTTCTCAATCAGGTTGGAATAGAATCCAGTGATTCTTTTGTGTCTGTCACTACCGCCCAGCCTTCAGGAGTTTGAAGCTTGTCACAGTCATTCAATCCTGGAATCCTACTCGGAATACCACAGACAAGTTTAGACTTTTCGGATTCCCATGAATGCCGCCATCAATTCTAGCTTATACCACGAAGATTCTGATCAAGGAATCCAAGAGATATGCGCCCGGTCTAAGGTAGAACGGAAGTGGTTGTCGGTCATGCGCATTCATAGGTGAGAATGATGATGAGTGTCACGGATCATAACATTCATCAAGTTGAAGTGCAACGAATATCTTAGAACAGGAATAAATCGAATTGCATAGAAAATAGTAGTAATTGCATTAAAACTTGAGGTACAGCAGAGCTCCACACCCTTAGTCTATGGTGTGTAGAAACTCCACCGTTGAAAATACATAAGTGAAAGGTCCAGGCATGGCCGAATGGCCAGCCCCCAGATCTAAGAACTAAACGTCCCAAGATTGAATAATACAATCAAAGATATCTAATAAACTAGTAAAAAGTTCTATTTATACTAAACTAGCTAATAGGGTTTACAGAGGTAAGTAATTAATGCATAAATTCACTTCCAGGGCCCACTTGGTGTGTGCTTGGGCTGAGCTTGATCTATCCACGAGCTGAGACTTCTCTTGGAGTAGAACGCCAAGTTGTAACGTGTTTTGGGCGTTCAACTCTGGTTCGTGACGTGTTTCTGGCGTTTGACTCCAGAATGCAGCATGGAACTGGCGTTGAGCGCCAGTTTATGTCGTCAAATCTCAAATAAAGTATGGAATATTATATATTGTTGGAAAGCTCTGGATGTCTACTTTCCAACGCCGTTGAGAGCGCATCATTTGAAGTTCTGTAGCTCCAGAAAATCTATTTTGAGTGCAGGAAGGTCAGATTCCAACAGCATCAGCAGTCTTTTGTCAGCCTCCTATCAGAGTTTTGCTCAGATCCCTCAATTTCAGTCAGAAAATACGAGAAATCACAAAAAAACACACAAACTCTTAGTAAAGTCCAGAAATGTGAATTTAGCCTAAAAACCAAGGAAAACATCCCTAAAAGTAACTAGATCATACTAAAGATTACCTACAAACAATGCCAAAAAGCGTATAAATTATCCGCTCATCACGCACGTCACGCGTCCGCGTCATCCACGCGTTCGCGTCACTTAGCATTTCTCGTACCACGAGTGCGTGTCGTCCATGCTTTCACGTCATTCGTGCAGCTTCCAATCCGCGCGATTGCGTCAGGCACACAAACGCGTCACTCTGATTTCTTCCATTTCGCGCGGTCGCGTGAGCCATGCGACCGCGTGACTTCTCGCTGGTCATCTCCTCAATTCCTTGTGTTCTTCCATTTTTTCACGCTTCTTCTTTATTCTCTAAGCCATTCCTTCCCTATGAAGCCTAAAACACTTAACACACAGATCAAGGCATCGAATGGTAATAAGAGAAGATTAAGATTAGCTAAATTAAGACCCAAGAAGCATGTTTTCAATCATAGAACTAAACTAGGAAGGAATTGTAAAATCATGCAAATCTTATGAATAAGTGGGTGAAAAGCTTGATAAAACCACTTAATTAAATACAATATAAACCATGAAATAGTGGTTTATCATCCTCCCCACACTTAATCATTAGCATGTCCTCATGCTAATCTCAAGGAGACCAAATAAATGAATAGGAAAAGGCAAGACTCATGCAATGCAGCTTATGAATGTGAATGCAACTACGTGCAAAATGTTTCTACCTACTTGGTAAAAAAGTAAATAAATCCTTCAAGAATAAATATGAACTGGATTTCACTAATTCAAATCATACAGTGAAAATAAGTAAACTTGTAAGAAGATAGCTAATAAAAGCAGGGAACATAGAATCAAGCATTGAACCCTCACTGGTAGTGTATATCATTCTGATATCTCAAATGTCTAGGGTCAATCACTCTATTCTTCCCTAGTCATGCTTTCTAAACTTTGTTCTTCATCTAACCAATCAACAAATATTTAATGTATACATACAAACATCATGAGGTCTTTTCAGGGTTGTAATGGGGCTGAGGTAAATGTAAGGATGTACATATAAGGCTAAGTGAGCTAACAGAGTGAATCCTTGATTAGTCTAAGATCTCACCTAACATATACATACTTTATAAAATTTAAAATTCTTTACCTAGTTACCCAAATTTTTTCCACTTTTGTATTACATGCTCATGTATCAAACTTATTTTTGAATTTTGTCCCATGTGCATTGCTTTATTTTGCATTTGGAGAATTCTTTTGTCTCCCCTTTATTTAAATACTGAATTTTTTTATATGCACATGGTAATTTAATTACTTTGATTTCACATGAGCATGCTTCCCAAAAATTTTATTTTGAAATATCTTTATTCTTTTTAACTTTCTACCTCGTTTCTATCATCCGTGTTCCCATAAAGTTTTCCCACACTTAAAACAATTACACAATTTCTATCTTAAGCTAACCAAGGATTCAACTTGGGATTTTTATTTTGTTTTTCTACTTAAGGCTAGTAATGTGGTTATAAAACAAGAGGGGATTTAAAGGCTCAAGGGGGCTAACAAGGGTGATGTAAAGGTAGGCTAATTTGGGAATGGTGAGCTAGAATCAAATAATGGCCTCAATCATATGCAAGCATGTAAATATACTAAATAATGGACATATAGAATGGAACAAAGTAAATATTGCAATTATAGAGAAGAAAACACACAAGAATAAATATTATGGTTAAATAATGTAACCATGTAAATAAGCTCAAAATCTCATAGGTTGTGTGTGCTTTGGCTCAAAAACCATGTTCCAAATACAACTTCAAATAAATTTAACACATAAATTTTTTTTTTCAATTTAAATTAGTGAAATACTATAAAAATTTCTTGAAAAGAAAATATTACTTCAACCAATTAGTAACTAAATGCATAAAATCAAACAAACATGCAATCAAATATGCAAATGCAATAATGAATAAACAAAGAAAATAAAACAATGGTGTTGAAAAGAAGAAAATAGCTAACCCATGGAGATCGGTATTGACCTCCCCACACTTAAAGATTGCACCGTCCTCGGTGCATGCAAAGATGTGCAGGTGGACGGGTTGTTCCAACTGGTGCTTCTCTCCAAAGATTGTGCAGATGGACTTGTCTTGTCTCCCCATGTAAACGTCTTCCGGTTCCCCTCCGTGTGGCCATCCTGAAAGAAAAAGGGAAGAAAAGTAACCCAGAAATAAAGATAAAAAAAATAAATGAAGTATGGATGGGTTAATGCCAAATGATAAGGGTCTCATTTACATGGAAGCTTCAACATGTACGTGAGAAAACAATAGAAGCCATGGCATGCTAGTGGTATAAAATGTACAACAATGGGGAAGAGAGTGGGTAATGAAAGACAATGTAAGTTCATGTCAATGCAAAAGGATTACAGGTATCATAAAAGATTGACATTGACAGAAAAATAGCATCACCCAACATTGTAAAACAAGTCACTAAAAATTATACCAGAAAAGATGCAACAGTTAAATAAGAAAATCAACACCAAAGGAAAAATAATAAATTTAGAAAAGAAAAGAAAAATATGCACTGAATTAAAATGCAATGAATGAAATATGCAAATAAATTAAGAAAAATAGAATGAAGGTGAAAAAGAATGAGAAATGAAAGAAATAAAGTAAGAAAGAAAGAGGAAAAGATAGAAGAAATTAGGATTAGAAAGGAAAAAATAAGATAATTGGCACTGATCTGGATAAGTTGTACGTCGCATGTGATGTGGACGCATGAGTGACGCGGTCGCGTGGTGCGCGATAAGGTCAGGTGACGCGGATGCATGGATCACGCGATCGCGTGACCTGAATTGTGCGATTGGCGCGAGGGCATCCTCGCGGTCGCGTAACACTCTGTTTGAAACTCTTTTTGCCAATTTTTTGGGTGACGCGGTCGCGTGGGTGACGCGATCGCATGAATGGCCTTATTTCCAATATGACGCAGACCCGTGGGTGACGCGTTCGCGTGGTAGGGCTTGTGCTTCTAGCACAAGTCTGGCCACGTTCCAGCCCAACATTCTGCCAAGCACCCCGTTTTACGTCGATTTTGGGGCACGCGTTCGCATGGGTGACGTGGACGTGTTGGAGGCATTTTTCCCACATGACGCGGACACGTCATCGAAGCGGTCGCGTGGATTAATCTGTGCTAAAGGAACACCTCCAGCCACGCTTTCACATAACTCTCTGTTCACTTTTCTTTTCTCCCTACTGCACCTGTGACACGGACGCGTCAGCGACGCTGTCGCGTCGCGTGCGAATATTTTTTTTATGCAGTATGTAGAATGCAGAATGCAATGAATGTCATGCAAAAATTTTAGGTTCAAATAAAATTCAAAAACAGAGTAAAGTAGAGAAGGAACGATTATACCATGGTGGGTTGTCTCCCACCTAGCACTTTTGGTTAAAGTCCATAAGTTGGACATTTAATGAGCTTCCTGCTATGGTGGCTTGTGCTTGAATTCGTCCAGAAATCTCCACCAGTGTTTGGAATGCCAGCATCTTCCGGGGTCCCAAACAAGGTATGTAAAGCCCTTACGTGAGTTCAAAAAGGCTTCAAGGCTCCCGGAGTGTTGAATGTCGGGATAGATTCCAGGATCCCAAACTCTACTTTTACACCCATTTTTATCTTGATCTACATTTTTTCAGTCAGGTGACAAGTAATCTGAATTCTCACTGTAGTGACCAAACAGCTTTCGAGATCCTTTCAATTGAGCTTGATACCAATCCTTTCACCTCAAATTAAAGTGTGAAACCTCATTGAATCTTGCATACCATCTCTGAGTGCGAGTCTTTTCCCTTTTGCTCTTAAAGCTGCAAAGAGCTCTAAGCTGGCTATCTGTTTCAAGTAAACCATATTCAAGTGGAAAAGTAAAGATAAGAGCTAAAGATTTTACCCACTTGAAGTCTGTACTGGGTGGTAATGGCCTTTGGATAGGTGTTTCCAGTGGTTTTGCAAGCTCTACTCTGTTGTGGTCTTCTGTGAATTTCTCCACTTCTTTGCAAACTTTTTCCATTCCAGCCATGTCCTGGTCAAAGTCTTCCATATCTTCCTCATCACTTAAGTCATAATTAGGAGCTTGAGAAAAGTTGACCTCTGCATCATCTTCGTATTCAATTAGGGAAGATTCTTCTGTCTCAAAGAATTCACTTGCAGATGCAAGTTCATTGCTAAGAGAACTCGACTCGTGATCATCGTCAGCAAGGAAACTTGCTTCTTGGGTTATTCCGTCCAGTTCATCATAAGATATCTGCATTGGAGGCTGTGCAACATCCTCTTTAGCATCAATTGTAACATCCTTGACGGAATTCTCCACAACTCTGGATTCAGGTGGCAGTTTGGCATCTCCTAAATCTTCAACCAACTCTTCTTCTTCTACAATGACAGCTTCCTCTACTTGTTCCAGTACGAAATTATGCTCTTTGCTGTCTACTGGAGTCTCTAGTGTCTTCTTCGTGCTGTGTTCTTCATTAAATTCTCCACATGAAGCCATGGGAGTTTGTTGAGTGCCTGAACATCTGGAAGATAATTGATTTATTGCTTGCTCCAGTTGATGAAGGGTTGCCTTAAATTGTTTTACTGATTCTTCGAGGTGAACCTGTGATTCTTGGCTTGATGGATATGGACATGATGCGTAGGGGAGTGGTGGTTCTTGGGAGTAATTGGATTGGCATTGGGGTGGATAAGGATCATGTGGTAGTGAATGGTGAAAAGAAGCTTGTGAGTATGGTGGGTTGAGGTTGTGTTGAAAGGATGGTCTCTGAGCATAGGATGGGGCTTGTTGGTAGCTACAAGGCGGTCCACCAAATCTATCAGTTGGGTATGCATTGTAGAATGGTCTTTGTCCATGATATCTAGGATGATGTTGTTGCCTAAAAGGGTGATCAGAACCTTATGGCTCCATCCATCTTTAATTGCTTAGACCTTGATGCATAGTCCTGTTATAGCTTCCATTCCTTGCAACAAAATTAGAACCAAACTCAAAGAGAGAGGGGTGAGAATTCATAATAGCTATCAGAAATAAGAGGGAAGAGAGAAAACAAAAAAACAAGTAAAAGAAATTTTTTTTTTGAAAAATATTTACAATAACCAATAATAAGGCACACGTTTGCAATTTCCCGGCAACGGCGCCATTTTGAAGAACTGAAGATTGATGGTTTAGAAGTTATAGTAAACTCTCGTTGTAAGTATAGTTACTAAACCAAGCAATCAACCTTTCTTACAAACGTTTTAGTTGTCACAAGTAACAAACCCTAAATAAATTGATAATCGAAGTATTCAAACCTCGGGTCGTCTTCTCAAGGAATTACAGGGAGGAATGTTCTTATTATTGGTTATGGAAAAGTATATTTTTGGGGTTTTCAAAAGGGTTGAACAAGTAATATAAAATAACAAGTCGTTAAAATAATAACTAATAAAGCTCTTGGCAAGGTATGAGAATTGGAAGTCCTATCCCGGTTATCCTTATCAATTGTGATGAGAATCAGATTTTTCTCCTACTAAGTCAACCTTGAACTATGAAGGTAAGTCAAGTGGATGAATTAATTTTAATTCCTCAGGTCCTAGTCTTTCCTTGAGAAAGGCTAGAGTTATTGGAACTCGAATTAATTCTTGAAGAATTCCAATTTTCAGTCAACAATGAGTTTGATAACTCAAGAGTTACCAATTAATCAACCAAAGCCAAAAGGGAATAAAATCTACTTGAATGAAAATAATTTGGATAGAGCCCAAGCATCAGTAACATATAAGTCTAAAATGCCTCAATTGCATTAATAAAATAAAATCAATCCAAATATGAAAAGTCATAAGCCAAATAAGCAACATCAATAATCAACAATTAAGAGAAGTCGAAATAAAAAGATATTGAACCTGATAAAAAGATGAGATAAAAATATTTCTAAGTTCTAAAAATCCTAATCCTAATCCTAAGAGAGAGAAGAGAACCTCTCTCTCTAAAAGCTACATCTAAACTAAAAATTATGAATTATGAAAAGCATCTTGAGTCTCTGCATGTTCCCTGACTTTAATCTGTGTTTCTGGGCCGAAAACTGGGTTGAAATACGGCCCAGAATCTCTGCCAGTGACTTTTGTAATTCTGCAGATCGCGCACATCACGTGTCCGCGTCGTCCATGCTTTCGCGTTACTTAGCATTTCTCGTACCACGCGTGCGCGTCGTCTACGCTTTTGCATCGTTCGTGCAGCTTCCAATCCATGCGGTCGCGTCAGTCACGCAAACGCGTCACTCTGATTTCTTCCGTTTCGCGCGGTCGCGTGAGTTATGCGACCGCATGACTTCTCGCTGGTCATCTCCTCAATTCCTTGTGTTCCTTCCATTTTTGCACACTTCCTCTATATTCTCTAAGCCATTCCTGCCCTATGAAGCCTGAAACACTTAACACACAGATCATGGCATCGAATGGTAATAAGAGAGGATTAAGATTAGCTAAGTTAAGACCAAAGAAGCATGTTTTCAATCATAGAACTAAACTAGGAAGGAATTGTGAAATCATGCAAATCTTATGAATAAGTGGGTGAAAAGCTTGATAAAACCACTCAATTAAATACAATATAAACCATGAAATAGTGGTTTATCACTAATCAACAATTTTAAAATGCCAATGCAAATATCATGAGGTCTTGTCATGGTTGTAATGGGGCTAAGGTAAGGCGAGGCTACACATATGGCTAAGTGAGCTTATACATTGAATCTTTAATTAACCTAAGCTCTCACCTAACATACATATATTCTTTATAATTTCAACATTTATCTTAGCTACCCAAAATCTCCTTTTCACATTCCATACTCATGCATCAACCTTTATTTTAATTTTTTCACATGTGCATTGATTATTAAACTCTGACTTATCATTGGGGTGATTTTGTCCCCTTATTCACTAAAATAAAGAATTTTTTTTTTGCTTATCAATGCACATAGATTTGTAATCTTTCTTTTATAGTTTCACATGAGTAGGTACCCAAATTTCCTTTATTTTATCATGACATATTC
Organism: Arachis duranensis; assembly: GCF_000817695.3. Taxonomy (NCBI): domain Eukaryota; kingdom Viridiplantae; phylum Streptophyta; class Magnoliopsida; order Fabales; family Fabaceae; genus Arachis; species Arachis duranensis. The sequence goes on from NC_029775.3 coordinate 70,639,283, forward strand.
TCCTATTACCCTTTATTCCCACAATTTTCCCATACTCAATTAACACACAAATTTTATCTTAAGCTAACCAAAGATTCAATTGGAATTTTTCATTGTTTTTCTGCTTAAGGCTAGTAATGTGGTAAAATATAGAACAAATGGGATTAAAACGGCTCAAAGTGGTTAATAAAGGTAATTAAAAGGGTTGGCTTATTTGGGATACGTGAGCTAAACAAACAATGGCTTCAATCAAATGCATGCACATAACACATTAACATTGGACATATAGGATAAAACAAAATTCAGATTACAATCATAGAGAAGAAAACACACGAGAAATAAAAATGTTTATGGTTAAATAGTGTAACCATGTATTTAGGCTCAAAGTCTCACGGGTTGTGTGTTCTTTTAGCTCAAAAATCCTGTTCCAATTTCAACTTCAAACAAATTTAACATAAATGTTTTAAAAGAAACTTATTATCTTTTCAATCAGGTAGAACATACATACAAATAACCTACTAATATGCAATCTATCCTATTCTAAAAAAAAATTGGTGTTAGGGGGAAAGAATTACCTCCGGAAGTCAGGTACTGACCGACCTCCCCACACTTAAGGCTTTGCACCGTCCTCGGTACCATCTGTCAGGAACAAGGGAGGGCTGGTGGCAGTATCTCCACAGTCGGGACCATCATGGCTCCCTGTGCTGGTAAAAAAAGTGGAGTCCGGAGTGCCTGGGTCCTTGTCAGGTCAGTAGTTTCCTGTGAGTAGCTCCATGAGGTATTTGAAACGGTGGTGGTTACGGTGCTCTCGTAGCTTCGCTTTCTGGTCTTGCCGGTCTAACCTCTCCAGTATTTGATGCAGCAGCTGACTAGTAGAAAGTAGAATGTCTGCAGCATGTTCTGCAGACTGGCTGGTAGTGGCTAGTGGTGGCCTGAGATATCTCCCATTAGGGACGTATTGATCATCCCATGGAAGTATGGCTTTCGTGTCCCCAGCTCTGTAGGAGACTCCGGCTGCTGAGACAAGATTAGAGACCAAGGCGGGGAGAGGTAGGTTGCCCGCGATTTTCACGTGTCCCATAGCATTCCAGATGTGTCTTGGTAGATTTAGAGGCTGGTCTGTGAGGATGCACCATAGTAGAACGGCCATGTCTGCAGTGACAGAGGACTCATGAGTGCTCGGAAAGACGTAATAGGACATAATCTGTGCCCATACGTGAGCCTCTAAGGTGAGTGCGGAAGCCGATATTCCCTTAAGACGGGAACGATGGTATCCAAAAATCCATCTGCTGCCAGGTTGTGCAATAACTTTGAGAACAGCGTCCCAGTCAAATTTGTACGCCTGGCACTTGAGTGCGGCTTCTTGAAATGCGTCCAATCCTTCTGGAGCAGGGGGGAGATCTAGGGCTCGCTGAATGGCCTCTTCTGTAAGGGGGACTTGCTTCTGACAGACATAAACAGACTGCAGGGTCGGAAGGTGGAAATTGGAGTAGAACTCAATCACCCAAGAAAGATTAACCTATCGTGGCTGTCTTTGTAGGAATCCCCAATGTCTTTGTGCAATTTGCGGCTCAACAAATTCGGCAATACGAGGTGGAAGGATAAGAAAGTGTTCGTTGTTGTAATTCCGAGCTGCCGGAATGGGGAACATCTGCTCACAGTAACAATTGGGAAATCGTGCAGTGTCCTTTGCTGGGAAGGCTTTCTCCTTTTCATCGACCTTTATAATCCTTTTAATTCTTTTTGTTGAGGGCTTAACTACAGTTGAAGATGGCTCTGCCACTAATGCTCTTTTAGTTCCTTTCCTTGCTATGGATTTGGGGGTAGCTTTCTGATGTTAGGATTTTTACTAGTAAAGAATTTTATAAAATATAGCCGCGTTGTGAGTATAGATTCTAAACCAATAGAAAATCCCTTCGTACAAATATTTTGGTTGTCACAAGTAACAAACCCCTAAATAAATTGATAACCGAGTATTTAAACCTCGGGTCGTCTTCTTAAGGAATTGTAGGGAGGTATGTTCTTATTATTGGTTATGAAGATTATAAATCGGGGTTTTAAAGATGATGAACAAGTCATTTAAATTGCAATTAAAATAAATAAAAGACTGTAAAATAAATAAATAACTGTAAAATAAACTTTGGGCAAGGTATGAGAAATTGGAATTCCTATCCTAGTTATCTTTATCAATGATGATGAAAATTGAATCTTAATTCGACTTAGTTAACATTTGCTAGTGCAAGGGAAGGTCAAGTGACTAATTAGTTTGATCTTCAAATCCTAGTTATTCCTAGAAAAAGATTGGGATTATTGAAGTTCAAGCTAATTAGCAAAGATAGCAATTATCGATCTCGTTGAGTCTAATAACTCCTGAGTTACTCATTTCTTAACCAAGACTAAAAGGAGAAAAGTAAATCTACTGGAATAAAAATGTCTTCGGATTGGGAGCAACAGTAACATAAATAAAAGAGAGTAATAATAAACTGAAATACCTAAAAATCATGAATTGATAAAGATATCAAATGTAACATGGGCAGTTATAGCCAAATAAAGAAGTTGAGTTGAACATAGAAATCCATAAACTAAATTGAGAAAATAAATAAAAGGAACATTGAACCTGTAATTGAAGAAGATGAAAATATTCCTAATTTCTAAAAATCCTAATCCTAATACTTAAGAGAGAGGAGAGAACCTACCTCACTAAAAACTACATCTAAACTATGAAAAGTGCTTCTTGAAATTCGCTCCCTCATTGTTCACTTCATTCCTTCACTTTACAGCCCTTGGTCTGTATTCTCTGGGCTTGGATCTAGGCCAAAAAGAGCCCATAAACTGCTGGGAATGAGATCTGTAATTTCTAGTGCGTGGCCTCTATCACGCGTCGGCGTGGGTCACGCGGCGTCATTTGGAGTTTTTCTTGTCACACGGTCGCTTCAGTCATGCGTCCGCATCATATGCATTTCGCTTATAGCGCGCGATCACGTCAATCACGCAGTCACGTCACTGCCATTTCGCGCTGGCATGCGGCCGCGTCGTCCATGCGTTCGCTTCGCTGCCAGTTTCTTCAAAAACTCCATTTTGCGCTTTCCTTCCATTTTTGTATGTCTCCTTTCCATCCTTTAAATCATTCCTACCTTAGAAGATCTGAAAATACTTAACACACAAGTCATAACATCGAATGGCAATAAAAGGTAATTAAAATTAATATTTTTAAAGCCTAGGAAACATGTTTTTCACATACATCACATAATAAGGAAAGAAAAGTAAAACCATGCAATTTCACATGAATAAGTGGGTGAAGGATTGAATAATTCATTTAAATTCAGCACAAAATATATCATAAAATATGGGTTTATCAACCTTCCCACACTTAAACAATAGCATGTCCTCATGCTAAATCCAAGATAAAGAGTAAGGTAAAGTGGTGGAATCTCATGTAATGCAATATATTCTAAATGCATCTACCTAAACGAGTCATGCAAATCTAGTTATTATTCACCTATATATAAAGCTTTACATGTAGTCAAATTAATTCACATTCTCAAGGAATCATATATGCATAGCCAACCTTAGATAATGTTAAAACACTTTTACAATTGAGATGGGTAAATAAAATATTTTTCAAACTTGCAAGACAATTAGCAAGAGAGTTAGAGATATATGGTGATGAGCTATTGAACCCTCACTGGATTTTGTGTTTACTCTCTAGTCACTCAGTATTTATTGGGTTAATCACTCTATTCTTCTTTCTATCCTTGTTTTCCATAACTTTGTTCTTCATCTAACCAATCAACAATTATAGAATATAGGTATAAAAAAATCATGAGGTCTTTAATTAAGGTTGTAATGGGGCCAAGGTAAAGGTAACGGTATATGTATAAGGCTAAGTGAGCTAATTAAGTGAATCCTTGATTAGTCTAAGATCTCACCTAACATACATATTTTGTAAAGCAAAGCTTCTTTACCTATTTCCCCATATTTTTCCTATCTTTTATATTACATGCTCATATCTTAATTTTTTTATTTATGTTTATCCCATGTGCGTCACTTTTTGCGTTTGGGGAATTCTTTTTGTATCCCCTTTATTCAAATACTGAAAAATAAAATATTTTTTTCTGTTACACATGGTAATTAAATTATTTTGAATTCACATGAGCATGCTTCCCGAAACTTTTAAAAATAAATTTTTTTTTATTCTTTTTAACTTTCTACCCTTTTGTTTCTATCATCCATGTTCCCATAAGGTTCCCACACTTACGCAATACACAATTTCTATCTTAAGCTAACCAAGGATTCAACTTGGGATTTTTATTTTGTTTTTTTTGCTTAAGGCTAGTAATGTGGTTATAAAACAAGAGGGGATTTAAAGGCTCAAGGGGGCTAACAAGGGTGATGTAGAAGGTAGGCTAATTTGGGAATGGTGAGCTAGAATCAAACAATGACCTCAATCACTTTCTTGGTATGTATCTATATTCTATAATTGGACATATAGATTAAGACAAAGTAAAGAATACCAAAATAAAGAAGAAGGGCGGAACACACAGGAATAAAATATTATGGTTTAAATGTAACCATGCAATTAAGCTCAAAACTCACAGGCTGTGTGTTAGAACTCAAAAGTCATATATCACTTAAGTATGTCATGCAAGTAGAAATTAAGAGTTCCCATTATTCTCAATGTAAAATATATTGGATGGCTTTAAAGTTTTAGTGTTCCTACTTGATAAAATGTTGTTAACTAACTAACATGTAATGCTATATATACAAGGTGTGTGGATTGATTCTGTTAAAGTCTCTAGCTTACTTCCTTTTTATTTTCAATCAAATCAACTATCATATGCTAAAAAGGGTCAACTATACTAATTAATCCACTTAATAAATAACTAGTAAACTAAGGTGCAAATCAAGCTAAAATATCCAAGATGTATACATATAGCACAAAATGCATAATGCAAAAAGTACAATAAAAAGCAAAAAGAGAAAAATGTGCAAAAATACAGAAAATGGACAAAATAAGAAGAGAGTTTGTAGTGGTTCACCAAAATAAATAGATGCCAGAGATGGCAACCTCCCCACACTTAAATAATAGCATCGTCCTCAATGCTCACTCAAGCTGGATGTGAAGGAGTGTCATCTCTGGAAGGATGGGCTGCTGGTGTCTCGGTGGTGGACTGAAGATCTCTCTGCTGTAGGGGAGGCTCTGACTGGATAGGAATCTCTATATCGGCGGCCTGAAGCTGCTGCGGCTCCTCCTACTGTGGCGCAGCCTGCTGTGGTCTGGTCTGCTCCACCGGGGCCAGTGTCTCCTCCTCATGAACGCTCGCCTCTGCCTCAGATGTGTCAGAAGGGGTGTCAGGCTCAGAGGGGATGTCGCCGTCGGATCGGATCATCAACTTGAGGTGCTCATAGCGTCGCTTGTTGCGACACTTCATACGGTCCAATCGGGCAAAGAGGCGATGCACCAAATGGTAGATGGGCTCAGGAGCAGGTGGGGGTGCAGTGGGTGAGGCAGGTGCGGCAGTGGAAGAAGAGGGGGCAGCTGAAGGTGTGGCTGTCTCATCAGAAGCGGGAAGGAATGGAGGTCTATAGCCTAAAGCCAGAAAGTTTCTGCTGTGAGGGATGATCTTCCTACACTCCACACAGGTGGCCTCTCATCAGCATCCTCCCAAAGCACGTCAGCTCGACGGCCTAGCTGGGTGACCAGATAAGGGAAGGGGAGGGTGCCTCGGACATGGACCCTGGCCATATAGTGCCGGATGAATCGTGGCATGTACAGGTCCTTACCCTCCATCACACACCAGAGGAGGGTGATCATAGCAGCAGGCAGTTCTATCTCATGAGTGCTTGGCATAATAAAGTTACTCAGGATCTGGTGCCAGAGCCGAGCCTCATCATTCAAGTATATTCGCTTGATTCCTTAAGGCATGGTGGTGTTCTTACCCATGACCCAAGGGATAGTAGGGTCAAGTGCTATCCTCTCCTTGATAGCATCCCAGTCAAATCTCAGAAAGCGCATGTTCTCTTCAGCCTTTTGGTAACTGTCAGGCTGATCTGACTTAGGCTGAAGGCGCAAAATATCCTCAATGGCTTCTTCAGTGACTAGTATCTATTTCCCTCTGAGGTGCACTGCATCCAGGGAAGTCTTGAAATAATTGCAGTAAAACTCTCCTACCCAGGAAGCATTTACCTCAGTCAAGTTTCTCTCCAAGAAGAACCAGCCTCATTGTTTGATTAGATCGCAGATGTACTGCTGTAGTTCTTCGGGAATTTTCAAGGTCTGCTCCAGATACAGATTTCTGGAGGTAGCAAACACAGGAAACTTCAGCTCACAGTATTGGTTTGCAAACTTAATTGGATCATTGGCAGGGAGGAGCATGTCAGCCTTCTCTTGCGCAGTAAAGTATTTTTCCCGCCAGGAGTCATCATGCAGAAGCACCAGGAGGGACATAGAGGATTCACCTCGTTTTCGTTTGCCAGTGGTTGCCTTTCCTTTTCCCTTTCCTTATGGCTCAGACATCTAGAAAGAAAACAGAAATCTAGGATATAATAAAAATGGGAAAACAAGTAAGCAGATAACAAGATAAGCACAAAGTGGCAAAGGAGCAGTAGGGTATAAAATGAGTTGAATAATGGTGCATTTTGGATTACTTAGGAGTTTAAAAAAATGGAGATGGAAAAATTCAAACCAAAATATAATATAAATAGAATATATGTTGATTAGGAGCAATAATAATCATGCCATGAGTTAAGAAGTGGAAGGAGTTAGTCAAAAATTAGAAAGTCAAGAGTGGTGAAAGTTGAAAAAGAGGTGAGAAGGCGAAAATCAATGAGTTAGTAAAAAGAAAGTCAGAGTAAGTAGCATGATGGTTGGTTCCTAAGTAACAAGAATTTCACAATTTGAAGCAACAGTCAACTCAGATTCAAGTAGGAAAAACAGGGTATTGATGATAATTCAGATAGATATAGAAGTATCAAAAAGTAAAATCAAACCATCAATAAATTAATTTATTAACCAGGAGATCAAAAGTAATAAGAATGTTGGCCCGTGCACTCAAGAATAGGTTTGGTATGTGTGGAGCAGTTCAAAAATGAGAATTGCCAAAACCAATACTTGAATGTAGAAGGAAAAGTAATTTGCAGAAAATTGGGCAGCATTCTGGCTAAAATTGGATGTTCCCGGAAAACAAATAACAAGAATAGTTCATATGTATTGAAATAAGGCTGCACAAATAGCAAGAATAAGAAAGAGCAGTATAATAGCAGAATAAATTGCAGAATAGGTAAGAGCAACATATGAACAGGATCAACATCATAGCCAGAATAAATTGCAGAATAGGTAAACAGATAATAGGAACGGTGCAATTATCAGGCCTAAATCCACTATCCAGATCCTAGCTACCTAACCATCTAGAATCCACTACAAACATGCATCTCTATCTATCTTAATATGAATAAATTCTGAAAAATGTGCAGCGAACTAGGAATGAAAGGAAATCGGTGTACGGCGGAACCTGGTATGCGAAGAACAAGGGATAGGACAGAGGGAGGGTAGTAGCGACACCGGGAGGGAGACACGGTGGCACTGTGGTGGCGCAATGGCCATCGGAGGTTGGCCGTGGTGAGGTAGCAGTGTCAAAGGAAGGCGAGAGTGTTGGGAATTGATGAGAGGGGGCGGTTCGGGGTGGTGGCCGGCAGAGGATGCAGCGCCAGTCGGAGGTATGCGGCGGTGGTGCAGTGGCAGAGGAGAGTGAGAAAGAGGGGAATGGAAGAAGGAGGAGAGGGGAGGGCTGGGTGTCGAAGAAAGAGCAGTATAATAGCAGAATAAATTGCAGAATAGGTAAGAGCAACATATGAACAGGATCAACATCATAGCCAGAATAAATTGCAGAATAGGTAAACAGATAATAGGAACGGTGCAATTATCAGGCCTAAATCCACTATCCAGATCCTAGCTACCTAACCATCTAGAATCCACTACAAACATGCATCTCTATCTATCTTAATATGAATAAATTCTGAAAAATGTGCAGCGAACTAGGAATGAAAGGAAATCGGTGTACGGCGGAACCTGGTATGCGAAGAACAAGGGATAGGACAGAGGGAGGGTAGTAGCGACACCGGGAGGGAGACACGGTGGCACTGTGGTGGCGCAATGGCCATCGGAGGTTGGCCGTGGTGAGGTAGCAGTGTCAAAGGAAGGCGAGAGTGTTGGGAATTGATGAGAGGGGGCGGTTCGGGGTGGTGGCCGGCAGAGGATGCAGCGCCAGTCGGAGGTATGCGGCGGTGGTGCAGTGGCAGAGGAGAGTGAGAAAGAGGGGAATGGAAGAAGGAGGAGAGGGGAGGGCTAGGTGTCACGGTCGGGTTGGGTGGTGGTGGATTGGCGGCGGCACGGTGGTGGGGGAGAGTGAGAGAGGGGTGGTTGAGAGAGAGTTGCAGAGGTTATGGGGAGAGGAGGTGAGGGTTTGGGGACGCGACAGGGAGAGGTTCGCGTGACATAGGGTTAGTGATCATGAATCTACGCGAACGCGTGGATGCTGTGATGCCAAGGCATCTTGGCTAGTTTTACTAGCCATTTTTTTGTATGCTTTAGGTTGGTTTCATGCATTTTCTTAGGAAATAAGTAAGTATTTGGTTGAAAATGAAATCATACCATGATTCAAGTAAACATTGTGAATTTTGAATGATTTCATGAGAATTATGCATGAATTGAATGATAAATTAGATGATGCATGATCCCATGATTAAGAGCAAGACTTTGATGTACTTTGTTTGATTGATTTCAGGTAACAAGAAGCAGAGAAGAGCCACGTTAGTGGCTACATTAGTGCCACTAACGTGGTCATTAACGTTGAAGAAAAGAAGCCCCAACGTTAGTGAGAAAAGTTAGTGGCACTAACTTTGAAGAAGGAGAGCATGGAACGTTAGTGGAAAAGGTGAACGCCACTAACGTTTGCGAAGCAAAGAAGGCCTACATTAGCTTCCACGTTAACTACATTAACGTGGAAGTTAACGTGGAAGGAAAGGGGTATATGCCAACGTTAGTGGAAAAAGTGAGTGCCACTAACGTTGGCGAAGCAAAAAGACCCACGTTAACAGCCACGTTAACCAAGTTAACATGGTAGTTAACATGGAAGGAAAGGGAGATGCCAACATTAGTGGAAAAAGTGAGTGCCACTAACATTGGCGAGGCAAAAAAAGACCCACATTAACTTCTACGTTAACTAAGTTAACGTGGTAGTTAACGTGGGCAAAAGTCCCACCTGGCAGCCTGACCATGCCTTCTTCAAACACTCATAACTTGAGCCACTAAAGCTCCAAATGAGGTGATTCTAGCGGCATTGGAAAGTAGGATTCCAGAGCTTTCCAAGCATATATGGCACTACATGGTTGACACTAAATTTGAGGTAGAAAACCTGCCCCGAAAGTGCAACGATGAACATGGTATCAACCTGTAGTAAGGCCAACTGACCTCTTCACCTTCCAAGAAGTGTAACTCGAGTTGTAGAGCTCCAAATGATGTGCTTCCAATAGCGTTGGAAAGTAGATATTCAGAACTTTCCAACAATATATAATAATATGGGGTGGACATTGATTTTGAGTACCAGAACCTGGAAATATTAAGCCCCTGTCGCTAGCGTTATCGGGACTCACATTTTCCATTAACGCTAGCGACCATGGCAGCGACCATGTCCACTTCAAAGGAGTATAACTTGAGCTACAGAGATCCAATTGAGATGATTTCAGTTGCATTAGAAAGCTGACATTCAGAGCTTTCCAAAGATATATAATAGTCTATAGTGGGCATGAAATTGAAGTACAAACAAGAGGCATCTTTTAAGCCCCAAAAATACCAACTGGGCAGCATTTCACCATGGGCCTCAATTTGATTACTTCTCTTTCAAGGACCACCCAACCTCAAGGAAGCAAGCCCACAAGTGTCAACCAATCAAGGCCACAAGAAGCATCTAGAATCGAAATTTTTATTTAATTGTAATTTACTTTTAATTTCACTTTGTAATTTAGGAGAGCCTATATAAAGGCCTTAGTTTGTACATTCAAGGGGGGACGGGACTGATTCTGGAATTGGGGGATTGAAGAAAGGTCTTCGGACTCCCTCCCCTCACACACTTTTCCTTCTCTTTCTTTTCTTTGTACTTTTCATTTATGAATTTGGAAGTTTTATTTTCAGTTTTATTCTTCATCTTTATTTTTCTGCACTTTCTTTCTTTTCTATTTTTGTAGAGCAATGATCAACTAACTCTTTCCATTGGGTTAGAGAGCTCTATTGTGATACAATGGATCAATATTAGTTTTCATTCTTCTTCTTCTATCTTTTCTCTTTATTTTACTAGAGAGCTTTCGATCTTCATCCAATTGGGTAGTTATCTTGGAAAAGAAGCTATTCATACTTGGATCTCTTCTGAACCTTGGAAGAGAAATGAAGAGATTATGCTAGAAATGCTTTTTCATGCTGGACCAAATTGGGTTTGGATGGATATGTGACTATAATCCTACCAACACTTGATTTGGGAATGCATGTGGTATAATCAGTGACCATACTTCATCTCTTCTCATGAGCAATTGACCAAGGAATTGGCTATTGATCAAGATTTGAGAGATTGAAGTCTAAGGAATTGGGATCCAATCACTTAAGATTGCCAAGGAGATCAATGAATGCATTCATTAAGGAAGAAGATGAGAATGAACTTGATCTGGAGGATTGCAATATCTCTTGATCCCAATGTTCATTTTATTTTTAGTTCTTACATTTACTTTTCTTGCCATTTTACTTCTCTGCACTTTATTGCTTTCTTTACTTTTATGCCATTTACATTTCCTTGTTGCTTATCACTCCAATATGATTCGTTTAACTAGGATAATCAATTAACCATTGATTGCTTAATCCGTTAATCTCTGTGGGTTTCGACCTCACTCTTTTGTGAGTTATTACTTGACGACAATTCGGTATACTTGCCGAAGGGAGATTTGTTGAGAGACAAGTTTTCCGTGCATCAAGTTTATTGATCAAGTTTATCAAGGAGATTTAGTATAGTGGTGAGTATCATAAACTTGATGCACAGAAAATTCGTCTCATAACAAATTTCCTTTGGCAAGTGTACCGAATTTGTCGTCAAGTAAAAACTCACTATAGAGTGAGGTCGAATCCCACAGAGATTGATTGATCAAGCAACATTAATTAGAGGAATATTCTAGTTGAGCAAACTAGAATTTGATTTGAGATTTGCAAAAAATTAAATTGTGGAAAAGTAAATAGCAGAAAAAGTAAATGCTAGAAATAAAGAGCTGAACGTAAATGGCAGAAAGTAAATTGCAGAATCTTAAATGGGAATGGGGAAAATGCTCATAAAAGTAAATGGCAGAAATTAAAGAGAATGGGTAAGATCAGAGATGGGGGGTTCATTGGGCTTAGGAGATGTTGCATTCTCCGGATCAAATTCATTTTCATCTCTTCCTCAATCAATGCATTCATTGATCTCCTTGGCAATCTTAAGTGATCGAATTCCAATTCCTTGGTAATCCAATCTCTCAAATCTTGATCAATAGCCAATTCCTTGGTCAATTGCTCATGAGAAGAGATGAAGTATGGTCACTGATTATACCACATGCATTCCCAAATCAAGTATTCGTAGGATTATAGTCACATATCCATCCAAACCCAATTTGGTCCAGCATGAGAAAGCATTTCTAGCATGATCTCTTCATTCCTCTTCCAAGGTTCCGAAGAGATCCAAATATGAATAGCTTCTTTTCCAAGATAACTACCCAATTGGATGAAGATTGAAAGCTTTCTAGTAAAATCAAGAGACAAGATAGAAGAAGAAGAATGAAAACTAATATCGATCCATCAAATTACAACAGAGCTCCCTAACCCAATGAAAGGGGTTTAGTTGTTCATAGCTCTGAAAAATGAAAACAAAGATGAAGAATACATCATGAAAGTAAACTAGAAGTTGCAGAGAAAGTAAAATACAGAGAGTAGTTCTATGCCCAAGGCCCCTAAAGTTTCCAACCACCATCTAATTCAAAGCTACTCCTATATATACTACTCTGCTGATCTTCTAGTTGGCTCTTCAAATCTTGGGTGTGGGCCTTTGAATCTTGAGTTTGAAGCAGTTATCCTCTTTATTGGGCTTAGCTTTGCTTGCAGAGAGAAAATGTGAAGTGGGCAGGGACTTTGGCTCAGGACATTAGTGGTGTCAACGTTAAGTGAAAGTGTGGGTTCGAGAACGTTAGTGACAATCACCTTTTTCACTAATGTTCCTAACCAAAATATGATCACGTTGACTTCAACGTTAGTGGCACTAACGTGACCACTAACGTTGCCTCTTGGTCCTTCGCATACGTTATTGGGACTTACCTTTTCCAATAACGTGGTGAGTCACCCCTTCTCCTTACGTTAGAGTCCATGTTAACTAGGTTAACGTGGCTTCTAATGTAGCATTGCCAATTCTTCGAGAATGTTAGTGACACTTAACTTTGTCACTAACGTTCCATTGTGCCTCTACTTCCCACGTTAGAGTCCACGTTAACTAAGTTAAAGTGGCTTCTAACATAGTCATGCTAGCCATCTCCAACGTTAGTGACAAAGGTGAGTGTCACTAACGTTGGCTCATCATCTCTTTATCCACGTTAGCTTCTATGTTAACAAAGTTAACGTGGGAGTTAACGTTGCTCATGGTGGCTCTTGGTGGTTTACCCCAACGTTAGTGACAAAGGTAAGTGTCACTAACGTTGGCGATCAATTGCTCTCTCCACGTTAGCTTCCACGTTAACTAAGTTAACGTGAGAGTTAACGTGGCTCATGGAGGCTTGGCCAACATTAGTGACAAAGGTGAATGTCACTAACGTTGGCTTCTCTTTTTCTTTCCAACGTTAGAGTCCACGTTAACTAAGTTAACGTGGCAACTAACGTGGCCAATTATGAGCTTGGTCCAACGTTAGTGACAAAGGAGAGTGTCACCAACATTGGCCTTGTTGTCTTCTTCCATGTTAGAGTTTATGTTAACTTAGTTAACGTGACTCTCAACGTGGGCTGTGATGGCTTCGAGGGCGTTATTGGCGATTACCTTTCTCATTAACGTTGCAAGCTAGCTCCCATTCCACGTTAGAGGTCACGTTAGTTGAACTAACGTGAATGCTAACGTGGTTCTTCTTTGCTTCCTTTGTCCTGAAATCAAGCAGCAAAGTGCATCAAAGTTCTAATCCAAGTCATGAGACATGCATCATTCAATTTTTCAAATAATTCATGCAAAATTCTCATGAAATCATGTAAAGTACACAATGTATGCTTGAAACAAGATGTAAGTGAATATCTACCCAAAACTAGCTTATTTCTTAAGAAAATGCATGAAACTACCCTAAAAACAGTAAAGAAAGGTCAGTAAAACTGGCCAAAATGCCCTGGCATCATGCTGCGATCACGTGAGTAGGGTGAAATAGGGTTTACGCGGATGCGTGGTTGACGCAATCGCGTGGGTTGGGTGTAAGATAGGTGACGCGGATGCGTGAAGCACGCGACCTCGTCGCTGGAATTTGTGCTAGACGCACGATTCCAGCATCGTTTTGGCACAACTCTCTGTTTGATATATGGGGTCATAATATCCGCGCGATGCGATCACGTCGCTCACGCTTTCGCGTGGGATGGGTGTTGTGTAAGTGACGCATTCGCGTCAGGGATGCGCACGCGTGGGTTGTTTTGTGCTAACCGCACACTAGCTACACGATTCCAGCCTAACTTTCTGGGTGTTGGATCTTTACGTCGATATCCAGATCACACGTTCACGTGAGTGACGCGGACGCGTGGGAGGTATGATGAGCGGATAATTTATACGCTTTTTGGCATTGTTTTTAGTATGTTTTAGTTAGTTTTTATTATATTTTTATTAGTTTTTAGTTAAAATTCATTTTTCTAGACTTTACTATGAGTTTGTGTGTTTTTCTGTGATTTCAGGTATTTTCTGGCTGAAATTAAGGGACCTGAGCAAAAATCTGATTCAGAGGCTGAAAAGGACTGCAGATTTTGTTGGATTCTGACCTCCCTACACTCAAAGTGGATTTTCTGGAGCTACAGAAGCCTAATTGGCGCGCTTTTAATTGTGTTGAAAAGTAGATATTCTGGGCTTTCCAACAATGTATAATAGTCCATACTTTGCTTGAGATTTGATGGCCCAAACAGGCGTTCCAAGTCAAATCAAGAATTCTGGCGTTTAACGCCAGAACTGGCACAAGAATGGGAGTTAAACGCCCAAACTGGCACAAAAGCTGGCGTTTAACTCCAAGAAAAGTCTCTATACATGAAAGCTTTAATGCTCAGTCCAAGCACACACCAAGTGGGCCCAGAAGTGGATTTTTATGTAATTTACTCATCTTTGTAAACCCTAAGCTACTAGTTCTCAACAAATAGGACCTTTTGCTATTGTATTTTTCATCTTTGGATCACTTTATATCTTTTGATCATCTTTGGACGTCTAGTTCTTAGATCATGGGAGGCTGGCCATTCGGCCATGCCTAGACCTTGTTCTTATGTATTTTCAACGGTAGAGTTTCTACACACCATAGATTAAGGTGTGGAGCTCTGCTGTACCTCAAGTATTAATGCAATTACTATTGTTCTTCTATTCAATTCAGCTTATTCTTGTTCTAAGATATCACTTGTTCCTCAACTTGATGAATGTGATGATCCGTGACACTCATCATCATTCTCACCTATGAACGTGTGCCTGACAACCACCTCCGTTCTACCTTAGATTGAGTGGATATCTCTTGGATTCCTTAATCAGAATCTTCGTGGTATAAGCTAGAATTGATGGCGGCATTCTTGAGAATCCGGAAGGTCTAAACCTTGTCTGTGGTATTCTGAGTAAGATTCAATGATTGAATGACTGTGACGAGTAGGAAAGAGATTCAGAAGGGACAAAGCATCTCCATACGCTTATCTGAAATTTTCACCAATGAATTGCATAAGTATCTCTATCTTTATTTTATGTTTTATTCATCTTTTAGTCATTAATCCTCCATAACCATTTGAATCCGCCTGACTGTGATTTACAAGATGACCATAGCTTGCTTCATACCAACAATCTCCGTGGGATCAACCCTTACTCGCGTAAGGTTTATTACTTGGACGACCCAGTGCACTTGCTGGTTAGTTGTGTGAAGTTGTG
>NC_029775.3:70654758-70656441 GCF_000817695.3 Arachis duranensis
TAATTTCTTTAGACTAAAGCTTTAGACTAACATTGCATGATTCCTGGAATTCTTATTAAAAATTTTGAATCTCTTTATTTTATTTTCCATATAATTTTCGAAAAATCCAAAAAAAAATTATAAAATCTTAAAACCCAAAATAATTTTATGCTTCTTGTTTGAGTCTAGTGTCTAATTTTAAGTTTGGTGTCCATTGCATGTTTTTAGTCTTCTAATTTTCGAAAATTACATACATTATGTTCTTCATTGATCTTCAAGTTGTTCTTGATGATTTCCTTGCTCTAATCTTTAAATTCTCTTGTCTTGAGTGTTTTGTTGTTTCTCATATGCATTCTCAATTTGTTAGTGTCAGTAGTATACAAACTTCTAAGTTTGGTGTCTTGCATGCATTGTTTATTTGATTTTAGTCTCATTTTGATTATTTCTCATCATTAAAAACTAAAAAAAAATTTAATTTGTGTCTTTTCAAGTCAATAATACAAAGAATTAAAGATTCAAAACATACAGCAGAGGAATTACACAGAAAAAGTTGGGCGTTCAAAACGCCCAATGAGGAAGGAAAACTGGCGTTTAAACGCCAGCCAGGGTACCTGGCTACGCGTTTAATGCCCAAAAGGGTAGCATTTTGGGCGTTAAACGCCAGAATGGATACCATTCTGGGCGTTTAACGCCAGGATGGCACAAGAGGGAAGATTTTGTTTTTAATTCTAATTTTTTTCAAGTTTTCATAATTTTTTCAAAATCAAATCTTTTTCAAATCATATCTTTTCAATCATATATTTTCAAAATCAATTTCTTTCCATTTTCAAAAATACTTGCTAACAATTAATGATTTGATTCAACATTTCAAGTATGTTGCCTTTTCTGTTGAGAAAGGTTTAATGTCTGAATCATATCTTTTAAATTTCTTGTTAACCAAGTCATTAATTTTAAAAATCAAATCTTTTTAAATTGTTTTTCAATCATATCTTTTCAATCATATCTTTTTAAAAACTATAACTTTTCAATCATATCTTCTTAATCACATCTTTTTCAAAATAGTTTTCAATCATATCTTTTTGATTTCTACTTTCAAAAATCTTTTTCAAAAATCACTTTATTTTTTTCCCAACTTTAATTTTCAAAAATCATTCTTCAATTTTTCAAAATGCTTTTAAAATCTTTTTAATTTATTTTCGAAAATTTTTCCCCTATTCTCACATCCTTCTATTTATGGACTAACACTCCTCCTCAATGCACAATTCGAACTCTATCCCTCTTGATAAGTTCGAATTCTTATACCTCCTCCTTCTATTCTTCTTTTCCTCTGACACCTCACGGAATCTCTATACTGTGACATAGAGGATTCCATATTTTCTTGTTCTCTTCTCTTTCATATGAGCAGGAACATAGACAAAAGCATTCTTGTTGAGGCTGACCCTGAACCTAAAAGGACCTTGAAGCGAAAGCTAAGAGAAGCTAAAGCACAACCTAACAGAAATCTTCAGACAAGAAGAAGACATGGCAGCCGAACACAACAACAATGCCAACAATGCAAGGAAGGTGCTGGGTGACTTTACTGCACCTACTCCCGACTTCTATGGGAGAAGCATCTCTATCCCTGCCATTGGAGCAAACAACTTTGAGCTTAAGCCTCAATTAGTTTCTCTAATGCAACAGAATTGCAAGTTCCATGGACTTCCA
>NC_029775.3:70656450-70657053 GCF_000817695.3 Arachis duranensis
ATGCAATAGAATTGCAAGTTCCATGGACTTCCATTGGAAGATCCTCATCAGTTTTTAGCTGAATTCTTACAAATCTGTGACACTGTCAAGACCAATGGGGTTGACCCTGAGGTCTACAGACTTATTCTATTCCTTTTTGCTGTAAGAGACAGAGCTAGGACATGGTTGGACTTACAACCTAAAGAAAGCCTGAACTCTTGGGAAAAGCTAGTCAATGCCTTTTTGGCAAAGTTCTTTCCACCTCAAAAATTGAGTAAGCTTAGAGTGGAAGTCCAAACCTTTAGACAGAAGGAAGGTGAATCCCTCTATGAAGCTTGGGAAAGATACAAACAATTGATCAGAAAGTGTCCCTCTAACATGCTTTCTGAATGGAGCATCATAGGTATCTTCTGTGATGGTCTGTCTGAACTATCCAAGATGTCATTGGACAGCTCTGCTGGAGGATCTCTTAATCTGAAGAAGACGCCTGCAGAAGCTCAAGAACTCATTGAAATGGTTGCAAATAACCAATTCATGTACACTTCTGAAAGGAATCCTGTGAAAAATGGGACGAATCAGAAGAAAGAAGTTCTTAAGATTGATACTCTGAATGCCATATTGGCT
>NC_029775.3:70657086-70664217 GCF_000817695.3 Arachis duranensis
GAGATTGTTGGTATGAAGCAAGCTATGGTCACCTTGTAAATCTCAGTTAGGCAGATTAAATGGTTATGGGTTCGAAAATTAATAAATAAATAGAAAATAAAAGGGATAGAAATACTTATGTAAATCAATAGTGGGAATTTCAGATAAGTGTATGGAGATGCTGTGCTACTCTTGAATCTCTACTTTCTTATTACATTCATCCAATCCTTCCTACTCCTTTCCATGGCAAGCTGTATGTAGGGCATCACCATTGTCAATGGCTACATCCCATCCTCTCAGTGAAAATGTTCCTATGCTCTGTCACAGCACGACTAATCATCTGTCGGTTCTCAATCAGGTTGGAATAGAATCCCTTGATTCTTTTGCATTTGTCATCACGCCCAGCCTTCAGGAGTTTGAAGCTCGTCACAGTCATTCAATCCTAGAATCCTACTCAGAATACCATAGACAAGGTTTAGACTTTTCGGATCCTCATGAATGCCGCCATCTATCTAGCTTATACCATGAAGATTCTGTTCGGGAATCTAAGAGATATGCGTCCGGCCTAGAGTAGAACGGAAGTGGTTGTCAGTCACGCGCGTTCATAGGTGAGAATGATGATGAGTGTCACGGATCATCACATTCATCAAAGTTAAGTGTAGTATATCTTGGAATAAGGATAGAAGAGAATTGAATAGGAAGTAATAATAATTGTATTGAAACTTGAGATACAGCAGAGCTCCACACCCTTAACCTATGGTGTGCAGAAACTCCACTGTTGAAAATACATAAGTAAAAGGTTTAGGCATGGCCGAATGGCCAGCCCCCAAAACGTGATCAATAGTCTCCTAAGATGAAGAATAAAACAAAACTGAGACCAAAGATGTCTAATACAATAGTAACTTATCCTATTTATACTAGACTAGCTACTAGGGTTTACATGAGTAAGTATTTGATACATAAATTTACTTCCGGGGCCCACTTGGTGTATGTTTGGGCTGAGCTTGATCTATCCACGAGCTGAGACTTTTCTTGGAGTTGAACTCCAAGTTATAACGTGTTTTGGGCGTTCAACTCCGGATCATGACGTTTTTCTGGCGTTTAACTCCAGACAGCAGCACGTACTTGGCGTTCAACGCCAAGTTACGTCGTTAATTTCCGAATAAAGTATGAACTATTATATATTGCTGGAAAGCTCTGGATGTCTACTTTCCAACGCCATTGAGAGTAAGCCAATTGGAGTTCTGTAGCTCCAAAAAATTCATTTCGAGTGCAAGGAGGTCAGATTCCAACAACATCAGCAGTCCTTTTGTCAGCCTTTTTCAGAGTTTTGCTCAAGACCCTCAATTTCAGCCAGAAATTACCTGAAATCACAGAAAAACACACAAACTCATAGTAAAGTCCAGAAATGTGAATTTAACATAAAAACTAATGAAAACATCCCTAAAAGTAGCTTGAACTTACTAAAAACTACCTAAAAACAATGCCAAAAAGCGTATAAATTATCCGCTCATCAATCTCTTTATCTGAAGAAAATGCCTGAAGAAGCTCAAGAACTCATTGAAATGGTTGCAAATAACCAATTCATGTACACTTCTGAAAGGAATCTTGTGAACAATGGGACGAATCAGAAGAAAGGAGTTCTTGAGATTGATACTCTGAATGCCATATTGGCTCAGAACAAAATATTGACTCAGCAAGTCAATATAATTTCTCAAAGTCTGTCTGGAATACAAGCTCCACCAGGCAGTACTAAGGACGCTTCATCTGAAGAAGAAGCTTATGATCCTGAGAACCCTTCAATGGAAGAGGTGAATTACATGGGAGAACCCTATGGAAACACCTATAATCCTTCATGGAGAAATCATCCAAATCTCTCATGGAAGGATCAACAGAGACCTCAACAAGTTGTCCCCAAAAATAGAGGCATGACAGTGGTTCATAATGAAAAGAATGAACTGGTTCCTACAAGAACAGTTACAGGGTAACGCATGTGTATTGACCATAGAAGGCTCAATACAGCCACGAGAAAGGATTATTTTCCTTTACCATTCATAGACCAAATGCTAGAAAGACTAGCGGGTCATGATTATTACTGCTTTTTGGACGGCTATTTAGGCTATAACCAAATTGCAGTAGATCCTCAGGACCAAGAGAAAACAGCATTTACATGTCCTTCTGGAGTATTTGCCTACAGAAGGATGCCTTTTGGTCTGTGCAATGCACCTGCAACCTTCCAGAGGTGCATGCTCTCTATCTTCTCAGATATGGTAGAGAAATTTCTAGAAGTCTTCATGGATGATTTTTCAGTATTTGGAGACTCATTCAGCTCATGCCTTAACCATCTAGCACTTGTTCTGAAAAGATGCCAAGAGACCAACCTAGTTTTAAACTAGGAGAAATGTCATTTTATGGTGACTGAAGGAATTATCCTTGGGCATAAAATTTCAAGCAAGGGAATAAAGGTGGATCAAGCAAAGGTGGAGGTAATTGAAAAATTACCACCACCTGCCAATGTTAAGGCAATTAAAAGCTTTCTGGGACATGCAGGATTCTACAGGAGGTTTATAAAGAATTTTTCAAAAATTGCAAAACCTCTAAGCAACCTACTAGCTGCTGACACACCATTTGTGTTTGACACACAGTGTCTGCAGGCATTTGAGACCCTAAAAGCCAAGCTGGTCACAACACCAGTTATCTCTGCACCAGACTGGACATTGCCATTCAAACTAATGTATGATGCCAGTGACCATACCATTGGTGCAGTGTTGGGACAGAGGCATAACAAACTTCTGTACGTCATTTATTATGCTAGCCGTGTTCTAAATGACGCACAAAAAAATTACACAACCACAGAAAAAGAGTTACTTATAGTGGTCTATGCCATTGACAAGTTTAGATCCTATTTGGTAGGGTTAAAAGTGATTGTGTACACTGACCATGCTACTCTTAAATACTTACTCACAAAGCAGGATTCAAAACCCAGACTCATAAGGTGGGTGCTGCTTCTGCAAGAGTTTGATATAGAAATAAGAGACAGAAAAAGGACAGTAGAAATAAGAGACAGAAAAGGGACAGAGAACCAAGTAGCTGATCATCTGTCCCGAATAGAACCAGTAGCTGGGGCGTCCTTCCCTTCTACTGAGATTTCTGAGACTTTTCCAGATGAGCAACTCTTTGCCATTCAGGAAGCTCCATGGTTTGCAGACATTGCAAACTATAAAGCTGCGAGGTTTATACCCTAGGAGTACAGCAGGGTGCAAAGAAAAAAATTAATTTCAGATGCCAAGTACTACCTATGGGATGAGCCATATCTCTTTAAGAGATGTGCAAACGGAATAATCCGTAGATGTGTACCTAGAGAGGAAGCACAAAAAATCCTGTGGCATTGCCATGGATCACAGTATGGGGGACATTTTGGAGGTGAGCGAACAGCCACCAAGATCCTCCAATGTGGATTCTACTGGCATACTCTCTATAGGGATGCCCGAGAGTTTGTGCGTAACTGTGACAGTTACCAAAGAGCTGGTAACTTGCCTCATGGTTACACCATGCCTCAACAAGGGATCTTAGAGATTGAATTGTTTGATGTATGGGAAATTGACTTCATGGGTCCCTTCCCACCATCATACTCAAACACTTATATTCTGGTGGCAGTAGACTATGTATCTAAATGGGTAGAAGCAATTGCCACACCCAATAATGATACCAAGATCGTGCTGAAATTCCTCCAGAAACATATCTTCAGCAGGTTTGGTGTTCCCAGAGTACTAATCAGTGATGGGGGCACTCATTTCTGCAATAAACAGCTGTACTCTGCTATGGTTCGATATGGAATTAGCCACAAAGTAGCAACTCCATATCATCCACAGACAAATGGGCAAGCTGAAGTCTCTAATAGAGAGCTAAAAAGAATCCTAGAACGGACTGTTATTGCCCGTAGAAAGGATTAGGCAAAGAGCTTGGATGATGCTCTGTGGGCATACAGAACAGCATTCAAGACTCCTATAGGAACCTCTCCATACATACTTGTGTATGGGAAGGCCTGTCATCTGCCCGTGGAACTGAAACATAAAGCCTACTGGGCAACCAGATTCCTAAACATGGATGCTAAGTTAGCTGGTGAAAAAAGATTGCTCCAGCTAAATGAGCTAAAGGAGTTCAGATTCAGTGCCTTCGAAAATGCAAAAATCTATAAGGAAAAGGCAAAGAAGTGGCATGACAAAAAGTTGTCATCCAGAGTCTTTAAACCAGGACAAAAAGTTCTGCTCTTCAACTCTAGGCTCACACTATTCCCAGGAAAACTTAAATCCCGATGGAGGGATCCGTATGTGATTACAAGAGTGTCACCATATGGATATGTTGAGCTTCAGGATATTGATTCTGATAAAAAGTTCATTGTTAATGGACAGAGGATCAAACATTATCTTGAAAGCAATTTTGAGAAAGAATGCTCAAAGCTGAGGCTTGAATGAATCTCAGTAAAAGGTCCAGCTAAAGACGATAAAGAAGCGCTTGCTGGGAGGCAACCCAGTCATTAGTAGGTTATCTGTTGTATTTAATAAAAGTTTGATACATATTCTCAAAGGGTGATCATCAAAATTGAAGGAATTCACAGAGTTACAGAAGGATTCAGTGCAAAAAGAAGAGAAAAGGAGCTTGCTGGCAAAAAAATGCCAGTAAGGGGTGCTCTGGGCATTAAACGCCAGAATGGGCACCATTCTGGGCGTTTAACCCCAGTAAAGGTACCATTTTGGGTGTTAAATGCCAGAATGGGCACCATTCTGGGCGTTTAACGCCAGGTGTGCAGCATCCTGGGCGTTTAGCAAAACGCCCAGTGAAGAAGGGATTTCTGGCGTTTAACGCCAGCCAGGGCTGGGCGTTAAACGCCCAAATTGGCCAACATTTGGGCGTTAAATGCCAGAATGGATACCATTCTGGGCGTTTAACGCCAGATAGGTGGGGGACAGAGATTTTGCTTTCCACTTCAAATTTTTTCAAACTTTCCTGTTTTGATCCATAATTTTCTACATAAACACATTTCAAACTTTCATCATTCACCTTCAAATTTTAAAAAATCAAAATCATTCTTTAAATCTCTTTCAAATCCTTTCCAAATCTTCTTCAAAAACTCAAACATCTCTCAAATTCTTTCCATATCTTCTCAAATCTCTTTCAAAATTTTCGAAATCTCTCCCCCTTCCTTATAAATACACGTTCGGCCATTCCCTTTTCCCCACCATTCGAATTTGCTCTCCCCCTCTCCCTCCTCTTTACTTTCTTTCTTTTTGCTTGAGGACAAGCAAACCTCTAAGTTTGGTGTGTGTTTTTCCGTGATCACTAAGCTAAGGCTCTTCAAGATCATGGCTCCCAAGGGAAAACAAACCAATTCAAGAGGCAAGAAAGAGAACACTCCAAAGGACCTTTGGAGTCAAGAGAGGTTCTTAACTAAAGAACATGCAGACCATTACCACAAAATAATAGGTCTAAGGTCAGTGATCCCGGAAGTTAAATTTGATCTGAAAGAAGATGAATACCCAGAAATCCAAGAGCAAATTCGAAATAGAGGATGGGAAGTTCTAACCAACCCTGAGACAAAGGTTGGAAGAAACATGGTTTAGGAATTCTACTCAAATTTGTGGCTGACAGATAAGCAGAGAATGACTGGAACCGCTTTTCATACATATAGAACCATGGTCAGAGAGAGAATTATTTACTTCCATCTGGACAAAATAAGAGAGGTCTTCAAATTGCCTCAACTGCAAGATGATCCTGAATCCTTTAATAGAAGAATGGTGAGAGCAGATAAGGGGTTAGATCAAGTTCTAGAGGACATATGCCTCCTTGGAACTAAGTGGACAACCAATTCAAAAGGTGTCCCAAACCAACTCAAGAGGGGAGATCTCAAACCAATTGCAAGAGGTTGGCTAGACTTCATTGGGCGTTCCATATTACCCACTAGCAACTGTTCTGAGGTCACTATCAAGAGAGCAGTGATGATTCATTGCATTATGCTAGGAAAAGAAGTAGAGGTTCATCATCTGATTGCTTGTAAGATTTACACAATTGCAAACAAGAATTCCACTGAAGCCAAACTGGCTTACCCAAGCTTAATCTCTTTGCTATGTAAAGATGCTGGGGTAAGGATGGGAGTAGATGAATTCATCCCAATTGAACATCCAATCACCAAGAAGTCAATGGAAGGACAAATGCAAGATAATTCTATCAAAAGGAGGGCGCAGGAGTTCCTCCCTGCGCTCCCTGAAATTGACTACTGGACCCACCTAGAAGCATCTGCTGCCAAGCTGCAAGAAGCTATGGAACAAATTAAGGAAGAATAGCAGAATCAAAACTGCATGCTCTGCAAATTGCTAAAGGAACAAGAGAAGCAGGGGCGTGAGCTACAGGAGCTGAAGCGCCAGAAGCTCTCCCTTGAAGGGTCAAACACCCCACAAGTTGAGGGAGCATCCACTTCTCAAAATCAAGGTTGTTGAGTCCTAACTTTGTGATAACCTCTATCATTAGGAGTCTATTTTAGAGTCATTTAAATTTTTGTTTTCTATTACTATTAGTCTTATCTTATGTTTATCTTTGAGTCTTGTTCTTAATTCATGATTAATAAAATTTAATGTCTATGCCTTAAAGCTATGAATGTCCTATGTATCCATCACCTTTCTTCAATGAAAAATGCTTTAATCACAAAAGAACAAGAAGTGCAGGATTTCGAATTCATCTCTGAAACTAGTTGAATTAGCTTGATGTGGTGACAATACTTTTTGTTTTCTGAATGAATGCTTGAACAGTGCATATGTCTTTTGAATTTGTTGTTTAAAGAATGTTAAATTTGTTGGCTCTTGAAAGAATGATGGAAAAGGAGAAATGTTATTGAGGATCTGAAAAATCATCAAATTGATTCTTGAAGCAAGAAAAAGCAGTAAAAAAAAACAAGTTTAAGGTGATCCAAGGCAAAAAGAGTGTGCTTAAGAACCCTGGACACCTTTGATTGGGGACTCTAGCAAAGCTGAGTCACAATTTGAAAAGGTTCACCCAGTCATGTGTCTGTGGCATGTATGTATCCGGTGGTAATACTGGAAGACAGAGTGCTTTGGGCCACAGCCAAGACTCATAAAGTAGCTATGTTCAAGAATCATG
>NC_029775.3:70664375-70664807 GCF_000817695.3 Arachis duranensis
AGTCCCGCTCATCTAATTGGAGCTAAGTTTCTTTGATATTTTGGAGTCTATAGTATATTCTCTTCTTTTTATTCTATTTTGTTTTTCAGTTGCTTGGGAACAAGCAACAATTTAAGTTTGGTGTTGTAATGAGCGGATAATTTATACGCTTTTTGG
The DNA here is from genome assembly GCF_000817695.3 of Arachis duranensis. Classification (NCBI taxonomy): domain Eukaryota; kingdom Viridiplantae; phylum Streptophyta; class Magnoliopsida; order Fabales; family Fabaceae; genus Arachis; species Arachis duranensis. The sequence goes on from NC_029775.3 coordinate 70,664,532, forward strand.
CATTATTTTTAGTATGTTTTTAGTATATTTTAGTTATTTTTTATTAGTTTTTAGTTAAAATGCACTTTTCTGGACTTTACTATGAGCTTGTGTGTTTTTCTATGATTTCAGGTATTTTCTGGCTGAAATTGAGGGACTTGAGCAAAAATCTTATTCAAAGGCTGAAAAGGACTGCAGATGCTGTTGGATTCTGACCTCCCTGTACTCGAAGTAGATTTTCTGGAGCTACAGAAGTCCAATTGGGGCGTTCTCAATTGCGTTGGAAAGTAGACATCC
>NC_029775.3:70665371-70692333 GCF_000817695.3 Arachis duranensis
GATTGAGAACCGACAGATGATTAGCCGTGCTGTGACAGAGCGCGTTGAACATTTTCACTGAGAGGATGGGAGGTAGCCATTGACAACGGTGAAACCCTACATACAGCTTGCCATGGAAGGAGCCTTGCGTGCATGAAGAAGAAGATAGTAGGAAAGCAGAGATTCAGAAGATAGAGCATCTCCAAAACCTCAACCTGTTCTCCATTACTGCAAAATAAGTATCTATTTCATGTTCTTCTACTTTTCACAATTAAACTTGAGAATTATTGATATCCTGACTAAGAGTTACAAGATAACAATAGCTTGCTTCAAGCCGACAATCTCCGTGGGATCGACCCTTACTCACGTAAGGTATTACTTGGACGACCCATTGCACTTGCTGGTTAGTTGTGTGGGATTGCAAAAGTGTGATTGCAATTTCGTGCACCAGCTGATGAGATGCAAAATATAAGCATTAGTACTGAGAAGAGTTATTGACGAAGGAGGGTAAGAAGAGGTGGAAGAACGATCATACCATGGTGGGTTGTCTCCCACCCAGCACTTTACTTTAACGTCCTTAAGTTGGACGCTCGACTAGCTCAGTCTTCTGCTGTGGGCGGATCTTCCAAGAGAAAGATCTCTAGTTCTTGGTTTTTCGCCATCTTTTCCCCATGGAATAACTTCAAGCGATGTTCATTGACTTTGATAAGTTCAGAGCTTGAAGGATGGCTCAAGTGAAAGACTCCGTATGGTTCCACCTTCTCTACTCGATAGGGACCATCCCATTTGGATCTCAGCTTTCCTGGCATGAGTCGCCTTCTGGAGTTGTAAAGTAGGACTAAGTTCCCAGGTTGGAATTCTCTTCTCTTAATGCACTTGTCATGCATAGCCTTCACCTTCTCTTTATACAGCCTGGAGTTTTCATAAGCTTCTAGGTGAAGGTTCTCTAATTCTTGCAGTTGCAACTTCCATTCAGCTCCGGCTCTCTCATAATCCATGTTGTATTCCTTTACTGCCCAGAAGGCATTTTGTTCTAACTCAACTGGGAGATGACAAGCCTTTCCATAAACCAAGCGGAAAAGACTCATCCCAATCGGTGTCTTGTATGCTGTCCGATGTGCCCAAATCGTGTCTTGGAGCCTGATGCTCCAGTCCTTCCTATGAGGCTTGACTACCTTTTGCAGTATGCGCTTTATCTCTCTATTATACACCTCTGCTTGCCCATTAGTCTGGGGGTGATAGGCTATTGATACTTTATAAATTATCCCATGCCTCTTTAGTAAACCTGTCAGTCTCCTGTTACAAAAGTGAGTGCCTTGATCGCTCACGATTGCTCGTGGTGATTCAAAGTGACAAATAATATGGTTTCTAACAAAGGAAACAACAGTGTTAGCATCATCAGTACGGGTAGGAATTACTTCCACTCATTTAGAAACATAATCTACAACTAACAGTATATAAAGGTGGCCATTAGAATTTGGAAATGGACCCATGAAGTCAATGCCCCAAACATTAAAAGCATAATTTGTTGAGGCATTTCATCCCTCTGGGATATATTACCAAACCTTTGGCATGGAGGACAAGATTTACAAAGATCAGCAGCATCTTTAAAAAGAGTAGGCCACCATAATCCACAGTTTAAAACTTTTCTAGCAGTTCGTTGACGGCCAAAATGTCCTCCACTCTCAGATGAGTGGTAAGCCTCTAAAATGGACTGGAATTCTGATTGAGGTACACACCGTCTAATTACCTGGTCAGCACCACACCTCCACAGATATAGGTCATCCCATACATAGTATTTGGACTCGCTTTTCAGCTTGTCTCTCTAATGCTTAGTAAAATTGGGAGGAAAAGTATGGCTAACTAGATAATTAGCTACAGGTGCATACCAAGGGGCTACATCAGATACTGCCTGTAAGCTATCAAATGGGAAATTATCATTGATAGGAATGGAGTCATCTTTAATGTGCTCAAGGTGACTTAAGTGGTCAGCCACTAAATTTTGGTTACCACTCCTATCTTTAATTTCCAGATCAAATTCTTGCAGCAGTAGCATCCAACGTATTAGCCTTGGTTTAGACTCCTTTTTGCTAATAAATATTTTAGAGCTGCATGGTCTAAGTACACTACTACCTTAGTACCAAGTAAATAGGCTCATAATTTATCCAGAGCAAAAACGATAGCTAGAAGCTTTTTTTCAGTAGTAGTGTAATTAGATTGAGCAGCATCTAAAGTCTTAGATGCATAAGCAATTACAAAAGGGTCGTTACCTTCATGTTGAGCCAGTGCTGCTCCTACTGCATGATTGGAGGCATCACACATGATTTCAAATGGTTGACTCCAGTCTGGTCCCCTCACAATTGGAGCTTGAGTCAAGGCAGTCTTTAGCTTATCAAACGCTTGTTTGCAATCTTCACTGAACTCGAACTCAATGTCTTTCTGCAGTAGTCTGGATAAGGGTAGTGCTACCTTACTAAATTCCTTAATGAATCTCCTGTAAAAACCTGCATGGCTAAGGAATGAACGGACTTTCCTCACAGAGGAGGGGTAACGTAAACTAGAAATAACATCTACCTTTGCTGGGTCTACAGAGATACCAGTATCAGAAACAACATGTCCTAGAACAATACCTTGTTTTACCATAAAATGACACTTTTCAAAATTTAAAACAAGGTTTGAACTAACACACCTGTCCAATACTTTAGACAAACTATTCAAGCAAAGGTTAAATGAATCACCATAAACGCTAAAGCCATCCATAAAAACTTCCATACAAGTCTCAATAAGATCAGAGAAAAGACTCATCATACACCTTTGGAAAGTAGATGGTGCATTGCACAAGCCAAAGGGCATTTTTTTATAAGCATAAGTCCCAAAAGGACATGTAAAAGTAGTCTTTTCCTGATCTTCAGGAGCTATATGGATTTGAAAATAACATGTATAACCATCTAAAAAGCAGTAGTGAGATTTATCTGACAGGCGATCAAGCATCTGATCAATGAATGGCAAGGGATAATGATCCTTGCGAGTGGCTTGGTTGAGACGCCTGTAGTCAATGCAAACTCTCCATGCATTCTACACTCTGGTTGTCAAAAGTTCTCCTTCCTCATTCCTTATTATTGTGACTCCAGATTTCTTGGGCACCACTTGTATTGGGCTGACCCATTCGCTATCTGAAATGGGGTAAATGATATCTGCTTCAAGTAGTCTGGTTACTTCCTTCTTGACAACTTCTAAGATGGTGGGATTCAATCTTCTCTGAGGTTGACGGACAGGCTTTGCTCCTTCTTCTAAGAATATTCTATGCTCACAAACTTGAGGTCTGATGCCTACTATATCTGCCAAGCTCCATCCAATTGCTTTTTTATGCGTCCTTAATACACTAAGCAGTTGTTCTTGTTTTTGGAAAGTGAGCTCTCTTGCAATGATAACTGGAAACTTCTGTTTGTCCTCAAAGTATGCATACTTGAGGTGTAGAGGAAAGGGCTTTAATTCCATTTTCCGCACATGGTTTGGTTCTAGATTCTCTAGGGTTGGTGAAAATGATAATGAATTTTCAGTATGTTCAGAGGGTGTCCCCACACTTGGATCTTGCTCCATGTGACTCTCTTCTATTTCTTCTTGGTGAGTTGCAGCTATAATTTCATCAATGATGTCACATTGGAATATGGAGTGATCTTTTGGGGGATGCTTTATAGCTTCATCCAGATTAAAGCTCACTGTTCTGCCATCTACATCAAAGGAATAGCCGAAAAGGCATCTAGCTTGAATTTTGAAGTCTTCAAAAACGGTCTACCAAGCAGGATTGATGAAGGTCTCCCTGAATTATTTTGGGGCATCTTCAGGATATAAAAATCAATGGGAAACGTGAGCCCCTTAATGCTCACTAATACATCTTCAGCAATTCCAGCCACTGTGATAATGTTTTTATTTGCTAACACAAAACGAGCTGTCGACCTTTTTAAGGGATGGAGCCTTAAAGCATTATATATAGACAAGGGGATAATACTCATGCATGCTCCTAAATCACACATACAGTCAGAAAATATCACACCTCCAATGGTACAGTTAACCATGCATGGGCCTGGGTCACTAACGTTGAGATTTTTGCTAGTAAAGAATTTTATAAAAATAGTTGCGTTGTAGATATAGATTCTAAACCAACAGAAATCCCTTCGTGCAAATGTTTTGGTTGTCACAAGTAACAAACCCCTTTGAAATTGATAACCGAGTATTCAAACCTCGGGTCGTCTTCTCAAGGAATTGCAGGGAGGTATGTTCTTATTATTGGCTATGAAAAAGGTAAAATCGGGATTTTGAGGATGAAGAATAAATATGGCAAATAATTTAAATGACAATTAAAATAAATAAATACTGTAAAAAAACTTTTGGTAAGGTATGAGAGATTGGAAGTCCAGACTTTGTTATTCTTAGCAATAATAATGAAAGTTGAATCTTAATTCCACTTAGTCAACCTTTGCTAAAGCAAGGGAAAGTCAAGGGAGTAATTAGTTGACCTTCGAATCCTATTTAATTCCTAAAAAAAGGTTGGGATTATTGAAGTTCAGTTCAATTAGCAAAGATAACAGTTATCAATTATGTTGAGCTAAGATAACTCCTGAGTTACTGATTTCTTAACCAAGACCAAAAGGAAAGAAAATTATATCTACTGGAATAAAATGTCTTCAGATTGGAAACAATAAAAAGAAACAATCATAAACTTAAATACCTCAAATCACATTAATTAAGAAAATCCTAACATGAAAGTCATAAGCCAAATTCAAAAGATAAATATCAATTAAAGTATAAAGGTGAATAAAAATAGGAACGAAATTAAATAGAAAGGAACATTTAAACCTGGAATGAAGAAGAAAATTGTAAGTTGGAATAATAATAAATCCTAAATCCTTTAAGAGGAATCCTAATCATAATCCTAAGAGAGAGGAGAGAACCTCTCTCACTAAAACTAAATTATGGAAAAGTGAATTATGAAAGTCTGCTCATGAATGGATGCATTCCCCCACTTTATAGCCTCTAATCTGTGTTTTCTGGGCTGAAAACTGGGTCAAAAATAGCCCAGAAGTCACTTGCAGCGGTTTCTGGTCCGTACAGGTCGCGGCCAAGTGACGCGGAGGGGTCACCCACGCGGCCACGCGGATTAAAGTTCGCAGATGCGACGCGTCCGCATGAATCACGCGTTTGCGTTGCCTAGCGTTAGGGCAACTATGGCATATTATATATCAAATCGAAGCCCCGAACGTTAGCTTTCCAACGCAATTGGAACCGCGTCGTTTGGACCTCTGTAACTAAAGTTATAACTGTTTGAGTGCGAAGAGGTCGGGCTGGACAGCTTAGCAATTTCTCCAACTTCTTGTATACCTTCCACTTTTGCATGCTTCCTTTCTATCCTCTAAGCCATTCCTGTCCTGTAGTCTCTGAAATCACTTAACACACATATCAAGGCATCTAATGGTAATAAGAGAGGATTAAATATAGGGAACTTAAGGCCAAAGAAGCACGTTTTCAATCAAAGCACATAATTAGGAAGGCAAATGTAAAACCATGCAAATAGTATGAATACGTGGGTAAAGAGTTGATAAAATCCACTCAATTGAGCACAAGATAAACCATGAAATAGTAGTTAGCAGTCACTACATTTTTCAGGTATATTTCCCATTAAAGCAAATATAGAACTACCTAAAGGAATAGTTTCTAATTCATTAATTTTATCTTTATGTATGCACAATTCTTTAGAAACTTTGCGTATTTAGGAACTTGCTGAATAACATCAAAAAGGGGAACAGTTACCTCAACCTTTTTGAAGATCTCTACCATTTTGGGATCAAGTTCCATCTGCTTCCTGGGCTTCTTAGCAAGGTGTGAAAATGGAATAGGAGTGGCGTCTTTTATAGCTTCAGCTTGCTGGGGTTCCGCACTCCTTGGTTGGGCTGCTTCTGCTTCAGCCATGCCTTGTGCTTCATCTTCTTCTTCAACATCCTCTACCTCAGCCGTGTCCGCAGCTAGGGCGTGTTTTGATGGGCTTGATTCCTCTGAATTCCTCTCTTGTAGTGTGGTTCCAGATCTCAGGTTAATGGCATTGATGCCACCCTTGAGGTTGGGTAATGGTTGAGAGGAGAGTCCACCAGAGCTTGAGGACTGGTTGTTAGAGTTATTCAGTGATCCAATCTGTGAAACAAGGGCTTGCAAGGTAGAGTTCAGACCATTTAGAGTAGAAGTAAGGTTGTTTTCCATGGACTACTGTCTCCTATCAATAGATTATAATAACTCGTCATTAGGAGATGAAGAGGGATAAGTAAACTGAGGGGTCTGCTGTGATGCTTGAGGCTACCTTAGATGAGGTGCTCTGTAGGCTTGATTCTGATTCTGCTGCCTAAAGTTGTTATTATTATTCCATCTCTGGTTTCTATTATTATCTCTGCCTCCTCTGTTATAATTGTCCCTCCAACCTTGGTTGGGGTTATCCTGCCATCCATGGTTGTAGTTGCCACCCTGATTGTACCCTTTATTGGGGCGATCATAGAAGTTATAAGTGGTTGCCATAGTGTGGTCTTCCTGTTGGAGTTGCGGACACTCATCAGTATAATGACTGTAATCGGCACAAATCCCGCATACTCTTTGTGGAACCAACTGTTGGCTTTGGTGTGGTGGAGAAGGCTGAACTCGCTGAGCTTGTTGTTGACTCAATTGCATCTGCTTCAGTAAGTTGGTCATTTCAAATAAGCTTTGAGTTAGAGCAGTAGTCTCTTTGCTAGAGGATACCTCTGCAACAGCTCTTGACCGGCTTTGTTTCTGCCTGTGATTCCTAGTAGATTCAGCTAAGTCGCTGATCAATTGCCATGCCTCTTCCGTAGTCTTGTACTTTTTCATAGACCCATTGCTAGCGCCTTCCAATGTGGTTTTATCTTGAGATTTCATGCCCTGTGTAAAGTAACCGAGCAACACTATCTTGTCAATCATATGGTGGGGACATGTTTCCAGAAGATTATTGAAGCACTCCCAATATTCGTAGAGAGTCTCAGATTCGTCCTGAACGATCATAGAAATGTCTTTCCTTAGTTTATCGGTAACCTCAGCTAGAAAGAATTTCTCTAAAAATTCCTTTCTAAGTTTATCCCAGTTAGAAACGGTTGCTCCAGGTTGAGTGTAGTACCACTCTTTTGCCTTTCCCTCAAGAGAGAATGGGAAAGCTTTTAACAGAATAGAAGTTTTGTCAGTACCATCACGCTTAACAGTAGAACAAGCTGTCTGAAAATCCCTAAGGTGCTTGATAGGCTCTTGAGCAGGTAAGCTATGAAACTTGGGCATCAAGTTGAGTAGTGCAGTCTTTATTTCAAAATCCACAGCCACTGTTGGGTGGCATGCCTGGTATGGCTGTAGTGTAAAATCAGGGGCTCCAGCCTCTTGGATAGTGACTTTCCTAGGTGCTGCCATGTCACCTGCACGTGAATCAACTAGATCAGTAGAGAGGGAGCTTGTTTCTTCCTTAGATGACGTTTCAGATTCGCCCTCAGAGAGGACTAGCCGATGCCGAGCTTGCCTTATATGTGAAATAGTTCTTTGAATCTCAGGGTCAAATACTGGCAAGCTTGGATCAGGAAGTGAACGCGTCATTTAATGAAAGAAACGTGCAGCTCATAGTAACAAAATAAAAGAAAAATGCAATTAAATAAATTTCAATCAATAAATTAGCACACTATTGCAACTCCCCGACAACGGCGCCAAAAATTGACGTGAGCAGAAATTGGCAGATTAAGAATTAATTAGAGAAATGGCGTTGCGAGTACAGTTCTTAACCGGCGAAAAATCCACTTATCAATTTAAAAAAAAAAGAGTTGTCACAAATTTTAGAAATAAAATACTGGGAGTATGAGTCCCAGGTCGTCTCCCAACGAGTTGCAGGAAGATGTGCTATTTTATCAATCAGAGGTTTTCAAAATGGGTTTTGAGTTTGATGAACAAAAAATTAAATTAGAGAATTTATATGATTTAAATAAAATCTTGACCGTGAGAAGATTAATTGAAAGTTCTATCCTTGTTGAAATTTTGTCAAGATCAATTAATAATTAGTCATTGTTTTTATTTAGTTAACCCTCAACGAATGAATGAAAGTCAAATTAAAAGTCAACTTCTATTCACAAGTCCGAATCCTCTCCCTTGGGAAGTATTAGAGTTAGTGACTAACAAGCCAACCAACAATGAACCAATTACAATTGAACTCTTGAGTATTCCAACTCAAGGTTCTCCTTTTAATCAACTCCCAATCAAGTTGGGGAACTACTCCATCATTATAAATGTAAACTTCACAAAATCAATAAGGGGAATAAGAAGAGACATAATAAATAATGATGAAAGAGATTAATTAAAAGTAAAAATAGTTTTGTATTAATAAACTATGAAAATAATCCAATATCAACTCTGGACAGATTGAGAATACGAAAGAGTAAATGAAAAGTAAATAACAAACTATAATAACTAGTACCGGAGGTAGACTCTTCTCAAAAGCTAAAGCCAAAAATCTTCAATCCTAATTTATGAATGTCAAAAAGAGAAACCTAGGGAAGGAGTAAAATCAGATCTAAAAACTTGAAATTATGCGAAATGAATTGTTGCCCTTGTCTCTGCATGTTCACTGGCTCTAATCTATGTTTCTGGGCCGAAAACTGGGTTGAAATGCGGCCCAGAATCTATGCCAGTGACTTCTGTAATTTTGCGGATCGCGCACGTCACGCGGCCGTGTCGTCCACGCGTTCGCGTCACTCAGCATTTTTCGTACCACGCGTGTGCATCGTCCATGCATTCGCGTCGTTCGTGCAACTTCCAATCCGCGCGGTCGCGTTAGGAACGCGAGCGCGTCACTGTGATTTCTTCCATTTCACGCGGTCGCGTGAGCCATGCGACCGCGTGACTTCTCGCTGGTCATCTCCTTAATTCCTTGTGTTCCTTCCACTTTTGCACGCTTCCTCTTCATTCCTTACGCCATCCTTGCCCTATGAAGCCTGAAATACTTAACACACAGATCACGGCATCGAATGGTACGAAAGAAAATAAAAATATACAACTAAAAGGTCTTTAGGAAGCAAGTTTTCAATCATAGAATATTTTTAGGAAGGAATTGTGAATACAATTAATCATATGAATAAGTGAGCTAAGACTTGATAAAACCACACAATTAAACACAATATGAATCATAAAATAGCGATTTATCACTTACACAATGAAATGTTAGTAGTACATGTGCTCTAAGCAAGCAAAATTAAAGATATGAAGGTGCAGAGAAACAGAGACATTTTGGTTGCAAAAATAAGAGGGTGTGCATGATACATTGCATAAAATATAAGTGGCACACCAAACTTAGTGTGACACTTTTACTTGGAGTTGATTGTTAGAGTGATTTCTTCATGAAGAGCTTTTTGAATTGATGGTTCAGTGAGCTCTTCCTTCATGTAATTCTCTGCTTCACTTGAGTTTAGACTTCCTTGATTGTCCTTCTCACTTTCTTGTTCTTCCACTTCCTCTTTTGCACTCAACTATTGACTTAATAACACTTTCATGGAGGAAGTTTGTTGTTCTTCCCAAAATTTCTTCATCTCCTCTTCATATTTCTCAATCACAGATTCAAGTGTTAAGGGTCTTTGGTTCAGGGAGGTTTGTGGAGGTTGTGAGTCTTCATGTTCTTTTATCTCAAGTGGCTTCTGTGGATATGCAGCTTCAGGTTTAATTGCCTCCACCACCTCCTTTTCCATTGAAATTTTACTTGACACAGAGGCTTCCTCATCTTGCTCTTCCACTTTCTCCTTCACATCCACCAAGTGATCTTCATTCTTCTTGCTTAGTGGTTCTGAGTGTTTCCCTATGTTCTCCAAATGCTCATCCATCTTCTGAAGAAGGATTTCTTTTTCTCTCCAGGATTGTTGTTGTTCATCCATGAGTTGTTCTTGTCTTTTCAATAATTCTTTGGATTTTTGAAGGGGATCCTCAGCTATTAGCTCAAAAGATGAAGGTTGAGAATGAGTTTCTGGATATGTGGGTGCTGTAGTGAAGTTGTTTTGAGTGGTATTGGATGAATCTTGTGGATTATGAAATAAGTTTTGTGGTTGGTGGAATGAATTGTATGGATCTTGGAAGAGACTTTGTGTTGAGGCATAATCAAGTGATGAACAATCTTCAAATGAGGAACTGGGAGGTGAGGTTGGACAATTTTGTATGAGTGAATTGAAGGTTTGCTCAAGTGATGATTGCTCTTGATAAGTGGAGTATGAACTGTTGAATGTTACTTGGTTTTGATCCTCCCACCCACAAATTCATCAAAGTGTGGATTATTTTGTGGCATGGATAAACAATCTTCCAAGTATGCTCTGGCAGCACAATCAAGTGATAATGTCCTTAAATAATTAGAATGTGAATCATTGCATTTTCCTTCACAGCCATCATTTGTGTACGTGCCATCACAGTATGAGTCACTTTGTGGCTCTGGAAAATAGCTCATTTCACTTGATTGTTCATACTCCCTCATTCCTTGTTGATACTCTCATCCACCATGAGGATAATGACATAAGTCATTTTATGGTTCTAGACAGTATATCATGTGCTTAGCTTGATCAATTTGTGGCTTTGGAGCAAATCTCCATGGATTGGAGTGCTCAGAATTTACAATTTCTTGGTGATATTCCCAGCCACCCTTAGAATAATGACTTGAATCACCTTGTGGTGGTGAGAAATATCCCATATGATTCTCTTGCTCATCTTATGATTCTGAAGCATATCTCCATGGATTGGAGTGCTCAGGATCTGCAATTTCTCGGTGATATTCCTAACCACCATTAGAATAGTCACTTGGTGATGGTGGGTAATATCCCAGAAAATTTGCTTAATCACAAGATGAGTTGAACTCCATTTGAATTTTGTAAAACACAACACCAAATAGAATTGAAATTCATGTCTCAGATGAGATTTGCTTAGTGAGACAAAAACACAAACACCTTGGTTTCAATTTAAAACATAGAACAAAAACAAAGAAAATGCTTAATCTAGACTTCTCACCCACTTAATCATTATTGATCTAATCAATCCCCAGCAACCGCGCCAAAAACTTAATGGTGTTTTGTGAAAAAATAAATTCCCAAACACACAACTAACCGACAAGTGTACCGGATCGCATCAAGTAGTAATAACTCACTTAGAGTGAGGTCGATCCCACAGGGATTGATGGATCAAGCAACTTTAGTGGGTGATTAGTTTAGTCAAGCTAACATTGAGTGAATTGTGTGAAGTGTAACCAACAGAAAGTAAATGGCAGTGAATTAAAAGTTGTAGAAAGTAAAATTGACTGAATCTTAAAGAGTAAGAAATGTAAATTGATGGAATCTTAAATGACAAGAAATGTAAATTGTATTGAATGTAAAGGGGATTGGGTGCTGGAAATTAAAGGGGCAATGAAACAAGCAATCAAAGAGATCTTGAAAATAAGTGACAGAAAATTTAAAGTGCAGGAAAATTAAATTCAGATCACAGTAGCTCAAATGTAAAATGCAGAGGAATACACGTGCAGGAAAGTAAATTGGGAGCAATAGAATAGAAAGTAAAAATTGCAGAGAAGGAAATTGTAGCAGAAAAGTAAACCAGCAAGAAGACTGAGATCAATTCTCAAATCTCAAAGAGCACTTGATAATTTCAATGAAACAGTGAAAAAAACAGCAAAGCAAAATTGCTTGAGAAAGCTAAATAGAGATGAAACTCAGCTTAATTGCAAAATGAAATTGAAGATCTCAGAAAATCAAAGAGACTAGAAAACAAGTCTAGATCTCAATTCCTTCCTTGATCCAACAGCAAATAACTTGAAGAAGAAAGAGAAATGAAAACAGTAAAGAGACTTTGATTCAAATCACACTTCACTAAAATGTTGCAGAAGAAGAACAAAGAGAAATCTCAAAGGGAGAATGAAACAAAATTCCTTCAATTCTCCACCCAAGATTCAAAACAGAAAATGAAAACTAAAAGAGAGAGCAAAATGAAAACTAAAGAATACAAAACTCCCTATTGGAGCCAGCCTTCCCTAATGGAGAGCTCCTCTAATGAAATGAAACAGATGCCTTTTTATAGGCTTTACCCAATGAAAATGAAATTACAATTAAAATGAAAATCCTAATTCTAGCTTGTTCTTGTGCCTTTGAGTCAACGGGCCTTGCTTTCTTTTTATTTGAAGAGTGGATCCGGTTGGCTTTTTAATTTAGTGAAGAATTGAATTAAATTGGATTTTTGGTTGAATTTGGACCATGGGTGTTGCTCCCAGGGGAAGGCTCGGCTCTTGGCAAGAGCTTTGGCCAAGAGCTTTGGTTCCCTTCCTTGCCAAAGTGTGCGTATTTAAGCTCTTGGCAAGAGCTTTACTTGTCCTTGAGGTCCATGGTTCAAGCCTTGGGTGAAGCACTTGCTGGCCATTTTCCTTGGCACATGAGTAGCGCTACTTCCTTGCTTCCCTTGGTATCCCTCTTCGAATCCTGGTGGAAGCACTTTGATTCATTTTTGCTTATTTTTGGCCCTTAAAGATGTTTTTCACTCGTGTCTCAATTCTATGCCAAATATGGATTGCCAAATATTGTTGGAAAGCTCTGAATGTCAGCTTTCCAACGCAACTGGAAGCACATCAATCGGACATCTGTAGCTCAAGGTATAGCCCTTTGAAGAAGGCATGGTCATGTTGTGAGCGCCCAGATTTTAACTTTGCGAAAATTTTGCTTCCAAGCTCATTTTCCTTGATTTTTCCTTGAAGAAGCCCGAAAAAGCTCTTGGCAAGAGCTTTAGGCAAGAGCTTTGCTTTGAGTTTTGCCATGCTTTTTGAAGTAAAGCTCTTGGCAAGAGCTTTAGGCTCTTGGCAAGAGCTTTGTGCCTTTGCTCCTTGTTGTGAGACACGCTTTTCTTCCCTTGGACCACGCTTTTCTTCCTTAGTTTGGTCATGGACCGCGCTTTTAAAAGTGTAGCCTAAGGCTCTAAAGTGTGCTCCAACTTCAAAGTGTGCCCCAAAACTCTTTTTTTTTTCTCCTTTTTAGCTTATTTTGTGCTTCTTTGCTTCTTTTTCTTCTTATTTCCTACAAGATTTATAAAATTAAAAGATCAAGGAAATATACCATTTAAGCACAAAAGCATTCAATATTTAAGCACAAATCATCAATTTAAGTATAACTATTTCTGATTCAAAAAAAAAAAAAGTTTTAACCCCTATGTCACCTTAGAGGGCTATACTTTATATTAACTTTTTCAACATCAAAAGTTCCGGTAATGATTCTTTAGATGCTAATGAGTCAAAAATGTTTTTTTAGTGAATTTTTAGAAATCGTTTATTGTTCTGTTTTAAATTTATAAGTTTATAAAAATATAGATTTTCTGAAATTTGAACTAAAACATAAAAATTAGATTTCTATTCATATTTGTTATGATTTTTTGATATTTTATTTGAATTCAAATGAGAGTATTTTCTTATTGATATATTAACTTTAAAGTAGTAAATGTCAATAATCTGTATCAGTACTAATTCGAATTAAGCTGATTCGATTTACTATATATGGGTTGTTCAATATAAATCGAATCTAGTTGATTTGATTTACTACTCATGGGCTATATTTTGAATATCAATCATTGGTAATTCGAATCAAATAATTTCGATTTACCAATAACCCTGCTCATTTGAATCAAATTGATTCGATTTGATACCAGAATGTGTAATTCGAATTAAATCAATTCGATTTATATAGATATATGCATTGGAACATCTACTTAACATTTTTTATTTTGGAACTATTGAGTAATATTGATGGTTCATTGATTTATTTAAGTGTTTTACCTTTTTTTAAATATTTTTGTTAATATTCTAAATATTTATGAGTAAAAATGACCATTTTTTCTAATTTTAACTTAATTCTTTTCGTTTCAAACTAAAAAATTGCTATAAGAATTGAATTGTAAATCATTTTTTTAAGAATTCAATTATGTTCTAAAATATTTATTAAATTTACTCTTTAAATATCATATTTTATTAAGTTATTATATAAAATTTATAAAATTATATATACTAATTATTATATGTCGATTAAAATAAAAATATTATATAAATAAAAAAAATCATTATATATTTATATTTAAATATATATTTTATATTTTAAAATATATTTAATATGAGTAGCTATTTTATTGTGCAACTCTAACATGAGTAATTTAAAAGTTGAGTCTAGCTCGAACAAAAGTCGACTTAAACACGACACTACCCATCCAAATTTCTTTTCCCAAATAAATGGAAAATCCTATTTTACCAGAAAAAAAAAGGAAAATACAGATCCAAATTAATAGTAACCGGATAAGGTAAGCGGATAAGGAAATCCGAAAGTAAACACTAAAGAATATCTAAAGAAAGGAATCATAAGAATAATTAATAAGTTCGTCAACAAGAAGTGAGGCTCAACCAACGACAGATTCATACATTTACATTTCTGTCTAAGGGTGGCATCTTGGAACACAGTGTTACAGATAGCTGAATTCAATCTTCATTCATTGATTAAGGCACAATGCAGTTGTGAACAGCAACCGTGATGGCTATGGCTCATACACGTGTCCCTTTCCAATGCCATAAATACTCACTTCCCTCACCGATTTCTTCTTCCTCATTAAGGCTTCTGTCTTCTTCTTCCTCTTCTTTGTGGTCTTTTTCATCATCGTTTGCTACGAGGAGGAGCCATAAGGGTGTGAAGGGGAGGGTGGGAATCAGTGTTGCGACCATGGCTGATTCATCAAAGAGAACTGTGATTGTCACTGGTGCTGGTGGCCGTACAGGTGAGTGAGTCTCTTTTTGTTGTATGCTTAGTCAAATTCCATGCTTTCTTTCCCTGTCAATAGATAAAGAGAGCGAGACAAAAATTGGCATTTTGGGGTTTTTAAGGTCTTAGGTGAAGTTAAATGATGTTTGAAAGATGCTGCTGTTATGTTTCTTGTTGCATGTACCATAATCTGTGTGTAAAGGATAAGGCTACAGCATGATATGGTTCTGCTGGAGTTAAATCCCAAACTGGTCCTGAGATTTAAAGCCTGCACTAAAATAGTCGTCCAGGTCTCAATTGCACCAATTACGTCCTCTCCACCACTAGTGATTGCCAATCTCAGGTGCCTAAGTGGTGCAATTAGAAACATTTCTGTAGAAATCGCACTTGTAAGTTCAGAACCTCACTTCACAGAGGTTTTGTTACAGTGAAGAATGCATTCTAAAGTTCTATGCCTCTATCGCGATAGGGATGGCAACACAAACCCGATCTGCAGTTATCCAATCTGATGGGGTTGGGTTTCAGGACATATTATCAAATGTGTTGATTTGTGCATTGCTCTTGAAAGTCTTCATAGTTTTGTAGTATCAAATGATTAAGGTTGTTGGTTTATGATGCCATATAAATGAAAAGAAAACTGAAATTATATGATTGTATAAATTAGAATAGAAAAGAAAAACACTTTGACTTATGATTATTGAAAATTTTTTGGGTTAATAGTCAAATTAGTCCCTGTAAGACAAGACATTCTTTAAATTTGTCCCTAAAAGATTTTTTCAATCAAATTGGTCCTTCAAAAATTACGAATTAATTATATATGTCTTTCAGTTACTCTACTCATAATTTTTGTCAACGATTGATGATGTAAAATGTTAACTGATAGCATACATATGTTCAATTGGATGCTAACTAAATATGTTTAAGAAAATTTATCAATTTAGTCACTAGCCCTTAGCCCCTTAGCATTCTCCTATATTATGTTCTATCTTAGCATTCTCCTATTCCTATTTCTTATAGAACTTGAACATATGCAGTTACCTAGGTTAACAATACAAGAGGGTAGTGATACGTTAGAGGTCCTAACATAGTTTTACTCTTGTTACCTTTTTCAGGACAAATAGTGTATAAAAAACTAAAAGAGCGGTCAGCCGAGTATGTTGCAAGAGGCCTTGTCAGAACTGAAGAAAGCAAACAGAAAATTGGTGCTGCGGATGATGTTTTCGTGGGGGACATAAGAAATGCTGATAGTATCGTTCCTGCAATTCAAGGTGTGGATGCTCTAATAATTCTTACAAGTGCAGTGCCACAGATGAAAGCTGGGTTTGATCCAACCAAAGGTCAACGACCTGAGTTCTACTTTGAAGATGGTGCTTATCCTGAACAGGTGCAACTACTAATAGTTTCCATGTATTAGATGTACTTAATTAAAATTTGATATTTATCTCCTTTTCACTCATACTGTACTATATCTTTTGCTTATTAGGTTGACTGGATTGGGCAGAAAAACCAAATAGATGCTGGTAGGGTCTGTTTATGTTCTTTTGATTAATCGTAGAACATAACAAATTTGTCCATGTTTGCAATATTGAAATTGGTTTTACCTATATGAACAGCTAAGGCTGCAGGAGTGAAGCAGGTTGTGTTGGTTGGGTCTATGGGAGGAACAGACCTTAACCATCCTTTGAACAGCTTGGGTAATGGGAATATATTGGTTAGTTATTTTTTCTCCTTCAAGTAGAGCTTGCATTTCATTTTAGAGCACGATGCAAGTTTCATATTGTATTGATTGCAGGTTTGGAAAAGAAAGGCTGAGCAATATCTTGCAGACTCTGGTATTCCATACACAATCATAAGGTGCACCAATTTCTGTCCGTACTTAGACATATATAGCTGTCCGAGGATTTTTCTTATATGTTTCGTTCTTTTGTTTGTTCAGTGGAAGAATATTTCGGGTTTGAGTTGAAATTGCATTTTAAATAAAGTGTTTAAATCCACTAAAATTTAACAGCACCTACAAACTCACTCTCTGTTGATGCTTAGTATTATCTTCATACCGGGTTGTTTTGGCCGGAATTTTTTATATTGTTCTTTCTGCTGTACAAAATTTGAAAAGTTAGAGTTGTATATGGAAATAACAATGGCCTTGCTTATGCAAAGTGAATTTGTATAGAAGTATTATGTTACCTACCCTGGAGAGAGAGAATGCTGACTCAGCAGCAAAGGCAGCCAAAAAAGGAAAGAAAATAATCCCTTTACCTTATCATTATTCTAGAAGAAGCAACAAAGAAAAGGGAGGAATAATAGGCAGGAGAAACGTGTAATCATAAGTGACAATAATTGATGAGAGAATCAGGGAGGCGTAATCGTAGGAGTTGAATGCTAATTATGATAATTAATTTGAGGGAAGGCAATAAAAGGAGGAGCTGATTAGGTGAGAGGTACGAAAAAATTTGGAAAGGCCTAGGCTAGGAGAGAAGATGACTCTCGAAATTCCTCTATTATCTTTTACTGTTCTATTGTATTTCGGTATTTCCATTAAAATAAATACCAGTGTAACAACTGGTAATAGAGCACCGATCTTCGGTGTTCTGTGCATGGTTTCCACGCGAGCTGCCATGGAGTCGAGGTTGGAAGTTTTGGAGAAGCAAATGGAGGAGATGAGGGAGGCTCATAATTGTTCGCTGGAAGTTCAAAACCGATCATTTGAACTCTTATCCACCAACCTGCTGAGACAGGTGAGGAAAAAGCTTTCGCAACAACACCATGACCAGGGAGGAAAAGGGGCTGGAGGGAGCAATGGGAGAGATGGAGAAGGTTCAGAAGGTAGGGGCGGCGGCAATAATGAAGGTGAAACAGAACAGAGGAGA
The DNA here is from genome assembly GCF_000817695.3 of Arachis duranensis. Classification (NCBI taxonomy): domain Eukaryota; kingdom Viridiplantae; phylum Streptophyta; class Magnoliopsida; order Fabales; family Fabaceae; genus Arachis; species Arachis duranensis. The sequence goes on from NC_029775.3 coordinate 70,683,040, forward strand.
TTTGAGCCTACCAGGAAGCTTGACATTCCCATCTTCTCGGGAGATGATGCAAATGGCTGGCTGGTAAAGATGGAAAGATATTTTCGTGTCTCCCAGGTGGCTCCGGCAGAAAGGATGGACGTTGTCACTCTTGCTTTGGAGGGAGAGGCTCTCGCATGGATGGAGTGGTGGGAAGAATACACACCATTTCAGACATGGAGACGATTCAAGGAGGACTTATTGAAACGTTTTCAACCTGTAGCTGCTCTCAACCCATGGCTCCATTACTAGAGGTGAAACAGGTGGAGGACGTCGCTCAGTATAGGCGAGAGTTTAAGGCTGCAGGACGAATGCAGAGAAACCTGGGAATAGAGGCTCTCATGTGCATCTTTGCAAATGGACTTAAAAAAGAAATTCAGGCGGAGTTGGAAGTGGCTCGGTTTGATAATTTACCAGCTTTAATGGATAGAGCGACGGCTATTGAATGGAGAAATCAAGCATGGAAGGAGACCAGGGTTGACCCTAACGGCAGGAGGGTGGAGGGGTTGTCGAAAGGGAGCAGGTTAGGTAGATTTGGTTCGGTGGGAGCTAGATTTGGATTTTTGAAAAATTCTAGTTCGGCGAAGTGCAACACCCACGACGGCAGAGGCAAAGCGAGGAGCGAGATTGGATCCAACACAAACAGAGGTACCCCTACTCCTCGTACAGGCCTCAACACCAGTTCGAACGGAGGAAGTAGCACTTCTCATTCGCAGACGACTCGTAACAGCGGCACACGGTGGCTCTCAAACGAAGAGTGGGCAGAGAGACAGAGGAAAGGGTTGTGCTTCAGATGTGGAGAGAAGTGGGGACCTGATCATAGGTGCTCCATGAAGCACTATCAAATCATACTCCTAGGAGAAGATGCAGAAGAGGAGGCAGAAGGAGATGTAGGGATGAACCAAGAAGCCCATGAAGGGGAACCTGAACGGGAAGAGCTGCAAGTATCATCATACAGCTATTGGGGACTTACTACTCACAAGACCTTTAAGGTCCAAGGCGAGATTCGGGGAAGAACAGTGGTGGTGCTCATCGACCCTGGGGCTTCAGCAAATTTCATTGCCACCGAGGTGGTTAGGCGGCTGGCATTACCGGTGAGAAAGAAAAGGGAGTTTCAAGTGGAGGTGGGGAACGGTGCTGTAGAAAAGGGGAATGAAGGCTGTGAAGGAGTTCACTTGAATGTTCAAGGGGTCCGAATAATCCAAAACTTCTTTGTAATGAAGCTGGGCTGTTCGGAGGTGGTGTTAGGAGCAGGATGGTTGGCAAGTCTAGGGAGGTTTGTGGGATATTATGGAGAATTAACATTGAACTGGAAGCAAGATGGTAGGGAGATGCAACTAAAAGGTGATCCTTCCAGGGCTTCATGGAAGAAGACCTTGCACGCTCTGAAAAGTGATGGGGAGGGTTATGTTATCACCACCAGGGTTGCTGCCACCGAGGAGCAAGAGCAAGAGGTGATTTCTGCTGAAGCTCAACAATTTCTACAACAATATGGGGACCTGTTTTAGACCCCTGTAGGCCTCCCACCCAAACGCGAAAAGGACCATGCAATCATCTTGAAGGAAGGGTCAGCGAGAAGGACCATGTAATCATCTTGAAGGAAGGGTTAGAGATTCCTCGCATCAGACCCTATAGATACCCACAATATCAGAAAAACGAGATTGAGAAAACTGTAGAAGAGATGCTGAATTCTGGCATCATACGTCCGAGCACTAGCCCGTTCTCAAGTCCGGTGATCCTAGTTAAAAAAAAGATGGAGGCTGGCGATTCTGCATAGATTACTAAGCATTGAATCGAGAGACCATAGCTGATAAATTCCCAATTCCGGTGATTGATGAGCTGCTGGACGAATTGGGAAATGCAAAAGTATTCCCTAAGCTAGACCTCAAGTCCGGCTATCACCAAATAAGGATGAGAGAAGATGATATCCACAAACCGCTTTTCGAACTCATGAAGGACACACTGAGTTTCTCGTGATGCCCTTTGGGCTCACAAACGCTCATTCCACTTTTCAAGCACTCATGAATCAGGTGTTGCGGCCATTTTTGAGGAAGTTTGTTTTGGTTTTTTTCGATGATATACTCGTCTAGAGCTTGAGTTTGGAAGAACATTGGGGTCATTTGTAGCAGATTTTTGAAGTCCTCCGGTGCAACCAGCTCTACCTCAATCAGAAGAAATGCAAATTCGCCCAAGAACGTATTGAATACCTGGGTCACATTATATCTAAAGGAGGAGTGGCAGCAGACCCCAAAAGGGTTCAAGACATGGTGGATTGGCCAGTTCCAAGGGACCTCAAAGGGTTGAGGGGATTCCTTGGGTTAACCGGTTACTATCGCCGTTTTGTGAAGAATTATGGAGGCATAGCTTGCCCCTTACACAACTACTGAAAAAGGATCAATTGAAGTGGGGTAATGAGGCACAAGCAGCTTTTGAAGCACTCAAGACTGCCATGGTGACAGTCCCAGTGCTAGCTGTCCCTTCATTTTCAAAGCCCTTCGCAGTGGAAACTGATGCTTCTGGGAAGGGATTAGGGGCAGTACTGCTGCAGGAAGGCAGGCCGGTGGCTTACATGAGTCAGAAACTTTCTGAACAAGCTCAAGCTAAATCTGTTTATGAGAGGGAGTTGATGGCTATGATCCTGGCAATTCAAAAATGGAGGCATTACCTCCTGAGTCAACGGTTCACTGTTTATACGGACCAGAAGAGTCTTAAATTCTTTCTTGATTAGAGAATTGGAGGCGAGGAACAACAGAAGTGGATGACCAAGTTGCTTGGGTTTGATTTCGAAATAAAATACAAGGCAGGGAAAGACAACCAAGTAGCTGATGCCCTCTCCAGAAAATTCCAATTTGCTGCTGTTTCCATGGTTTCAGCTGCTGAATGGGCAAACTTAGAAGAGGAGGTGGAGGTGCAACTGAACCAAAACTCGAGCATCATGCAGGATCTGATTTTTGATTTTTGGAAAGGAGGTTACTGCTGGATATGCATTGAAAAATGGGAGGTTGCTGCACCAAGGGCGTTTGGTTATTCCAAGGCATTCGGAGTTGATTCCCAAGATATTGGAAGAATTCCATGACACAAAGTTGGAAGGACATTCTGGTTTTTTCCGAACTTATAAGAGGATAGCTGGAGTACTGTATTGGGAGGGAATGAAGAAGGCCATCATGGATTATGTGAGACAATGTGAAATATGCCAAAGGAACAAACATTCCACCTTGACTCCAGCTAGGCTGCTACAGCCACTCCCTATTCCAACAAATATTTGGTCGGATATAGCTATGGACTTCATTGGAGGACTACCAAAGGCAAAAGGGAAGGACACCATCTTTGTTGTGGTTGATAGGATGACGAAGTACGCTCATTTCTTTCCCTTATCTCACCCTTATTCAGCAAAGGAAGTTGCAGACCTGTTTGTGAAGGAAGTGGTGAGACTTCATGGGTTCCCTACATCGATTGTTTCCGACCATGAGCGGTTGTTCATGAGTGGTTTCTGGTCCGAAGTCTTCAAAGGCAGCAGGCACATCATTAAAGATGAGCTCAGCCCATGATGGGCAAAGCGAGGCGGTCAACAAGTGCGTGGAAACTTACCTCAGGTGCTTCGCGGGGTCTACGCCAAAGCAATGGCCCCGATAGCTGAGTTGGGCAGAATATTGGTATAACACCAATTATCATGGGTCGATCAAAATGACCCCCTTCAAGGCCCTTTATGGAAGGGAACCCCGGTTCTGTTGCGGGGTCAGGGCGAAGCTGCGGTTGAAGAAGTAAGAAATCTTATGGAGGAAAGGAATCAGATGTTGGATGAATTGAGGTTTCAACTAGAAATGGCCCAAAACCGAATGAGGACATATGCTGATAAGAAGAGGAGGGACGTCACTTTTGAGCCAGGAGAGTTTGTGTACCTCAAACTGCAGCCTTGTCGAATGAAAACCTTGGCAAAAAGGTCAACTAAAAGCTGAGTGCAAGATTCTATGGCCCTTATGAGATTCTTACGAAGATTGGGCAGGTTGCCTACAAGCTTAAATTATCGGAAGGAGCTCGGGTGCATCCGGTCTTCCATGTTTCTTTATTGAAGAAGTGTGTCAAGCCCACTGCTCGGATTCAGCCACTTCCTACGACTCTAACAGAAGAGTATGAACTACAAGCTGAACCCCAAGAAATCCTAGCTGTTAGGAAAAATGCGGCTGGTAAATTGGAGGTGTTGATCAAGTGGAGGGACCTTCCAGAATTCGAGAACTCGTGGGAAGCAGCAGCTGCAATTCAAGAAGCCTTTCCTTCCTTTCACCTTGAGGACAAGCTGATGCTTCAAGGGGAAGGTATTGTTACATACCCTGGAGAGAGAGAGAATGCTAACTCAGCAGCAAAGGCAGCCAAAAAAGGAGGAGCTGATTAGGTGAGAGGTAGGAAAAGATTTGGAAAGGCTTAGGCTAGGAGAGAAGAGGACTCTCGAAATTCCTCTATTATCTTTTACTGTTCTATTGTATTTCTGTATTTCCATTAAAATAAATACCAGTGTAACATATTATTACTTGGATTTAGATATTAAATTTAAGGGTGAACTTGGGAGAGTATAATGCAGCACTAATAACTGTCACTGATAAAATCAACCGTTTGAAACTTGTAAAATTACAGGCAGGCATAGGATACTTGTTCTAATTAACAGTTATCACTTGCATGTTACTCTAACCCATCACATTTGTACATATCCATATTACTTGTTCTCATGTTTCCCGGACACACATTTAACTGTAACAACTTGTATCAGCTAGAGCTGAAGTAGCCTTTGTTATTGTTAGTGAAAGAAAATCCAACGTGGATTTAAGTCCTTTGGGTGTATACCATTGCGGAAAACAAGAAGTTTCTAGATTAAATAAAGATAATGTCAAAAGTAGGGCTAGTCGTAAAAGGGCCTTTTCCTTCCTTCCAGAAAGGTTTTTGCATGCTACATTTAGTTCCATGGCTACTACTCTTCATTAAGCATTCTTTTTTAATATTTTGTGGGAACTTGTTCTTAATGTTCTTATTGTTAATGTACATTAAAGTCTCTGGTTGGGGCATTCTTATGAGCATGCTGATATTTTTCCTCTTTCTTTTTTGGCCTCAGGGCTGGTGGCTTGCAAGATAAAGAAGGTGGTATTCGGGAACTACTCGTTGGGAAGGATGATGAGCTTCTCAAGACAGAAACCAGAACCATTGCTAGACCCGATGTCGCAGAAGTCTGTATTCAGGTATCCCCTCCATCTTCTGAAGGTTTAATTAATCTATACATCTTAAGAATTCAATCATATCATAATCATTACATTGAATATGTCAGTAGTCAATCCTCTAGAGCAAATTCTTGTCACAAAATTTTTCATATTCAACTATACAAACTTAGATAGGAATCTATATGAAATTTTAGAAAGTTTTGCATATTCGGTTTTCTGTAAGGACTTGATTAAAAAATTTTAAACTATATGGACTTGCGATATAACTAAACCTATCACAAATTGTTGACAGGGTTTTACCATGGTTTTGAGAACCAGATCGAACTGGCCGATATGACTCAGTTAACCAAGAATTGGCCATCAGACCAGTTCGATTTAAGATACAAACCGCTTGCCAATGAATTGGTCAAAAATCAGGATAACCAATTGAACAGTGTTGATTTTTTACCGGTGAACCCGTTTAAAATAATAAATCACAAAAAAAAAATCATTTTTTTAAAGAAATTATATATTTTATACATAAATATATTATTTTATTATATCCAGTTCAACATCGGTTGAACTCGACTGATCTTTGAACCTCTGACTCTACTGGTTCAATGACTAATTCGGTTTTCAGAACCTTTGGTTTTACAATACCAAACTTTTCCATTATTTTAACCACATGAACCTATTTAGGGAAACACGACTTGGTTATTTTGTTAGTCTGTACCAGCTCCCTGAAAATTCCCCTTTTTTTGGATTCTTATTGAGTCTGAGATTTTTGCATCCCGTTGTTCCTCTTGTTTAACAGGCACTAAATTTTGTGGAGGCTCAGTTTAAGGCATTTGACTTGGCATCAAAACCTGAGGGAGCTGGTTCACCAACAAAGGACTTCAAGGCCTTGTTTTCTCAGATCACTACCCGTTTTTGAATTTTGAGTGGTGTTGTCATGTTTCAAAATAACTCGTTGGCCAGCGGCAGACCCTTAAATGAAGCTTCGATCTGCGACGGATTAGTCCTTGATTCGTCGGGTTGGGGGATACGGTGGGCAACCAAAAAAAACACTTATCTATTTTAGTCCCAACATTTGGGATTGGACCTCCATAGCTAGAAAAATCACTGTCATGACAGTTCATTAAAAGATTGTGTAAAGAAAATTATTGACTTTCATGGTACCAGCACAGCAAGCCTGACAAAGTCAATCAACACCTTTATTAGTGTTTATGATTTCATGGCATTGTTCTCAATTTCGTGATATAACAAATTACAAATGGAATTCATGATTGGATCAATTCTTTGGAAGAACAAAAGTATAACTGCCTTTGTTGTCCGAAGTAGTGTTTATTGTCATCAGTTTCCTAATTGTCCCCATAATAATATTTTTATTATTATTGTTATTTAACTAAACTGTATCTGTTTTCAGAGTATATTTTAAAAGTATAATTTGTAATATATTCACTTTATTAGAAATGTAAAAAAAATGTATAAAATATTTATCATTTTATTAAGATCTCGTCATGTTTTCTTGTGGTGTTTTTAAAATTTATCCTTAAGACGCATGGGGATTTTTAATTTTAGAGTAAAAGACATATCGGTCCCTGACCTTTTTAAAATTGGACATTTTCGTCCCTTAAGATTTGAAAATACTTTTAAATCCCTCACCTTGTAAAATCTGGGACAATTGAACCCCTCCGTTGATTTGGGTTGAAAAACGTCACCGGAGAAGGCTGATGTGGCTGGGGGAGTGTGACCTGTCCGTTTAGGTTGCTGAGCTGGAGGGGATACTAAAAGTTGAAGGACAGATCGATCCCTCACCCACAAAACGACGTCGTCCCCTTCCCTGAGCCCTATTTGATCGAAAACCTTGGAGGAAGACATGGGTGTTGATGCTGCGATCTTCCATGATGAGTGAAGGGAGCTTTTCATGCACAAGACTTGGAGGGGGATCTTCATGGGCTGTGCCAGGAGGATGTGTGCGAGTTGCGATTGCGCCCAAGTGTTACCGTGGCGTCTACGCCATTATGTACAAGTCAAGAACGACTAGTAACCCTAATAGAGTGTTTCTTGGGTGTCCACTGTTCAAGGTAAGTGAGTGATTTTTACAGTAGTTGGCTTATAGTGTGCTGGGTGTTAATGGGTGATTCACTGAATCTTTGTTCCAGGCTAAAGAACCCTATTGCTGGTACTTTATGTGGCTGGATGAACATTTGAAAAAAATTAAGGCCGTCGAGTTTGAAGCCTTGGGTGCGGTGGATGAAGCTGATAGAGTAGCCATTGAAGAACAGCTGCTTGGAAATAAGGATATTGAGAAAAAAGTAGAAGAGTTGGAGAGGAAGTTGTTGTCTATTGAAAGCCAAAAAAAATTGAGTTTGTGGCATATAATTGTGATTGGTGTAGTAGTTGTTGTTGTTGCTGTATGTATGTTTAGGGTGTAAACATGATTGATGTTCATAGAGTTGGTTGTAATGGTTGATGTAAAAATGGTTGATGTACATGGAATTGATGCAAAAATGATTGATGTACATGGAATTTGTTGTGGTTGCTGTATGTATGTTTTTTTTTGGAATTCTTTGTTGCTGTATGCATATAATTTAGAACATTCAGACATTATTCCAAGCATTAAACAAGATAGTAATTTTGGATAGATTTAAAGCAAAACGTTAGAATGACATTGTATCTGATTTAATCCAAAACATAGCTAAACAACATGAGTTAACTCCAAAATATGATAATTTCTGGTTGGCATGTAAACAAGTTTGCCAAGATTACTTTGCTAATAAGCATTGTCTAATGTCATGCTAATAACTAGCCAAAAAAAAAAACACAGAAATCATGCGGCCTTGTTCACTTTTTCTGAGGCTTGAGAATTCTCTTTGTAGCACTGGTAGCTGCTTTCATGGTCTCCTTCGAGGGTCCCCTGCTGGTTGGAGTTTTTTGTGTGTGTGGTGTTGGATTTGGTGGTGGATTTTGGTGGACGAAATTGTGATCCTTAATTAGTGGCTCCTTGGCATGTGCCAAAAGAACTAATTTAACTAACTGATTACTTTCTTTTCACAACTTCGTTCAACTAACCAGCAAGTGCACTGGGTCGTCCAAGTAATACTTTACGTGAGTAAGGGTCGATCCCACGGAGATTATTGGTTTGAAGCAATCAATATTTATTTTATTAGTCTTAGTTAGGATGTCAACAAGGTTATTTGGATTAAAAGTGAAATTACTAGGTTTGATTATAAAAATAAAAGAGGGAACAATGTTACTTTGTTTTGCAGTACTGGGGAATATGTTGGAGTTTTGGAGATGCTTTGTCCTTCTGACTTCAACTCTTCCTTGAAATCCTCTTCTCACACGCAGGTTCCTTCCATGGCAAGCTCTATGTAGGGTGTCACCGTTATCAGTGGCTACTTCCCATCCTCTCAGTGAAAACGTTCCTATGCTCTGTCACAGCATGGCTAATCATCTGTCGGTTCTCAATCAGGTTGGAATAGAATCCATTGATTCTTTTGCGTCTGTCACTAACGCCCAGCCCTCAGGAGTTTGAAGCACGTCACAGTCATTCACTCCGTCATGGATCATCACATTCATCATGTTGAAGTGTGAATGAATATCTTAGAATAGAAACAAGCGTGATTGAATGAAAAATAGTAGTAATTGTATTAATCCATCGAGACACAGCAGAGCTCCTCACCCCCAACAATGGAGTTTAAAGACTCATGCCGTAGAGATACAATGTAAAACATGAAAATGTCATGAGGTACGAAATAAATCTCTAAAAGTAGTTTTTATACTCGACTAGTAACCTAGGTTTACAGAAAATGAATAAACTAAGATAATTGGTGCAGAATTCCACTTCTGGGGCCCACTTGGTGTGTGCTGGGGCTGAGACTAAAGCTTTCCACGTGTAGAGGCCTTTCTTGGCGTCAATCTTCAGGTTATGACGTGTTTTGGGCGTTCAACTCCGGATAATGACGTTTTTCTGGCGTTTAACTCCAGACAGTAGCATGAACTTGGCGTTTAACGCCAAGTTACGTCATCTATCCTTGCGCAAAGTATGGACTATTATATATTTCTGGAAAGTCCTGGATGTCTACTT
>NC_029775.3:70692995-70693534 GCF_000817695.3 Arachis duranensis
TGTAGTATGTTGATTCTTGAACACAGTTATTTTATGAGTCTTGGCTGTGGCCCTAAGCACTTTGTCTTCCAGTATTACCACCGGATACATAAATGCCACAGACACATAACTGGGTGAACCTTTTCAGATTGTGACTCAGCTTTGCTAGAGTCCCTAGTTAAAGTTGTCCAAAGTTCTTAATCACACTCTTTTGCTTTGGATCATGACTTTAACCACTCAGTCTCAAGCTTTTCACTTGGACCTTCATGACACAAGCACATGGTTAGGGACAGCTTGGTTTTAGCCGCTTAGGCCTGGATTTTTATTTCCTTGGGCCCTCCTATCCATTGATGCTCAAAGCCTTGGATCCTTTTTACTCTTGGCTAGTGCTCATGGCTTGTGAATATTGTATATTTTTTTTTGACTGCTTTTTCTTGCTTCAAGAATCAATTTCATGATCTTTCAGATCATCAACAATATTTTTCGTGTTCCTCATTCTGTCAGGAGCCAATATTCATCAAATTCAAAGTACAAATTATGCACTGTTCAAGCATTCATTC
>NC_029775.3:70693625-70694232 GCF_000817695.3 Arachis duranensis
TTTATTATTAAGAACTCGAAAAATATAAATTACTTCTGTATTCTAAAAGAAAATCTACTACTTTATTCATGCCTAATGATGATGAGAAAAATAAATTATAGCTTACTTGAAAATAAAATCAAAATAGACCTCCTAATTACTACTAAATATCTTCTAAGGTCAACTTCTAAAAGGAATAATTATTACTAAGTTAAAACAGAAAAATTGGAACTCAGCAACCTGTTGTTTTGAGGAGTGGATGCTCCTCAAATTCTTTGGGGTGTGGTTCAAGGATTAATTTTTGGCGCTTCAGCTCCCTTAGATCACGCCCTTGCTCCTCCTGTTCCTTGAGCAGTTTGCAAATCATACTACCTTGATTATTCTGTTCTTTCTTTATTTGATCCATAGCTTCTTGCAATCTGGAAATAGAAGCCTCAAGCTGTTCCCAATATTCGAATTGGGGCAGTTTTGGGAGGGCTTCTTGTGCTCTCCTTCTGGCAGAATCCTCTTGTTGCTGTTGCCTGACCATTGATGTTCCAGTAATGGGCTTTTCAATTAGGATATATTCAGTTATTCCCATCTTTACTCCAGCATCTTTGCAAAGCATAGAAACTAGGCTTGGATAAGC
>NC_029775.3:70700830-70701340 GCF_000817695.3 Arachis duranensis
GTCTAGAGAAATCTGAGCTTTTTCTGTAAGCCCATAGTAGAAGATGTCTAATTGCACCCATTCTGAAAACATTTCAGAGGGTCATTTTCTTAGCATCTCTCTGTATCTCTCCCAAGCATCATAAAGGGATTCATTATCTCCTTGTTTGAAGCCTTGGATGCTTAGCCTTAGCTGTGTCATCCGTTTTGGAGGGAAATAGTGATTCAGGAAATTTTCTGACAGCTGTTTCCATGTTTTTATGCTGTTCTTAGGCTGGTTATTTAACCACCTCTTAGCTTGATCTTTTACAGCAAATGGAAACAGTAGTAATCTGTAGACATCCTGATCCGTTGAGAATTATTTATTTTATAGTAATGGAATAAATAAAAATGGAATAAATAAAAAGAAGTTAAAAATATATATTTTTTTTTAGAAATATTTTTTTTTCGAAAAAAAAATGAAATTAAAATCTAAAAATTTAAAAAAAAAAATTTCGAAAAAGTAGTTGGAAAATATAAAATTTTTGAATTT
>NC_029775.3:70701539-70702278 GCF_000817695.3 Arachis duranensis
AAGAAAGACTCAAGAACACCTTGAAGATTCACAAGAACACCAAGAACAAAAGAAAGAACACCAAACTTAAAATTTTTAGAAAACTTTAAAAAAATTTTCGAAAATTATAAAAAAAGATTAACAAGAAAACACCAAACTTAAAGTTTGGCACAAGATTCAATCCAAGAAAAATTATTTTTGAAAAAGGTTCCAAAGGGTATAACCAGGACACATAACAAGAAAAATCAAAGATCAATCAAGAAAAATGAACAAGAACAACTTGAAGATCAAGGAAGAACCAGGAACACTAACACGAAAATTTTAAAGAAAATATAAAATATGCAATTAACACCAAACTTAGAATAAGACACTAAACTCACGAAAAATTAACACTTAATTAAGAAAAATAATATTTTTGAAAAGAAATTTTTGAAAATAAACTATCCTATCCGAATTTGATGACTCTATAACAACAAAAAGGAACTATTCCTAATCTAAGAAATAAAATAAGCCTTCAATTGTTCAAACTCAATAATCCCCAGCAACGGCGCCAAAAACTTGGTGGACGAAATTGTGATCCTTAATTAGTGGCTCCTTGGCATGTGCCAAAGGAACTAATTTAACTAACTGATTACTTTCTTTTCACAACTTTGTTCAACTAACCAGCAAGTGCACTGGGTCGTCCAAGTAATACCTTACGTGAGTAAGGGTCGATCCCACGGAGATTATTGGTTTGAAGCAATCAATATTTATTTTATTA
>NC_029775.3:70703013-70714211 GCF_000817695.3 Arachis duranensis
CAGGTTATGACGTGTTTTGGGCGTTCAACTCCGGATAATGACGTTTTTCTGGCGTTTAACTCCAGACAGCAGCATGAACTTGGCGTTTAACGCCAAGTTACGTCGTCTATCCTTGCGCAAAGTATGGACTATTATATATTGCTGGAAAGCCCTGGATGTCTACTTTCCAACGCCGTTGAGAGCGCGCCAATTGGACTCCTGTAGCTCCAGAAAATCCATTTCGAGTGCAGGGAGGTCAGGATCCAACAGCATCAGCAGTCCTTTTTCAGCCTAAGTCAGATTTTTGCTCAGCTCCCTCAATTTCAGCTAGAAAATACCTGAAATCACAGAAAAACACACAAACTCATAGTAAAGTCCAGAAATATGATTTTTGCCTAAAAACTAATATTATTTTACTAAAAACTAACTAAAACATGCTAAAATCTACCTGAAATTACCCCCAAAAAGCGTATAAAATATCCGCTCATCAGATTTGCACTTGTTGGTGGTCGAACAATTGGTTGCTTGGGTCTGAAAGTATGTGCAGCAGCATTGGAGTCTGGTTGGTCCATTCTTGGCAGCTGGGATGGAGGTCTGAATGGAGTCTGTGCTGGAGCTGAAGGTTGGGCCATAAATGGTGCAGGAACTGGTGCAGATCCAGCTGCCTCCCCAGCAATAGGTTCACCCAATGTTTGACCCTGTGATTGATTTTGATCCTATGTAAGAAAGACACAATAATGTAACCAAATGGGGAAATTAGTGCTTAAGCAGTATCAATTTTGTATTACTGACTAATAATAAGAAGCATAAAATGGAGGGGCTGATTAGTGCTTTACCAAATGAGGTCTAAAGCATTTTTGGGTGCCGGCTTACCTCTGGTTGAGGGGCTGATTGTGAAAGGGGAAGCAGCACCAGAGCTTGTGAGTTGTCAACTGTCTTCTTGGGTTTCTTCTTCTTTGGTTTTCAGTTCGGGTTGCTTGGAGCTCCTTTACAAGTTTTATAATTATGCCCTTTTTCGTTGCACTTGCTACATGTAACCTGGAAGCTCCTTTTCAGCTTTTCTCCTTGAATATGAGCTTCAGCAGGGTCTTTGTTGCGGTTGTGCACCTTTGGCCGCCCAATAGGCCATTTGATAGGTGGTGGGGCAGGCCTCAGCTGCTCAGTTGTGGTCCAGAATTCTTCACTCGGAACGGGCTTGATGCAATGTGCATATGTCTTGTGAATGGACTCCATACACAACCATGGATGCACGTAATCCTCAACCTGGTCATGCCTCTTTCTGATAGCAGCAATAGCATGTATGCACGGCATGCTTGCATAAACAGCAAAAGTTACATGTAAAAAAGCATAATTTTACATACGACCAAAACATATTAGTTGGGCTTATACTCTTTACCAGTCAATTGCCAGGTGTTGCATGAACAGGTGTGCTTGATTAGATCCACGTCCACTTTCGTCTTCTTTCTTGTGACCTCAAACCTTTTTCTTTCATTGTCCCCCACCCACTCAGCTATCCACCTACTGCTTGGTTTTATCTTCATCTGCAACCTTTTCTCTTGAACTGGTGCTAACTTACCCCTATGGTGTTCTAACAATCTAATGTGCTTGGTCATCCTTCTCATTAAGTAGCACCTAATCTCCTCACACATTGTCAAAACAGGTTTTACTCTGTATTTTACTACCTTTGCATTGAAAACTTCACACATATTATTAGTCAGGTTATCCACCTTCGGTCCATGACTAAAATAGGCTTTAACCCAGGTGGTAGGTTCAAATTTCATCAAATATTCCCATGCCGCATTGTTTACCCCCTTCAGCCTATCCATTTTCTCCTTAAATTCTGGTTCAGTTGTACACCTAGCACACTCCCACACAATATCTCTAATGTGCATGTCTTTGAACCTATTAATAAAGTTCTTCCATATATGCATGACACAGTTTCTATGATGTGCCCTTGGCATTACCTCTTTTAAGGCTGGCAGCAGGCCCTACTCATTTCCACCAACAATTAAACAACATTATAGGCTACCCTAACAAACTCTAGAGCTAAGCACATTATAAGCTAAGTCAATAAACACCAAAATATAAATAGCAAATAGGCTAACTCAATAAGCACCAACATCTAGACATGTTATATGCTAATTCAATAAACAACAAGATACGAACAGATTATAGGCTATTTTCCTAAACATCAACAACTAAGCAGATTATAGACTAAGTCTATCAACACCCACAACTAAACACATAAAGGAAAGCAAGATTTTTACCTTTTGCTGGTCGGACATAAAGTTCCAACCGAATTGGGAGGCATCACCCAGGTCTTCCTGAAGTAGTGTCAGGAACCATTTCCATGACTCCTTCGTCTCAGATCTTGCAACCGCAAATGCCACAACATAGAACTGATTGTTGGCATCCTGTGCCACTGCTGATAGTAACTGGCCTCCATGGTATGTCTTAAGAAAGGCCCCATCTAGATGGATGAAAGGCCTACATCCACTCTTGAAGCCTTGCTTACAGCCCTCGAAGCAGATATACATCTTGTCAAAGACAGGAAGGGACTGAGGGATAGGCTTCACATCAATTCTTGCTGTTGACCCAGGATTACTCTTGAGAATCTCCATCCCATACTCCCTGAGCTTTCCATACTGTTCTTTTTCGTTTCCCACTAGCCTTTCCTTGGCTTCCTTTACTGCCCTATATACCATCTTCGGATGCACAACTAAGTTAAACTCTTCCCTGAGGAAATCAGTTGCCTCATTAGTTGTCATATGAGGTTGACTTCCCATTCGCTTTTCCACCTTCTTACTGATCCAGTGCTGATCAGCAGCATTACTACCCAGATCTCTTGCACATGTGTGCTCAGACTTGTAAGTCTTAACCTGGAAGCATAGCAGTGTCTTGTTGTAAGATAGATGTGCCAGCCATGGACAGTTTTCACCTCTGCATGCAACTCTTACCCTTTCCTTATCATTCTTTATCCACAACAATTCTCTCCCCTCAGCTATGAACATATCTTTCACAACCTCTTTAAAGCCATCTATGGTTGCAAACTTGGTACCCACCTCAAATCTCCCCTCTCCAAATCCATAGTCTTCATTAAACACTGGAAACTCATGCTTGTCTCCCTCATCCTCTGAGGACACTGGTGTGTGAAGGTCCTCAGATGCATACTCATAAACCGGGTCATCATCATCTGATTCCTCCTCATTCACATAGAGCCCTATTGGAGGCCTGTCATTGGGCTGCACATATGGAACATCTTCTTCAGCATGCACAGCAGCACCAGTTTTTTGGGGCTTGTGATGAGGAACACTTCCTTTGGGCTTCGCTGTGGGCCTGGTTCTTTTGGGCCTCGCACTAGGCCCAGTTCCTTTGGGCTTGGCACCTGGCATGGTACCTTTGCCACTAGGCACACCTGTAGTCTTTCTCCCAGCACCTCTCTTGTTCCCACTTGACTCTGCCCCTGGCCCTTCCTTGACAGTGACCCTTCTTCTTGGCATCACTTTCTCCTTTCCTTTCACAGTGCTTCTTTTCTTCATCAGATCATTCTCCTCATCACAGTTAGAGGAGTCATCATCAGAACCAGTTTCAATACCATTCGGAGGAGGTTCATACAAGTCGTCCTCCCCACTACCATTCCCATCCCCTGCTGTTGATGGTGATGACTGAAGCTCCCGCATGATACTGTCCACATCAACTGCATCATCAAATTCTTCCGGCCCCTGTTCTGCAGCAGCTTCTTCTTCCACAATCTGTGGCTCATCAACAGCGTGATCGAAGTAAATATAGAACTCATTGATATTTGAGTTCCTCAACTTGTTCTCCCGCATTTCATTGATTCCAGCATCCCCTCTCAGTATGTGCAGTCCAGACTCAAGATCATTACTGGTTGGGTCATACCAATAGACTGCCCTGTATGTTGCATAGCCCAGACCCTTGAATAATGTAACCAAATCCCCAAAATTTACAAAGTCCAAATCCATCTCTGGAAAATTTTCAACCTTCCCACCAATATACTCAAGAGTTCCACCAGGTCCTCTACCAAAATGACCTCCATGGTAAAAAACAGGTACATCATATATATCAACCATCTGCATTATGCACAGATATAGCAATCACACATTAAACCCTAGATCAAGTGCCTAAGAATTTGAAATCAGTTAAATCCCCGAAACAGAGCAAGCGATCATCACTAACCCCAACCCCATGCATTATATTCTACCAAAGACTTAAACAAGAACGAACAGTGTGATTCGACTAATACCCTTACCTCTGTAGCAGAAGACAGCTTCTTGCAAGATGAAGCTTGTCAAATCCTTCGCCACCCGCAACGTCCACTGAGCACACAACACCTTCTCAATGAGTTGAAGACGTTCTTTTTTTTGGAGGGAGAAAGAAACTGTTTGTCTTCAGGTAGGGTTTTCAGTAATTACAGGCATGGCTTCTGGGTGTTATGGGAATAACAATATGTGAAATCGGCTCAGGGAAGGGGACGACGTCGTTTTGTGGGTGAGGGATCGATCTGTCCTTCAACTTTTAGTATCCCCTCCAGCTCAGCAACCTAAACGGATAGGTCACACTCCCCCAGCCACATCAGCCTTCTCCGGTGACGTTTTTCAACCCAAATCAACGGAGGGGTTCAATTGTCCCAGATTTTACAAGGTGAGGGATTTAAAAGTATTTTCAAATCTTAAGGGACGAAAATGTCCAATTTTAAAAAGGTCAGGGACCGATATGTCTTTTACTCTTAATTTTATTATTGTATCAGATGTGGTGTTTCTCACCAAAATGGGACTAGATGGTGTTATTATATGAGCGGGGAGGAATGCGGGATGTCCGGAACGGACCCTGCAATTCGCCAATGGCGAAATGGCTTGTATGTCCGACATGGGGTGGGGCTGCAGATGCTCGATTATTAATGTTTAAATTAATCATGATTTATTCTCTTAGTTTGAATTATTTATTAGAAACTATTTTAATAGGCAAAATTAAATTGATTTTTATAATTATTATCGTTTAAGTTTGAATTAATTAAGTTTATTATATAATTTTACTATAATAAGATATTTTATATAATTAAAATTATAATTTTAATAATTTAATAATAATAAATATTTTATAATTTAATTTAGATCATTAATATTTCAAGTTCAAAATCTACTGGTAATGGTATGCATAAATATCGACACTGTTCGATGAACTTAGTTTTACTAATGCTTCATCATAGATCTTCTATCCTTATGATCATCAATCATGTTACTAATGTTATTTATATTAGTAACTCATATATATTTACCTCTATATATATTATTACTTGTGTTTTAATAATCTAACTTTTGTAATTATTCATTTAAGATATTTATAACCTGAATCGCTGACTTAGGGGCTGAAGACATGATACATCCTCTCCCTTGCCACCACATCATCATCACTTCATTCTTCTTCTCTCATTCACCAAACCATAAGGAAAAAAAAGAGAGAGTTGTGAGTGAGAGGGAACAAAAACCTTTTAAGTTCGATTTTTTAAACTCTATAATTCCAATAAAAAATCTAATTCGATTAACGTGTTCGTATCTTCCTCCCCTTCATATTGATGCCAATTTTTTTCGGGAAAAATCAATGGTGATGTTTTTTGTCTCCCTTGGTGGTTCGGCCGAATGGTGCCTCTGGTGCGGATTTCGAATGTCCACAATTGAACCAGCAAGTAAAGATATTGGTTGCTCTAGAAACAAACAGAGATATAGTGGTAATTTCACTGAGAGTTTCTTTCCATAGAATCAGGTCAAGAGAGCTTGACTTCTGTAAGGCGAGGTTACTTACAGAGATTATCATTGTAAATTTCAGTTAATTAATGAATAATTAACTAATAAATTAATTATAAGCCAAGGTAATTAAGAAATTAAATTTTATAATTTGGAAAAGCAAATATTTAGAATACGAATTAAAATGCTAATCTTAAAAGTTTTGGCAAAAAATTGGGCCAACAGGCTTAAATGAGTGAACCAGGTCCATGTTGGGCCCAAACTTACATATATAACCCTCATAAACTTAGCAAAACTCATCCCGTTCCCCCTTTTGGAAGAGAGGAGTGCAAAGAGAGCCTTAGCTAATACACTATTCATCCTCCACTTTGATTGATCATAACTTTTGATCTGAAACTTTGATTGACGAATCATTTATGGCCACACATTCATTTCAGAGTCCTTTTCATTTTAAAAATCACAACGTGGTAAAAAAATCGAAACCCTTTTCAGGTCAAGAAATTTCAGGGAAGTGTGCATATTATTGGTTATGGAAAAGTATATTTTGGGGACTTTGGATATAATAACAAGAAATGTAAATTGCAAGAAAGTAAAAATAACAACTAAGAAAGGTCTTGGTAAGAGATGAGAATTAGAAATCCTATCCTCAATTATGATGGTAATTGTCTTTTGCTCTCACTTAGTTATCCTCTAATAATTGAAGAAAAGTCAAGTGAGAAAAATTGAATCTAGAGCAAAAGTCCTAATCAAAGATTAGCTTTAGTGGAATTCAGGCCACCTAGCAATCTTCAATCACCAATCAATAAAAGAATTTGACAATTCAAGAGTCTCCAATTACTCAACCCAAGCCAAGAGTATAAAAATCTATTCTAAAATCCAACCAAGCATTTTATCAAACACTTGGAAGGCATAAAATGAAAGCATATTAGAATAGCAAGAAATATAAAATCTAAAACTACCAAATGTAAAATAACAATAATAACAACTCAATTAAACAATAAGAAACATAAAAAGACATCAATTGCATTAAAGAAAATGAAAATCAACAAGAGTTCAATAGCATAAAAGTAACCAAATACAAGAAATAACAAGTAAAACTAAGAGAATCAAGATGCTAGAACAAGAAATAGTAAAGGAAACTAAATCAAGGCAAGATCAAAATCTAAATCTAAGGAAATTAAACTAAATCTACCCTAATTCTAGAGAGAAGAGAGAGCTTCTCTCTCTAGAATATAACCTAAAGCATATTTCTATTCTAAACCTAATTACCATCCCATTGTTCCTTCTTGAATTTGGCCTCAAATACTTCAGAATTGAGTTGGATTTGGGCTTGATGAGCTCAGAAATCGCCCCCAGCGTGTTCCTTTAAGTTGGTCATATGATGTTTGTCACGCCTACACGAGATGTCACGTGTACGCGTGGCCTGGCGAATTCCTTCCTCAAGCATACGCGTGAGGCACGTATACGTGTAGCCATGAATTCACCAAATCCTTATTTCTTCATGAATTCTCCATCTTGCATGCTTTTTCTTCACTTTTTTGATCCAATATTTGTCTCCTAATCCTTAGATCACTAGCAAACACGTCAAGGCATCGAGTGGAATCAAAGTGAATGAAATTTAGCAAATTAAGGATCTAAAAAGCATGTTTTCAATCTTAAGCACAATTTAGGAAGAATTCACAAAACCATGCTATTTTAGTGAATAAATGAAAAAGAAGTCAATAAAATTCACCCATTTAGAGTAAATAAATACCATGAAATGTGGATTCATCAGTGAGTTTGAGTAATAGTATGGAATTGCTAAAAGCAAAATTTTAACCAACTTCGACGGACCATAACTTGGTTTTCGAACCCTCAAGTTTTGTGAAGCTTGTCTTATATTAACACTGGGCCCAAATAGTTTATGAGTTTAAAGAACAGAGGAAAAATGAGTTCTAACAGATCAGTTATGTTCATTTAAAGTTTTGATAAAAAAAACTGAACTTTCTGCAACATAACAGGTTTTTGAAAATCATGCATTCGTGCGTACGCAAAAGTATCACACGACGCGAGTAAATGGTTTTGCCCAGTACTCTCGTGTACGCGAGAGTGGTCCGCGTATACGACAATGTCATTTTTGAACTCGTGCGTACGCAATAGTGTTGTGTGACGCGAGCAAATGTTTCTGACAATATTTTTGTGACGTGACATTGCCAAATATTGGACTCATGTGTACGCGGAAGATGCTTGTATACCCGACCAGGCTTTTTTATTAAAAGATGAATTTTTGTAGTTTTCAACCATTCCTATAACTTTCTAAACCTCTGTAAACTCAATTATGAGTCTAGATCCAGTGTACTAGAGGGTAGAGGGGTTAGGAATGAGACCTAATGAGTCGAGATAGTAAATCGATGAAAGATGGAATACGATATTGAGAGATTATGATGATTGACTTTGATTAAGATATGATGAGGACGGTTAGGATATTGAGGGATGATGATAATTGATTATAATTATGACTATGAATGAAGTGAAATACAAATGAGAATGAATTTGATAGTGAAATTTGAGTCTAATATGAAATTTACCTACCTGGGTAGATGTAGTGGCATTGTTCCACTTGCTTTCGGATGTGGTGAAATGTACCTATCTAGGCAGATGCAGTGGCATTGTTTCACTTGCTCCGAGTTAAGGTTTGGAACCGGCTGGATAGACACAAGGATTGTGATTTTGTACCGCTTGCTCCGAGTTGGTAATTGAGATATCTAATTCGTGAGTCTCCCTGGATAAATGCAGTGGTTTACCCCACTTATTTCAGGTTGAGATTTGATAATTTGTTGACCCTCCATTGCAAGATATGGCCCGACACTTATACCTTTTTGGATGAATTCCTCCAAGAGATGTGAATTCCTCTTGAGAGATGCACACACCAAGGGACTGTCGAGGGTTAGCTACCGGACATGTCGGATTTGGCTGCGTAACTGATAAATGAGCTCATCGGCCATAGGACAAGCATGCTTCATTTGCATTTGATTATTTTGTTTGGGTTTGCTACTTGTCATGGCTTGTTTAATTGTGCATATTAAGTTACTATGTGCTAATTGCTTGAATTTACTTGTGTATTATTTGTCTTACTTGTTTTTGAATAGCTGAGAGGTCCCTCATGTTGGCGTCGGTTGACGTTGAGGGGCTGTTCTGCTTGGCGCTTGGAGAGTTGTAAAAATAATGAGAAATGTGAATTAAATTAGAATTTCCTATGATAGTTGCCTAATCACAGATTAGTGAGAACCTATGATGAAAAGATTGTTGTATGGAAGCTTAGGATTGCTTAGAGAGTTCATGTTGCCTTATATTGTATCTATTTGGCATTTTTCCCGTATTAGGAACCCGTGGATTGGGGTTCTCATTTTGTATATATTCCTTATTTTTTAGATATAGGTCCTGCCATGGTGAGCTAGAGTTCGTCTGGAAGACAGCAAAATTTTTTTGACTCCTATATTGTATTTTGTTTAGATTTCTCTCCCCCTTATCTTGGAAAACTTTAACGATGTATATGTATATATTTTCTTTTGAAACCTTGTCTATAGAGGCTTTGATGTATATTTGGGGGAGATAGAAACTGTTATCAACTACTTTTGTTACTGTAATCCTAGTCGACCTAAACTTCGCAAGTCGTGACTAGTGGCTATTACACGCACACACACATATATATATTCTGTCTTTATTTTTTTGTATTTATGTTTTGTGGTAATGTAGTTTTATATTGAAACTATAATTTTTCATTATAATAACTTTATTTCATAAATTTAGATGTTATGGAAAATTACATTAATTTAGTAATTGCATTGTGTTAATGTAACACTCTACCACACAAAATTTTAAGCTATGGTCGTAAATCAGAGGTGGAGATGTATTATAACCTCTAATACAGAAAAGTACATACATAATATTTGAAGAAATATAATGCAACTAGGAGCCTGTGAAGGAAAGATAAATCAGAAGCGATAAAATCGTCATCACACACGTAGCGTTAAAGGTAAATGTGTCGTTATACAGAAACATAAAAGATGTATACTCAAGCAATAACACATAGATATACATGATGCATGCTTGTCCAACTGGCCAAGATTTCACGTGTCGGTTATGTTGCCAAACCCGACTCGGGCAAGTGGGATTAACCAACCTTCCTTACTCGTAAGTTCCACAAGCAAGCGGCGTAACACCAACTGTCCTTGCCCGGAACACGCAAGTGGGCTTCAACCACTGTCCTTGTCTTGCATCACACTGCATCCATGGAGTGTATCAAAGAATTACATCACACCGCATCCAGGGAGTATGTCATAGAATTTATCAAATCAACATGCAAGCAGAATGACACCCATACCTTGCCCAATTCAGCCAATCAGATCATAATTTCTCCACATTGAGGTCCTCAATATATTTTATTCTGTTTAATTCACTCACACTCATTTCAGAGCCTAAAAGCTAGTTAACAAACCTTTTATAAGGGTTACAAGGGTTTACAATCTTGCTGGGAAAGCCAAAAAGTCAAAATAGAGATTTTTGGAGAAAATAGGACATGTGCGTACGCATTACCCTTATGCGTATGCACTGATCAGAGGCAAATCCACAGCTTGTGTGTGCACATCACCACATGCATACACACAAGTTGCGAAACTCTCTTGGTGAGCGTACGCATACTATCGTGAGTATGCACGAGTTCATACACCTGTTTGAGTAGTGCATGCACACATAGGTCAAGATTATGGTTTTTCTGCAACACCTTAGATTTTCATTTTAAAACATAAGTTTTTAAATTCCTATAACCTTTTACAATTTTCTTAAACCATTTTAAAGAACTTTTTGTTAGCTTTAATCTAAGAAAAATTTCATTCGATTCCGAACTCCGAGCGCCAAGTTATGGCCTATTGAAGTTGGTCAAAATTTTATTTTTACCAAATTCACAAAATTGTCAAATTTCACAAACTCTCAAAGTGATTTGGTTCAAAACCACTCTAATACCATTTCTAAATATTCCAAACACTCATTTATAAATTTCCAACCATTTCATATTGATGAGCGGATAATTTGTACGCTTTTTGGCATTGTTTTTAGTATATTTTTAGTATGATCTAGTTAGTTTTTAGTATATTTTTATTAGTTTTTAGTTAAAATTCACTTTTCTGGACTTTACTATGAGTTTGTGTATTTTTCTGTGATTTCAGGTATTTTCTGGCTGAAATTGAGGGACCTGAGCAAAAATCTGATTCAGAGACTGAAAAGGACTGCAGATGCTGTTGGATTCTGACCTCCCTGCACTCGAAGTGGATTTTCTGGAGCTACTAAAGCCCAATTGGCGCGCTCTCAACGGCTTTGGAAAGTAGACATCCTGGGCTTTCCAGCAATATATGATAGTCCATACTTTGCCCAAGATTTGATGGCCCAAACCGGCGTTCAAAGTCACCCTCAGAATTCCCA
>NC_029775.3:70714677-70716533 GCF_000817695.3 Arachis duranensis
TGGATTCTATTCCGGCCTGACCGAGAACCGACAGATGATTACCCATGCTGTGAAGAGCATATGCAATCGTTTTCACTGAGAGGATGGGAGGTAGCCATTGACAACGGTGAAACCCTACATAAGCTTGCCATGGAAAGGAGTAAGAAGGATTGGATGAAGACAGTAGGAAAGCAGAGAGACTACCAAGAGACGGAAGGGAAGGCATCTTCATGCGCTTATCTGAAGTTCCTACCAATGAATTACATAAGTACCTCTATCTTTATCTTTATGTTTATTTCGTTCATCACCATATCTATTTGAGTTTGCCTGACTAAGATTTACAAGATGACCATAGCTTGCTTCATACTAACAATCTCTGTGGGATCGACCGTTACTCGCGTAAGGTTTATTACTTGGACGACCCAGTGCACTTGCTGGTTAGTTGTGCGAAGTTGTGTAATGCCATGGTATTGAGCTACCAAGTTTTTGGGGTTCATGACCGGGGATTATGAGAGTTGTGAAAAGTATTGTTCACAATTTCGCGCACCAAGTTTTTTTGGCGCCGTTGCCGGGGATTGTTCAGTTTGGACAACTGACGGTTCATCTTGTTGCTTAGATTAGGTATTTATTTTTTTCGAAATTCTTGAAGAGGAATTCTAGAGTTTCATGATGATTTGTTGAAGTCTGGCTGGCTGAGAAGCCATGTCTAATCTCATTGGACCGAGGTTTCAACTTATCATCACAAGAGCTTGTTGATTTTTATCAATCTTGCTTTTGGAGCAGTGATCTGCTAAGGCTTGGCTGGCCTTTGGCCATGTCTAGTGTTTTGGACCGAAGCTTTCTTTGAAAGCTTGGCTGGCTGTGTAGCCATGTCTAATTCCTGGACCGGAGTCTTAGACTAGCATTGCACTGATTCCTGGGATTCTCATTGAGAATTTTGATACCTTTATTTTCTTCTTCCATTTAATTTTCGAAAAACACAAAAAAATTTTACAAAATCATAAAATCCAAAAAATTTCTTGTTTGAGTCTAGTGTCTCATCTTAAGTTTGGTGTCAGTTGCATGCATTCATTCATGTGTCTTAGTGATCTTCAAGATGTTCTTGATGATTTCTTACTCTAATCTTTAAATTCTCTTGACTTGAGTGTTTTGTGTGTCTCATATGCATTCTCATTAGTGTCAGCAGTATACAAACTACTAAGTTTGGTGTCTTGCATGCATTGTTATTTGATTCTTGTTGCATTTTGATTTTTCCTTATTATAAAAAATCCAAAAATATTTCTAATTTGTGTCTTCTCAAGTCAATAATACAGAGAATTAAAGATTAAGAACATGCAGCAGAGGAATTGCACAGAAAAAGCTGGGCGTTCAAAACGCCCAGTGAAGAAGGACAGACTGGCGTTTAAACGCCAGCCAGGGTACCTGGTTGGGCGTTTAACGCCCAAAAGGGTAGCATTTTGGGCGTTAAACGCCAGAATGTGCACCATTCTGGGCGTTTAACGCCAGGATGGCTAGAAGGGAAGATTTTGTTTTCAAATCAATTTTTTTTCAGTTTTCAAAATCTTTTCAAAATCAAATCTTTTTCTAATCAATTTTTCAATCAAATCTTTTTTAAAATCAATTTCTTTCCATTTTCAAAGATACTTACTATCAATTAATGATTTGATTCAACATTTCAAGTATGTTGCCTTTTCTGTTGAGAAAGGTTTAATGTTTGAATCATATCTTTTCTTATTAGTCAAGTTTTTAATTTTCAAAATCAAATATTTTTAAAATGTTTTTCAAATCATATCTTCTCAATCACAATTTTTTTTAAAACCAATCATATCTTCTTAACCACATCTTTTTCAAAATAGTTTTCAATCAAATCTTTTTGA
>NC_029775.3:70717912-70718817 GCF_000817695.3 Arachis duranensis
CCTTCAATAGAAGAGGTGAATTACATGGGAGAACCCTATGGAAACACCTATAATCCTTCATGGAGGAATCATCCAAATCTTTCATGGAAGGATCAACAGAGACCTCAACAAGGTTTCAATAACAATAATGGTGGAAGAAACAGGTTTAGCAATAGCAAGCCTTTTCCATCATCTTCTCAGCAACAGACAGAGAGTTCTAAGCAGAATAACTCTGACTTAGCAACCATGGTCTCTGATCTGATCAAAACCACTGAAAGTTTCATGACTGAAACAAGATCCTCCATTAGAAATTTGGAGGCACAAGTGGGACTGCTGAGCAAGAAAATTACTGAACACCCTCCTAGTACTCTTCCAAGCAATACAGAAGAGAATCCAAAAAGAGAGTGCAAGGCCATCAACATGGCCGAATTTTGGGAGGAGGAAGAGGCAGTGAACGCCACTGAGGAAGGCCTCACTGGGCGTCCACTGGCCTCCAATGAGCCACTGAGGAAGACCTCACTGGACGTCCACTGGCTTCCAATGAGTTCCCCAATGAGGAACCATGGGAATCTGAGGCTCAAACTGAGACTATAGAGATTCCATTGGACTTACTTCTGCCATTCATGAGCTCTGATGAGTATTCTTCCTCTGAAGAGGATGAGTATGTCACTGAAGAGCAAGTTGCCAAATACCTTGGAGCAATTATGAAGCTGAATGACAAGTTATTTGGAAATGAAACTTGGGAGGATGAACCCCCTTTGCTCACCAAAGAACTGAATGACTTGTCTAGGCAGAAACTGCCTCAAAAGAGACAGGACCCTGGGAAGTATTCAATATAGGCAACATGACCTTCAAGAAGGCCTTGTGTGACTTAGGGTTAAGTGTAAACCTCATGCCTCTCTCTGTAATGGAGAAGTTAGGGATCT
>NC_029775.3:70723429-70725300 GCF_000817695.3 Arachis duranensis
AGCTTGCCATGGAAAGGAGTAAGAAGGATTGGATGAAGGCAGTAGGAAAGCAGAGAGACGGAAGGGAAGGCATCTTCATGCGCTTATCTGAAGTTCCTACCAATGAATTACATAAGTATCTCTATCTTTACCTTTGTGTTATTTTCGTTCATCACCATTATCATTTGAGTTTGCCTGACTAAGATTTACAAGATGACCATAGCTTGCTTCAATACTAACAATCTCCGTGGGATCGACCCTTACTCGCGTAAGGTTTATTACTTGGACGACCCAGTGCACTTGCTGGTTAGTTGTGCGAAGTTGTGTAATGCCATGGTATTGAGCCACCAAGTTTTTGGGGTTCATGACCGGGGATTATGAGAGTTGTGAAAAAGTATTGTTCACAATTTCGCGCACCACTAATCAACATCCAAGCACATCAAGGGGCACACATACATGAGATGCATCGAAGACAAATAGAAAACACAGAACTACTAGGCGAGCAAAGGGCATTTGCAGAAGGAGTTTAAATGAGCGAGACAGGGTATCACATAAACACTCAAGCCAGGCTCGGATACCTAGTAGGACAGCTGCCTATATTACACCCAGGAATCGCAAGGTATGAAGAAGTGAAGGATTAATTAGCACGAGAAGAGAGACAAAGGATGGAAGAGAGTCATGAATAAATGAAGAAGGCACTTGAGGATTGGAAGCAAGCAAGATTGGTGCGGATGCGAGGAAATGCAAGAGGACACAAGGAGGACAAGCAAGGAAAAGAGCATGGATGGCCACAAGAGTAAAAGGTGGTGGAGTTCCTTCTTTACTCCATCTTTTTCTATGCTTTAAATAAGGAAGATCTTGTATGGAATAGAACATGCTTCCATGTTAGTTTGAACCTTTTCAATTCTGCATTTTTAGTTTTATTGCTTAGGTCTATGATTTCTAGTTTAAGTGTCACTGCATCATATCTTTACTTATTGTATGCTTGTCTTTAAAATCAAATGAAAAGAGAATGTTTATGTTTAAAAAGACCAGAGTGGAGTTCATAATATGGAGTAATTTTCTGAATTTTTGGTGTAATCATAAGTTAGCTAAGTTGGTTCAACCATAAGGTGGGGAGACAACTATCTGTCCTGAGTACTTTACTTTGAATATACCCATGAGACTAAGTAAATAACAAGATCCTAATAAGAAAAAGGGGAAAAGAAAAATGAAAGTGGAAGAATCAAAGAAAAAGAGTAAGCAATAAGGCTAGGCACCAATGGTTTTAATCTTGAGGCATGTGTCTGTGGTGTTCCTGTGTAAGGGATTTACTTGGATGAATAAGCTCTTAGGGGTGCCTTATTACTTGGTAACTTGGGTTAACTAACTTGGGATTATCAGCTGAAAGTCCACTATCAAGAGTAACCCTCACTACAGAGCATTTAGTAACCCAAAAAGGTGCTGGACACCAAGGTCTCAAGAAGGAAAATAAATGAACCAGATGCCTGTGGTGTGTATGTATGAGAGAGAGACTTGAGGGAGTAAGTCCTTAGGGGTGTCTCAACACCTAGCACCTTGAACCAACTGGTTCGGGAGTGTTGGCTGAAAGCTTATCTTAAAGAGTTGCCCCCTTACAGAGCAATTAGCTCGAAGAACACAAATAAGCCCTGAAATGACAATAAAAGGATCAATAAAAGTTTCATGGGATGTAAGCAAAGCCAGTGTTTTAGGACATGATAAAGGTCTGAAAGCCAGTAATGGAATGAACCTAAGTTGCTATGCATGAAACCACCATAAAATCAGTGACATGATGGTGCACGAAATTGTGATCACTACTTTTCACAACTCAAATAATCCCTAGTAATGGCCCCAAAGACTTGGTGCTCAATACCATGGCATAAACACAACTC
>NC_029775.3:70728109-70729337 GCF_000817695.3 Arachis duranensis
CAAAAAGTATTGTCACCACATCAAAATAATTAAGCTAGTTTTAAAGATGAATTCGAAATCCTGTACTTCTTGTTCTTTTGTGATAAAAACAGTTTTCATTTAAGAAAGGTGATGGATTCATAGGACATTCATCACTTTAAGGCATAGACACTAAGACACTAATGATCATAAGACACAAACATAGATAAACACAAGCATGAAAATTCGAAAAACAAGAAAATAAAGAACAAGGAGATTAAAGAACGGGTCCACCTTAGTGATGGAGGCTTGTTCTTCCTCTTGAAGGTCTTATGGAGTGCTTGAGCTCCTCAATGTTTCTTCCTTGTCTTTGTTGCTCCTCTCTCATGATTCTTTGATCTTCTCTAATTTCATGGAGGAGGATGGAATGTTCTTGGTGCTCCACCCTTAGTTGTCCCATGTTGGAACTCAATTCTCCTAGGGAGGTGTTGATTTGCTCCCGATAGTCTTGTGGAGGGAAGTGCATCCCTTGAGGTATCTCAGGGATTTCATGATGAGTGGGATCTCTTGTTTGCTCCATCCTTTTCTTAGTGATGGGCTTGAGGTCATGCCTTCTCAGTTGAACTGGCTTCCCTCTTGAATCTCTTCCATTGAGTGCCCTCTTCACAAATGTCTATGAGGACTTGGTCCAACCTTTGATCAAAGTTGACCCTTTTTGAGTTTGAAAGGTCATGTCGGATCTCCGGATATTCACTCTTTTTGAGTTTGAAAGGGACCTCGGGGATCACCTTCTTCAAGGCCACAACTTCATAGAAGTGGTCTTGATGCACCCTTGAGATGAATCTCTCCCTCTCCTATGACTCGGAGATAGAAGCTTTTGCCTTCCCTTTCCTCTTTCTAGAGGTTTCTCCGGCCTTGGATGCTATAAATGGTTATGGAAAAACAAAAAGCAGTGCTTTTACCACACCAAACTTAAAATGTTTGCTCGTCCTCGAGCAAAAGAAGAAAGAAAAGAGTAGAAGAAGAAGAAATGGAGGAGAGGGAGATGGCTTTGTGGTTCGGCCAAAAGGGGAAGAAGTAGTGTTTAGGATGTGTGAAAATGAAGGAGTGAAGATGGGTTTATATAGGGGTGAAGGGAGGGGTAGGGTTCGGCCATTATGGGTGGGTTTGGATGGGAAAGTGGTTTGAATTTTGAATGGTGAGGTAGGTGGGGTTTTATGAAGGATGGATGTGAGTGGTGAAGAGAAAGATGGGATTTGATAGGTGAGGG
>NC_029775.3:70730710-70732400 GCF_000817695.3 Arachis duranensis
CTAATGGAGGACCTTGTTTCAGTCATGAAACTTTGAGTGGTTTTGATTAGATCAGAGACCATGGTTGCTAAGTCAGAGGGGTTCTGCTTAGAATTCTCTGTCTGTTGCTGAGAAGATGATGGAAAAGGCTTGCCATTGCTAAACCTGTTTCTTCCACCATTATTGTTGTTGAAACCTTGTTGGGGTCTTTCTTGATTCTTCCATGAGAAATTTGGATGATTTCTCCATGAAGAATTATAGGTGTTTCCATAGGGTTCTCCTAGGTAATTCACCTCTTCCATTGAAGGGTTCTCAGGATCATAAGCTTCTTCTTCAGATGAAGCATCCTTAGTACTGCTTGGTGCATTTTGCATTCCAGACAGACTTTGAGAAATCAGATTGACTTGTTGAGTCAATATTTTATTCTGAGCCAGAATGGCATTCAGAGTATCAATCTCAAGAACTCCTTTCTTCTGATTTGTCCCATTGTTCACAGGATTTCTTTCAGAAGTATACATGAATTGGTTATTTGCAACCATTTCAATGAGCTCTTGAGCTTCTATAGGCGTCTTCTTCAGATGAAGAGATCCTCCAACAGAGCTATCCAAAGACATCTTGGATAGTTCAGAGAGACCATCATAGAAAATACCTATGATGCTCCATTCAGAAAGCATGTCAGAAGGACATTTTCTGATCAATTGTTTGTATCTTTCCCAAGCTTCATAGATGGATTCTCCTTCCTTCTGTCTGAAGGTTTGGACTTCCACTCTAAGCTTACTCAATTTTTGAGGTGGAAAGAACTTTGCCAAGAAGGCATTGACTAGCTTTTCCCAAGAGTTCAGGCTTTCTTTAGGTTGTGAGTCCAACCATATCCTAGCTCTATCTCTTACAGCAAAAGGGAATAGCATAAGTCTGTAGACCTCAGGGTCAACCCCATTAGTCTTGACAGTGTCACAGATTTGCAAGAATTCAGCTAAGAACTGATGAGGATCTTCCAATGGAAGTCCATGGAACTTGCAATTCTGTTGCATTAGAGAAACTAATTGAGGCTTAAGCTCAAAGTTGTTTGCTCCAATGGCAGGGATAGAGATGCTTCTCCATAGAAGTCGGGAGTAGGTGCAGTAAAGTCACCCAGCACCTTCCTTGCATTGTTGTTGTTTTCGGCTGCCATGGCTTCTTCTTTGAAGATTTCTGTTAGGTCCTCTACAGAGAGTTGTGCTTTAGCTTATCTTAGCTTTCGCTTCAAGGTCCTTTCAGGTTCAGGGTCAGCCTCAACGAGAATGCTTTTGTCTTTGTTCCTGCTCATATGAAAGAGAAGAGAACAAGAAAATATGGAATCCTCTATGTCACAGTATAGAGATTCCTTGAGGTGTCAGAGAAAAAGAAAAATTAGAAGGAAGAGGTAGAAGAATTCAAACTTAATCAGATAGAGTTCGAATTGTGCATTGAGAAGGAGTGGTACTCCATAAATAGAAGGATGTGAGAAGAGAGGAAGAGATTTTTCGAAAATTAATTAAAAAGATTTTGAAAACATTTTGAAAAACTTTAATTTAATTTTCGAAAATCAAGAGTGAGAAAGAGATCAAGTAATTTTTGAAAAAGATTTTGAAATTAGAAATCAAAAAGATATGATTAAAAACTGTTTTGAAAAAGATGTGATTAAAAAGATATGATTGAAAATATATAGTTTTAAAAAGATATGATTGAGAAG
>NC_029775.3:70732462-70735027 GCF_000817695.3 Arachis duranensis
AAAATTAATGACTTGGCTATCAAGAAAAGATATGATTCAAACATTAAACCTTTCTCAACAGAAAAGGCAACATACTTGAATTGTTCAATCAAATCATTAATTGTTAGCAAGTATCCTTGAAAAAGGAAAGAAATTGATTTTGAAAAAGATTTGATTGAAAAGATATGATTTGATAAAGATTTGATTTGGAAAAACTTTGAAAACTTGAAAAAAATTTATTTGAAAACAAAATCCTCCCTCTTGTGCCATCCTGGCATTAAACGCCTAGAATGGTGCACATTCTGGCGTTTAACGCCCAATGCACTACCTTTTTGGGCGTTAAACGCCCAACCAGGCACCCTGGCTGGCGTTTAAACGCCAGTCTGTCCTTCTTCACTGGGCGTTTTGAACGCCCAGCTTTTTCTGTGTAATTCCCAATGCAATTTAATTTCAGTCATTTACTTCCAGCTCTTTAATTCTAGCATTTGCTTTTCATGTCATTTACATTACCGCCATTTTATTTTCTGTAACTCTCAACCCAAATTCTGAGTTAGCTCAACTAGAACATTCTTCTAATTAAAGTTGCTTGATCAATCAATCCCTGTGGGATTCGACCTCACTCTATTGTGAGTTTTTACTTGACGACAAATTCGGTACACTTGCCGAAGAAAATTTGTTGAGAGACAATTTCCACCTGCATCATGACCATCCTTTATTGCAAGCTACCAGCCTCCACCTAGCATACCAATCATAGTGTATATTAGGGCCCTGGGTCGTCTTGAACAAAAATTCGTCGACATTGATGAGTCCTCTAGCCGATGCAACTAATCACCAAGATGCTCTTGACCCTATCCACATGATAGAACTTTATAAAATAGAAGCAGACCTATGGCACTATGACTCTCCATGTACGAATCTTCCCAGCGCTCCTAACTCAATTAGGAGCTATCTGTTATAGTTGGGGGTTGTCATATAGTGTCCATGGAAATTAGAAACACGTAGAATCCTCTAATTAGCAATGGAAGAGTAATTTATGTAGGTCATGAGGAAATTAAATGCATCGTACCTCATCAAACCTGAGAACATCTAGCCGGTGCCACAATCATAGTCCTCTGCCATGATCGTGGTCTCTTGTCTACTGTTCGAGTCATGCCAACCTACTTATGGAGGAAGTATGTTATGTTCTTAATATTTCACATAGTAATAAAGACAATAAAAAGTAAACATTAATTACCTCGAAGCAAGAGGGAATCTGACTACATCCTAGCCATCGGACAAAAGGATGGGAACTTGTGGTAAATCCACGCATCACTAATGATATGTACCCAGCAAATCCAATCGTATCACACCAAGCAGCACTGCATATAGAATGATAGGTGTGTGAAACCAATGCAGAACCCCAAAATAACCATCTACAACTATCAAAGTCCTCCAGGAGCGGCAACCATCTGATGGGGACAAGGTTTGCTGACTTGTCCATAAACAAATACCCCCAATCAGTATTAGCAAGTAACACATAGCATACTGGCAGTATGTGTGCGACCCTATTTCTAAGCGAAGTCATCTTTAACTTGAAATTCTACTTCCTATTCTCTGGCAACGGTAAAGGCCTATCATCGAGCAAGTCCTCAACCCACTACCATGTGGGGTATCTATGATACTGCTGGAAATCTCTAATACAACTGCCAATCGGGCCACCATCTATATGCATACCAAGATGGTATGCCACATTCTGGAAGGTAATAATGACATTTTCCCAACAAAGGTGAAAAGTATGATTTTCTGGTCTCTTGATGAGCGGATATTTTATACGCTTTTTGGGGGTAATTTCATGTAGATTTTAGTATGTTTTAATTAGTTTTTAATAGAATTTTATTAGTTTTTAAGCAAAAATCATATTTCTGGACTTTACTATGAGTGTGTGTATTTTCATGTAATTTCAGGTATTTTCTGGCTGAAATTGAGGAAGCTGAGCAGAAATCTGACTTAGGCTGAAAAAGGACTGCAGATGCTGTTGGATCCTGACCTCCCTGCACTCAAAATGGATTTTCTGGAGCTACAGGAGTCCAATTGGCGCGCTCTCAACGGCTTTGGAAAGTAGACATCCAGGGCTTTCCAGCTATATATAATAGTCCATACTTTGCGCGAAGATAGACGACGTAACTTGGCGTTGAACGCCAAGTACATGCTGCTGTCTGGAGTTAAACGCCAGAAAAACGTCATGATCCGGAGTTGAACGCCCAAAACACGTCATAACTTGGAGTTCAACTCCAAGAAAAGCCTCTACTCGTGGATAGCTTTAGTCTCAGCCCCAGCACACACCAAGTGGGCCCCAGAAGTGGATTTCTGCACCAATTATCTTAGTTTACTCATATTCTGTAAACCTAGGTTACTAGTTTACTATTTAAACAACTTTTAGAGACTTATCTTGGACCTGATGACATTTTCAGATCTGAATTTTATACACTTTGACTGCATGAGTCTCTAAACCCCATTGTTGGGGGTGAGGAGCTCTGCAACGTCTCGATGATTTAATACAATTCCTTTGTTTTCCATTCAAACACGCTTGTTCTTATCTAAGATGTT
>NC_029775.3:70735344-70737112 GCF_000817695.3 Arachis duranensis
ATAAACATAGCTTGCTTCAAACCAATAATCTCCGTGGGATCGACGCTTACTCACGTAAGGTATTACTTGGACGACCCAGTGCACTTGCTGGTTAGTTGTGCGGATTACAAATTCGTGCACCAAGTTTTTGGCGCCGTTGCCGGGGATTATTCGAGTTTGAACAACTAAAAGTTTATTTTATTTCTTAGATTAGGAATAATTTATTTTTATTGTTATATAATCATTAAATCTTGATAGGATAGTTTCTTTTCAAAAATTTCTTTTCAAAATATATTATTTTTCTTAATTAATTGCTAATTTTCGTAAGTTTAGTGTCTTGTTCTAAGTTTGGTGTCAATTGTATATTTTATATTTTTCTTTAAAATTTTCGACTTGTGTTCTTTGTTCTTCATTGATCCTCAAGTTGTTCTTGGTTATTTTTCTTGTTTGATCTTGAGTTTTTCTTGTTTTGTGTCTTTTCTTGTTTTTCTTGTGCTTTTTCAAAACATTAACTTTCAAAAATTTATATTTTTATCCATAAATATGATACATTTTTAAAACCAACATTGAAGTTACTCCCAATTGGCTAGAGTATTGACTTAAATTCTTGATAATTGGGTATACGCTTTGGAACCTTTTTCAAAAATAATTTTTCTTTGATTGAATCTTGTGCCAAACTCTAAGTTTGGTGTTTTCTTGTTAATCTTTCTCTAATTTTCGAAAATTTATTAAAGTTTTCTAAAAATTTTAAGTTTGGTGTTCTTCCTGTTATTCTTGGTGTTCTTGTGAATCTTCAAGGTGTTCTTGAGTTTTTCTTGTGTCTTGATCTTAAAATTTTTAAGTTTGGTGTTCCTTGGTGTTTTCCCTCCAAAAATTTTCGAAAAGAAGGAGCATTAGATCTAAAAATTTTAAGTCTTGTGTCAGTTATGTGTTTTTCTCTTTCATCACAAAATTTAAAATTCAAAAAAAATTATATTTTCTAACTAATTTTGAACTTCATTTTTCGAAAATTTTATATAAAAATTCAAATTTCAATTTCAAAATATTTCCAATTTCTTTTATTTATTTCGTTTTTTTTATTTTATTTAAAAAAAATTTATAAATCAACATATAAATTATCCCTTATATTCCATCATGGAAGCAAGTAGGAATGAACAGTCCAAGAGGACTCTGGGGTCATATGCTAACCCCACTACTGCTTCATATGGGAGTAGTATCTGTATACCCTCCATTGGAGTTAGTAGCTTTGAGTTGAATCCTCAGCTCATTATCATGGTGCAGCAAAACTGTCAGTATGCTGGTCTTCCACATGAAGAACCTACAGAATTTTTGGCACAATTTTTGCAAATTGCTGACACAGTACATGATAAGGAAGTGGATCAGGATGTCTACAGATTATTACTATTTCCATTTGCTGTGAAAGATCAAGCTAAGAGGTGGTTAAATAACCAGCCTAAGAACAGCATAAAAACATGGAAGCAGCTGTCAGAAAAATTCCTGAATCACTATTTCCCTCCAAAAAGGATGACAAAGCTAAGGCTAAGCATCCAAGGTTTCAAACAAGGAGATAATGAATCTCTTTATGATGCATGGGAAAGATACAGAGAGATGCTAAGAAAATGCCCCTCTGAAATGTTTTCAGAATGGGTGCAATTAGACATCTTCTACTATGGGCTTACAGAAAAAGCTCAGATTTCTCTAGACCACTCAGCTGGTGGATCTATACATATGAGAAAAACAATTGAAGAAGCTCAAGAGCTTATTGATACAGTTGCCAGAAATCAACATT
>NC_029775.3:70737235-70738082 GCF_000817695.3 Arachis duranensis
TAATGAATTTAATCAGCAATTAGACTTTCTAACTCAGCAGCTAGCCGAATTCAAGGAAATATTACAGGAAACAAGAATGGCTAACAGGAATATGGAAGTGCAATTAAAGCAGACAGAAAAGCAATTGTCAAAACAAATAGCAGAAGAATGCCAAGCAGTTCAATTAAGAAGTGGGAAAACATTAAATACATCACTTCAAAGCAGCAGGAAACCAAGAAATGAACAAGTGGATACTCAAAATCCCTCTGAGGACAGTCAGAGTCCAGAGAGGAATAAAGCTGGCACTGAACGCCCAGACCATGCTCATTCCTGGCGTTCAACGCCAGAAACAAGCATGAATCCGGCGTTGAACGCCCAAAGGGAGCATGGTTCTGGCGTTCAAACGCCAGTAACAAACAAGGAAGTGGCGTCTAACGCCACTCCAGCTCCCACCACTGTCATTCAAATGCCAGTGGGGAATCAGTCACATATAAGTGCTGATAACAACCCTTCTAAAAAGGCTTCCCAACCCACTTCTGTAGGTAATAAACCTGCAGCAACTAAGGTTGAGGAATACAAAGCCAAAATGCCTTATCCTCAAAAACTCCGCCAAGCGGAACAGGATAAGCAATTTGCCCGCTTTGCAGACTATCTCAGGACTCTTGAAATAAAGATTCCGTTTGCAGAAGCACTTGAGCAAATACCATCTTATGCTAAGTTCATGAAAGAGATCTTAAGTCATAAGAAGGATTGGAGGGAAACTGAAAAAGTTTACCTCACTGAAGAATGCAGTGCAGTCATTCTGAAAAGCTTACCTGAGAAGCTTAAAGATCCTGGGAGCTTTATGATACCATGCACATTAGAGGGT
>NC_029775.3:70739577-70740348 GCF_000817695.3 Arachis duranensis
AGTATTTGCATACAGAAGGATGCCATTTGGCCTGTGCAATGCACCTGCAACCTTTCAGAGGTGCATGCTCTCAATTTTCTCTGATATGGTGGAAAAATTCCTGGAAGTCTTCATGGATGACTTTTCAGTGTTTGGAGACTCATTCAGCTCCTGCCTTAACCATTTAGCACTTGTTCTAAAGAGATGCCAAGAGACCAACCTGATTTTAAACTGGGAAAAGTGTCACTTTATGGTGACTGAAGGAATTGTCCTTGGGCACAAAATCTCGAATAAGGGAATAGAGGTGGATCAAGCTAAAGTTGAATTAATTGAAAAGTTACCACCACCCACCAATGTTAAGGCAATCAGAAGCTTTCTGGGGCATGCAGGATTCTATAGGAGGTTTATAAAGGATTTTTCAAAAATCGCTAAACCTCTAAGCAACCTGCTAGCTGCTGACACGCCATTTATCTTTGATAAAGAGTGTCTGCAGGCATTTGAGACCCTGAAAACAAAATTGGTCTCAGCACCAATCATCTCTGCACCAAACTGGGCATTGCCATTTGAACTAATGTGTGATGCCAGTGACCATGCCATTAGTGCAGTGTTGGGACAAAGGCATGACAAGCTTCTGCACGTCATTTACTATGCCAGTCGTGTTCTAAATGACGCTCAGAAGAATTACACAACCACAGAAAAAGAGCTACTTGCAGTGGTTTACGCCATTGACAAGTTCAGATCCTATTTGGTAGGATCAAAAGTGATTGTGTACACTGATCATGCTGCTCTTAA
>NC_029775.3:70740426-70740648 GCF_000817695.3 Arachis duranensis
GAAATAAGAGACAGAAAAGGGACAGAGAATCAGGTAGCAGACCACCTGTCCCGAATAGAACCAGTAGAAGGGGCGTCCCTCCCTCTCACTTAGATCTCTGAAACCTTTCCGGATGAGCAACTCTTTGCCATCCAGGAAGTGCCATGGTTTGCAGACATTGCAAACTACAAGGCAGTGAGATTCATACCCAAAGAGTACAATAGGCAGCAAACAAAGAAATTG
>NC_029775.3:70744474-70751724 GCF_000817695.3 Arachis duranensis
GGAACGTTTTCACTGAGAGGATGGGAAGTAGCCATTGACAACGGTGACACCCTACATAGAGCTTGCCATGGAAGGAGCCTTGCGTGTGTTGAAGGATTTTAAGGAAGAGTTGAAGTTCGAAGGACAAAGCATCTCCAAAACTCCAACATATTTCTCATTACTGCACAACAAGTAACGCTGTTATTCTCTTTCATTTTTCTAATCAAATCTAGTAATTTCACTTATAATCCTATTGGCCTCCTGACTAAGATTAATAAAATAAATATAGCTTGCTTCAAACCAATAATCTCCGTGGGATCGACGCTTACTCACGTAAGGTATTACTTGGACGACCCAGTGCACTTGCTGGTTAGTTGTGCGGATTACAAATTCGTGCACCATCTCTCCTACTCCACAAATACAGAGAGGAAGCATTGTCAAAGATAAAATTTGTTAGCTCCTTATAAGAATAATTTAATTTAATTTTAGATTGACTACTTAAATAATTTGATCAAATTATATTATATCAAGTAATTAATTAAATCAAATCAACCTAACTAATTAAAACAACTTAAACCAACATGTCCAACATCTCATCTACCCTTTTAAGTTCAAATATCCTAACATGACAACTGATTAATTAAAACAAATAATGTCATTATTTTAACATATTTTTTAACTAATTAAATCAACATATAATAATGTATCAACTAAAATTAAATAAATCAAAATATTCTAATATCAACTAATTAACTATATAAAATAAGAGATAGACAAACTAATCTCAAAGTCTAGTATACCGGCCACATGCCACTCATATTTAACCTGTTAATGTTCCCTAAGTGCACGTAATTCTAGCGTTGAGTCATATATGCTTTTCAAACTTTCCAAAATTAAAAAAACACTCTCAAATGAATCCAAACATCTCAACTACTCCCTCTTTAGCCATTTCAATATATCCCAGGTGTTCATACCCTGGCCCAACGATAAGGCCCAGGTCCAAATGAAAGGCCCAATCCAAAGGGTTGAGCCTCGCCCTGTACCAACCTCCTCCCTACGAAGTCGGTTCTCACCACGACTTATCCTAAAGAAGTCGGGGACGAAGATTAGCTGACAGATAACCACTCATTCAAATGAGTAACTGCCCCTAAAATCTCTCTACCCACTTCCATGAGCCATATCTCAACCTCCCTAAGATAAAGGGACGGTTACCCACCTTAAATGGCAGAACTACTTCAACGGTGGTTATGGGTTCACCACTATAAATACACTGACACCTCTCAGGTATTTTATAAGCCCAATACTCTCTAGACCTGTCTTACTCCTTGCTGACTTTGGCATCGAAGTGTCTTTGCAGGTACCACCCCCCATTCTCTCACACACAAGTCAGAAGGAGGCTCCCAGACGTAAACCAAGTCGGAGACCACCCTCCTCTAGCGCTTGGGCCTCACAAACAAGCCCAACCACCGTTCGGTTTTAGGTAAGCCCCGAAACATTGGCGCCGTTGTCGGGGACCCGAGAGAACAACCAGTAATGGCGGACTGGTGCACGAATTTGCAATCCGTACAACTAACCAGCAAGTGCACTGGGTCGTCCAAGTAATACCTTACGTGAGTAAGGGTCGATCCCACGGAGATTATTGGTTTGAAGCAAGCTATGTTTATTTTATTAATCTTAGTCAGGATACCAATAAGGTTATTTGGATTTAATTGTAAGAAGTAAAAGTGTTTGGAATAAGTAATTGTTACTTTATTAATGGAGAATATGTTGGAGTTTTGGAGATGCTTTGTCCTCTGAATTTCTGCAATGTAATATTCAACTCAATTGTTTGTAAAGTCCCATCCATGGCAAGCTGTATGTAGGGTGTCACCATTGTCAGTGGCTACTTCCCATCCTCTCAGTAAAAACGGTCCAGATGCTCTGTAATAGCACGGCTAATCAGCTGTTGGTTCTCGATCATGCTGGAATAGGATCCATTGATCCTTTTGCGTTTGTCATCATGCCCAGCAATCGCGAGTTTGAAGCTCGTCACAGCCATTCAATCCTTGAATCCTACTTGGAATACCACAGATAAGGTTTAGACTTTCCGGATCCTCAAGAGTGGCCGCCATCAGTTCTAGCTTATACCACGAAGATTCTGATTAAGGAAGCTAAGAGATGCTCATTCAATCTGATGTAGAACGGAGGTGTTTGTCAGGCACACGTTCATGGATTGAGGAAGGTGATGAATGTCAATGATCATCACCTCCTTCACAATTAAACGCGAATGAACATCTTAGATAGGAACACACACACGTTTGAATGGAGAAATAGAAACAATTGCATTAATTCATTGAGACGCTGTAGAGCTCCTCACCCCCAACAATGGAGTTTAGAGACTCATGCCGTCAAAGTGTATAAAATTCAGATCTGAAAAATGTCATGAGATGCAAAATAAGTCTCTAAAAGTTGTTTAAATAGTAAACTAATAACCTAGGTTTACATAAAATGAGTAAACTATGATAGATAGTGCAGAAATCTACTTCTGGGGCCCACTTGGTGTGTGCTAGGGCTGAGACTTAAGCTTCTCACGTGCCTGGGCTGTTTTGGGCGTTCAACGCTAGGTTGTAACCTGTTTCTGGCGTTGAACTCCAACTTGTAACTTGTTTCTGGCGCTGGACGCCAGACTGCAACATGGAACTGGCGTTGAACGCCAGTTTACGTCGTCTATCTTCGCGCAAAGTATGAACTATTATATATTGCTGGAAATTCCTGGATGTCTACTTTCCAACGCCATTGAGAGCGCGCCATTTTAAGTTCTGTAGCTCCAGAAAATTTATTTTGAGTGCAGGGAGGTCAGGATCCAACAGCATCAGCAGTCCTTTTTTAGCCTCACTCAGATTTTTGCTCAGCTCCCTCAATTTCAGCCAGAAAATACCTGAAATCATAGAAAAACACACAAACTCATAGTAAAGTCCAGAAATATGATTTTTGCCTAAAAACTAATAATATTCTACTAAAAACTAATTAAAACATGCTAAAATCTACATGAAATTACCCCCAAAAAGTGTATAAAATATCCGCTCATCACAACACCAAACTTAAACTGTTGCTTGTCCTCAAGCAACTAGACAAATAAAATAGGATGAAAAGAAATTAAGAAGTAATAACATCTCAGAGTTTTAAATAGAGCTCAGATTCTTATTAGATGTGTGGGGTTTGTAACTTTTTGCTTCTGAACAGTTTTGGCATCTCCCTTTATCTTTTGAAATTTAGAATGATTGGCATCCATAGGAACTTAGAATTCCGATAGTATTATTGATTCTCCTAGTGTAGTATGTTGATTCTTGAACACATTCATTTTATGAGTCTTGGCCGTGGCCCTAAGCACTTTGTTTTCCGGTATTACCACTGAATACATAAATGCCACAGACACATGACTGGGTGAACCTTTTCAGATTGTGACTCAGCTTTGCTAGAGTCCCCAGTTAGAGGTGTCCAGAGCTCTTAAGCACACTCTTTTTTTCCTTTGGATCACGAATTTAACCACTCAGTCTCAAGCTTTTCACTTGGACCTGCATGCCACAAGCACATAGTTAGGGACAGCTTGATTTAGCCGCTTAGGCCTGGAACTACTTCCTTGGGCCCTCCTATCCACTGATGCTCAAAGCCTTGGATCCTTTTCACCCTTGCCTTTTGGTTTTAAGGGCTATTGGCTTTTGTTCCTTTTCTTGATCCAATGATTCCTTGTAATTTTTTTTTCACTGCTTTTTCTTGCTTCAAGAATCAAATTCATGATTTTTCAGATCATCAATAATAGTTTTCGTGTTCCTCATTCTTTCAGGAGCCAACATTCGTCAAATTCAGGATAAAATATGCACTGTTCAAGCATTCATTCAGAGAACAAAAAGTATTGCCACCACATATAATTAATTATAATTTTTATTATTAAGCACTCGAAAAATATAAATTACTTCTTTATTCTAAAAATCTACTATTTTATTCATGTCTGATGATGTTGAGAAAAATAAATTATAACTTAATTGGAAATAAAACCAGAATAGATATGCTAATTACTACTACTACTACTACTGTATAACTTCTAAGATAAATTTCTATAATAACACTATCACAGAGTTAAAGCTAAAATTAGAACTCAACAACCTGTGTTTTGGGAAGTGGATATTCCTCTGATCTGTGGGGTGCTTGGTCCTTCAAGGATTAATTTCTGGCGCTTCAACTCCCTTAAATCACGCCCTTGCTCTTCTTGTTCCTTAAGCAGTTTGCAAAGCATGCTACTTTGATTGTTCGGTTCTTCCTTTATTTGGTTCATAGCTTCTTGCAATTTGGAAATAGATGTCTCAAGATATTCCCAATATTCGAATTGAGGAAGTTCTGGGAGGACTTCTTGTGCTCTCCTCTTGATTGGATCATCCTGCAGCTGTTGTCTTTCCATTGATATTTTAGTGATTGGCCTCTCAACTGAGATATACTCAGTTATTCCCATCTTCACACCGACATCTCTGCAGAGCATAGAAATTAAACTTGGATAGGCCAATCTGGCATCCTTGGAGTTCTTGTTTGCTATTTTGTATAGTTCACACGAGATCGGTCGATGGACTTCTACTTTTTTTCCCAACATGATGCAGTGAATCATCACTGCTCTTTTAACAGTAACTTCAGAACGGTTGCTGGTGGGCAATATAGAACGCCCAATGAAGTCCAGCCAGCCTCTGGCAGCTGGTTTGAGATCTTCTCTTTTGAGTTGATTTGGGGTGCCAGTGGTGCTGGTGGTCCACCTAGCTTCAGGGATGCATATATCCTCTAGAATCTTGTCCAGGCCTTTGTTTACCCTCATCATTCTCCTATTGAAGGAGTCTGGGTCATCTTTCAGTTGAGGAAGCTTAAAGATCTCCCTGATTTTGTCAGGATGGATATGAACAATCTTTCCTCTGACTAAGGTCCGATGGTCATAGAGGGCAGCTCCAATTATTCTTTGCCTGTCTGTCTGCCATAGATTAGCATAGAACTCCTGAACCATGTTCCTTCCCACTTTCGTTTCAGGATTAGCTAGGATTACCCAGTTCCTGTTTCGAATTTGTTCTTGGATCTCCGGATATTCATCTTCTTTCAGATCGAACTTGACTTCCGGGATCACTGATCTTAAACTCATTATTTTGTAGTAATGGTCTGAATATTCTTTAGTTAAGAACTTCCCTTGATTCCAAAGTGGCTTTGGAATATTCTCTTTCTTGCCTCTTGGGTTGGGTTGTTTTCCTTTAGGGGCCATGATCAAAGTGGGTATATTTTTGTGATCACGGATAAGCACACAAAACTTAGAGGTTTGCTTGTTCTCAAGCAAAAGAAAATAGAGGAGAGGGATATGAGGAGAGCAAGTGTGGAATGGTGGATGATGAGAGGGGGGCCGAAAGTGGATATAAAGGGAGGGGTGGGTTTTCAAAAATAAGAAAAAGATATAAGATAAAAGATAAATATGATAAGAAAAAGATATAATTTAGAAAGATATGAATGATATTTAAAAATAAATTTGAAATTTATAATTTGAAAAAGATTTTAAAAGATAAATAAGTTTTTAAAAAAATTGGAAAAAGAGTTGGATTGGATTGGAAAAGGTTTGTGTTTATGAATTAAGATACATTTGATATTTTTGAAAAAGGGATTTTAGAAATTAGGGTTTTTAGAAATTAGGACAAAATTTTTTTTTTGGAATTAAAGGATGGTATTTTGAAACATGTTTTATGCAAGAAATCAAGAATTGAAACATAAAAATTAGAAAATTTGTGAAGAAAAAAGAATTTTTTTTCTCCTTCCCACCATCCTGGCGTTAAACGCCCAACTGCTGCATGTTTTGGGCGTTTAACGCCCAATTGTTGCTTCTCCTGGGCGTTCAACGCCTAGCTGTTGCTTCTTTCTGGCGTTGAACGCCAGGAAGTCCTTTATCACTGGGCGTTTTTCTAAACGCCCAGAAGGAGCTTCTTTCTGGCGTTCAACGCCCAGAAGATGCTCCTTTCTGGCGTTCCAAGCCTAGATGGCTATCTTTACTGGAAATGAACGCCCAGTGGATGCTTCTTTTGGGCGTTCAATGCCCAAAACATTTCTTACT
Source organism: Arachis duranensis (assembly GCF_000817695.3). Classification (NCBI taxonomy): domain Eukaryota; kingdom Viridiplantae; phylum Streptophyta; class Magnoliopsida; order Fabales; family Fabaceae; genus Arachis; species Arachis duranensis. Next base: position 70,750,557 of record NC_029775.3, read on the forward strand.
GGCTTTTTCACGCCAGTGAGCTTCCAAATTCCCCTGTAACTCTGTGAATTCAATCAATTGCTATTTTACCTTTTGAAGATACTTTGACATATACCTGTAAAAATTAATTAATTAGCAAAAACAAATAAAATTAAATTTTGTAAATGGCTGGGTTGCCTCCCAGCAAGCGCTTCTTTATTGTCCTTAGCTGGACTATTACTGAGCTCTAATCAAGTCTCAGTTTTGAGCATTCTTGCTCAAAATTGCCTTCAAGATAATGTTTAACTCTCTGTCCATTAACAATGAACTTTCTGTTAGAGTCATTATCCTGAAGCTCTACGTATCCATATGGTGATACACTTGTAATCACATATGGACCTCTCCACCGGGATTTTAATTTCCCTGGGAATAATTTGAGCCTAGAATTAAATAGCAGAACTTTCTGCCCCGGCTCAAAGACTCTGGATGACAGCTTCTTATCATGCCATCTTTTTGCTTTCTCTTTGTAAATTTTTGCATTCTCGAAAACATTGAGTCTAAATTCCTCTAGCTCATTTAACTAGAGCAATCGTTTTTCTCTAGCTAACTTGGCATCAAGGTTTAGGAATCTGGTTGCCCAGTAGGCTTTGTGTTCCAGTTCCACTGGCAAGTGACAGGCCTTTCCATACATAAGCTGGTATAGGGAGGTCCCTATAGGGGTCTTGAATGCTGTTCTGTATGCCCACAGAGCATCATCCACTCTTCTTGCCCAATCCTTTCTGCGGTTAATTACAGTCCGTTCCAGGATTCTTTTAAGTTCTCTGTTAGAGACTTCAGCTTGCCCATTAGTCTGTGGGTGATATGGAGTGGCCACCCTGTGGCTAACTCCATAACGAACCAAAGTAGAATAGAGCTGTTTATTGCAGAAATGAGTGCCCCCATCACTGATTAGTACTCTAGGGGTGCCAAATCTGCTGAAGATGTTTTTCTGGAGGAATTTTAATACTGTCTTAGTGTCATTAGTGGGTGTTGCAATAGCTTCCACCCATTTGGATACATAATCCACTGCCACCAAAATATAAGTGTTTGAGTATGATGGTGGGAAAGGTCCCATGAAGTCAATGCCCCATACATCAAACAACTCAATCTCCAAGATCCCTTGTTGAGGCATGGCATAACTGTGAGGCAGATTGCCAGATCTTTGGCAACT
>NC_029775.3:70752200-70752621 GCF_000817695.3 Arachis duranensis
CATTAGTTCAAATGGCAATGTCCAGTTTGGTGCAGAAATGATTGGTGTTGTGACCAATTTAGCTTTCAGAGTCTCAAATGCCTGCAGACACTCCTTATCAAAGACAAATGGTGTGTCAGCAGCTAGCAGGTTGCTCAGAGGTTTGGCGATTTTTGAAAAATCCTTTATAAACCCCCTATAGAATCCTGCATGCCCCAGAAAGCTTCTGATTTCCTTAACATTGGCAGGTGGTGGTAATTTTTCAATTACCTCTACCTTAGCTTGATCCACCTCTATTCCTCTATTTGAAATCTTGTGCCTAAGGACGATCCCTTCAGTCACCATAAAGTGACTTTTTTCCCAGTTCAAAACCAGGTTAGTCTCTTAGCACCTTTTTAGAACAAGTGTTAGGTGATCAAGACAGGAGCTGAATGAGTCTCCA
>NC_029775.3:70752637-70753125 GCF_000817695.3 Arachis duranensis
AGACAGGAGCTGAATGAGTCTCCAAATACTGAAAAGTCATCCATGAAGACTTCCAGAAATTTTTCCACCATATCAGAGAAAGTTGAGAGCATGCACCTCTGAAAGGTTACAGGTGCATTGCACAGGCCAAATGGCATCCTTCTGTATGCAAATACTCCAGATGGACATGTGAATGCCGTTTTCTCTTGATCTTGGGGATCTACTGCAATTTGATTATAACCTGAATATCCATCCAGGAAGCAGACCTGCTAGTCTTTCTAGCATCTGGTTTATAAATGGTAAAGGAAAATGATTCTTTCTGGTGGCTTTATTGAGCCTTCTATAATCAATACACATACGCCACCCTATAACTGTTCTTGTAGGAACCAGTTCATTTTTTTCATTATGAACCACTGTCATGCCTCCCTTCTTAGGGACGACTTGGACAGGGCTTACCCAGGGGCTGTCAGAAATAGGATAAATAATCCCAGCCTCTAGTAATTTAATGA
>NC_029775.3:70753786-70764646 GCF_000817695.3 Arachis duranensis
TCCCTCCAATCCTTCTTATGACTTAAGATCTCTTTCATGAACTTAGCATAAGAGGGTATTTGCTCAAGTGCTTCTGCAAACGGAATCTTTATTTGAAGAGTCCTGAGATAATCTGCAAAGCGGGCAAATTGCTTATCCTGTTCCGCTTGGCGGAGTTTTTGAGGATAAGGCATTTTGGCTTTATATTCCTCAACCTTAGTTACTGCAGGTTTATTACCTACAGAAGTGGGTTGGGAAGACTTTTTAGAAGGGTTGTTATCAGCACTTGTATGTGACTGATCCCCCACTGGCATTTGAATGCCAGGGGTGGAAGCTGGAGTGGCGTTAAACGCCAACTCCTTATCTGTTACTGGCGTCTGAACGCCAGAACTGTGCTCCCTTTGGGCGTTCAACGCCAGATTCATGCTTGTTTCTGGCGTTGAACGCCAGGAATGAGCATGGTCTGGGCGTTCAGCGCCAGCATTATTCCTCTCTAGGCTCTGATTGTCCTCAGAGGGATTTTGGGTAGCCATTTGTTCATTTCTTGGCTTCCTACTGCTTTGAAGTGAGGTATTTAATGTTTTCCCACTTATTAATTGAACTGCTTGGCATTCTTCTGTTATTTGTTTTGACAGTTGCTTTTCTGTTTGCTTTAACTGTACTTCCATATTCCTGTTAGCCATTCTTGTTTCCTGTAGTATTTCCTTGAATTCGGCTAGCTGCTGAGTTAGAAAGTCTAATTGTTGATTGAATTCATTAGCCTGATCTACAGGACTGAGTTCAGCAGTTACTGTTTTAGCTTCTTCTTTCATGGAAGATTCACTGCTTAGGTACAGAAGCTGATTTCTGGCAACTGTATCAATGAGTTCTTGGGCTTCTTCAATTGTTTTTCTCATATGTATAGATCCACCAGCTGAGTGATCTAGAGAAATCTGAGCTTTTTCTGTAAGCCCATAGTAGAAGATGTCTAATTGCACCCACTCTGAAAACATCTCAGAGGGGCATTTTCTTAGCATCTCTCTGTATCTCTCCCAGGCATCATAAAGGGTTATTTAACCACCTCTTAGCTTGATCTTTTACAGCAAATGGAAACAGTAATAATCTGTAGACATCCTGATCTACTTCCTTATCATGTACTGTGTCAGCAATTTGTAAAAATTGTGCCAGAAACTCTGTAGGTTCTTCATGTGGAAGACCGGAATACTGGCAGCTTTGCTGCACCATGATAATGAGCTGAGGATTCAACTCAAAGCTACTAACTCCAATGGAGGGTATACAGATATTACTCCCATATGAAGTAGTAGTGGGGTTAGCATATGACCCCAAAGTCCTCCTGGACTGTTCATTTCCACTTAGTTCCATGATGGAGCAAGGGAGATGGTATAGATGTTGATATTGTCTATTTTATTTAATTTATTATATTGATTTTCAAAATAATAAAATAAAATAAAATAAAAATCGAAATAAAAATAAAATAAATAAAGAAAGAAAATTAAAAATTAAAAATTTGAAAACTTTTATGAAGATTTTCGAAAATTTGAGGAGAGAGAAAGTGGTTAGGATATTTTTGAAAAAGATTTTTTTTTTGAAATTTGAATTTTATGATGAAAGAGAAAAACACACAAAAGACACAAGACTTAAAATTTTTAGATCTAATGCTCCTTATTTTCGAAAATTTTGGAGGGAAAACACCAAGGAACACCAAACTTAAAAATTTTAAGATCAAAACACAAGAAAGACTCAAGAACACTAAGAACAAAAGAAAGAACACCAAACTTAAAATTTTTAGAAAACCAAGATAAATTTTCGAAAATTAAAGAAAGATCAACAAGAAAACACCAAACTTAAAGTTTGGCACAAGATTAAATCAAGAAAAATTATTTTTGAAAGAGATTTTAAAAAGAAGATACCCAATTGCCAAGAACATAAGCCAACGCTCTAACCAACTGAGCTAAAAATGTAACGTATTTTAAAGATGTATTATTTTTGTAGATAAGAAAAAAAATTTTTGAAAACTAATGTTTTGAAAAAGCACAAGAAAAACAAGAAAAATTGACAAGAACAATTTGAAGATCAAGGAAGAACAAAGAACACTAATACGAAAATTTTAAAGAAAAATATAAAATATGCAATTGACACCAAACTTAGAACAAGACACTAAACTCACGAAAAAAATTAGAAATTGATAAAGAAAAATAATATTTTTGAAATAAAATTTTTTGAAAAGGGAATAAGGGACTCAGAATTTAATGACTCTATAACAACAAAAATAAATTATTCCTAATCTAAGCAACGAAATAAACCTTTAGTTGTTCAAACTCGAATAATCCCCAGCAACGGCGCCAAAAACTTGGTGCACGAATTCACAATCCGTACAACTAACCAGCAAGTGCACTGGGTCGTCCAAGTAATACCTTACGTGAGTAAGGGTCGATTCCACGGAGATTATTGGTTTGAAGCAAGCTATGTGTATTTTATTAATCTTAGTCAGGATGCCAATAAGGTTATTTGGATTTAATTGTAAGAAGTAAAAGTGTTTGGAATAAGTAATTGTTACTTTATTAATGGAGAATATGTTGGAGTTTTGGAGATGCTTTGTCCTCTGAATTTCTGCAATGTAATATTCAACTCAATTGTTTGTAAAGTCTCATCCATGGCAATCTGTATGTAGGGTGTCACCATTGTCAGTGGCTACTTCCCATCCTCTCAGTGAAAACGGTCCAGATGCTCTGTCACAGCACGGCTAATCAGCTGTTGGTTCTCGATCATGTTGGAATAGGATCCATTGATCCTTTTGCGTTTGTCATCATGCCCAGTAATCGCGAGTTTGAAGCTCGTCACAGCCATTCAATCCTTGAATCCTACTTGGAATACCACAGACAAGGTTTAGACTTTCCGGATCCTCAAGAGTGGCCGCCATCAGTTCTAGCTTATACCACGAAGATTCTGATTCAGGAAGCTAAGAGATGCTCATTCAATCTGATGTAGAACGGAGGTGTTTGTAAGGCACACGTTCATGGATTGAGGAAGGTGATAAGTGTCACGGATCATCACCTCCTTCACAATTAAACGCGAATGAACATCTTAGATAGGAACACACACACGTTTGAATGGAGAAATAGAAACAATTGCATTAATTCATTGAGACGCTGCAGAGCTCCTCACCCCCAACAATGGAGTTTAGAGACTCATGCCGTCAAATTGTATAAAATTCAGATATGAAAAATGTCATGAGATTCAAAATAAGTCTCTAAAAGTTGTTTAAATAGTAAACTAATAACCTAGGTTTACAGAAAATGAGTAAACTATGATAGATAGTGCAGAAATCTACTTCTGGGGCCCACTTGGTGTGTGCTGGGGCTGAGACTTAAGCTTCTCACGTGCCTGGGCTGTTTTGGGCGTTCAACGCCAGCTTGTAACCTGTTTCTGGCGTTGAATTCCAACTTGTAACTTGTTTCTGGCGCTGGACGCCAGACTGCAACATGGAACTGGCGTTGAACGCCAATTTACGTCATCTATCTTTGTGCAACGTATAGACTATTATATATTGCTGGAAAGCCCTGGATGTCTCCTTTCCAACGCCGTTGAGAGTGCGCCATTTGGAGTTCTGTAGCTCCAGAAAAGCTATTTTGAGTTCAGGTAGGTCAGGATCCAACAGCATCAACAGTCATTTTTCAGCCTCACTCAGATTTTTGCCCAGCTCCCTCAATTTCAGCCAGAAAATACCTGAAATCATAGAAAAATACACAAACTCATAGTAAAGTCCAGAAATATAATTTTTGCCTAAAAACTAATAATATTCTACTAAAAACTAATTAAAACATGCTAAAATCTACATGAAATTACCCCCAAAAAGCGTATAAAATATCCGCTCATCACGGACATGTCACAGGAAGATGGTCATGTGGCATCAGATTCTGAACAAGAGAATCTAGATACCGGAAACAATGACACAGACCTAACCCTTCACCAGGGAACCAACGACCAACATAGGGAAGGCACCTCCGGATTTAAAAATCTGAAGATGAACTCCTCCGAGGGACGTGAATCGGAAATGGATGGACCACCCCATACAACCGAACTAATGGGGCTATTCCATGGCCACCAAGGTCGCTTGGAGCAATTGGAACAGGAGCGGGAGTGACAAAGGGAAATAGAAAAGCACTTAAGAGAGGAGATGGAACGACGAAAAGAGTTAGAAGAAAAACTCTTAAAGTTAGAATCATCCCTCAAAAGTCGGAACTCCCACGGCGACCGAGAAGAGTCACCCCCAGGAGGGGAGGACCCCTTTAGTGAGGACATAATGAGGGCAAAAGTTCCGAGAAACTTTAAAAGCCCTGATATGGACCTCTATGATGGAACCACAGATCCAAAGCATCACTTAAGCAATTTTAAAACTCGGATGTATCTGGCTGACGCTTCTGATGTAACACGCTGCAAAGCTTTCCCGACCACCTTATCGAAAGCAGCGATGAAGTAGTTTGATAGCCTCCCTCCAAGGTCGGTCACCAGCTTTGAAGACCTCTCGAGAAAGTTCCTAATGCGGTTCTCCATTCAGAAAGATAAAGTAAAGCATGCACCGAGCCTCCTGGGAATAAAACAGGAGGTCGGAAAACCTCTACGGGATTATATGGAAAGGTTCAACAAAGAATGCTTAGAGATTCAAGACCTGCTCACCGAGGCAGTCATTATGGCGCTGGTAAATGGGCTTAGAGAAGGTCCCTTCTCACAGTCCATATCAAAAAGACACCCCACCTCCTTGAGTGATGTACAAGAAAGAGCTGAGAAGTACATCAACATGGAGGAAAACGCCAGACTGAGAGAGTCGAGCTGGCGACCTGGGCACCTCCCCTCGATAAAAGATAGAGAGAGGGAGCCCAAGAAGAAAGAAGACCTCGGTCTCGACAGACCCAGGAAATATCACTCTTATACTCCTCTAAAGGTTTCCATAGTGGACGTATATAGAGAAATTTACAATACTGAAAGGCTGCCGCCTCCCAGACTCATCAAGAATAAGAAAGGGGGGAGTCGCAGCGATTACTGCGAGTACCATAAAATATATGGTCACTCAACAAACGACTGTTACGATCTCAAGAATGTGATAGAAAAGCTGGCCAGAGAAGGCCGACTTGACAGATATCTCATGGAGAGGTCGGACAATCATGGAAAGAGAAAGCGAGATGACGCGGACAGAAGAGACCCACCACCGCACATATACATATGATCTAAGGCGGATTCGCGGGAGGGGGATCACCAAGTCCTCTCGCAAAAGACATCTCAAGCGAGTCTACCAGGTCAGAAGCGAGTCACCCGACCTTCCTACCATCTCATTCATAAAGGAAGATGGACAAGGAGTAATCCCTAGACACGATGATCCAGTGGTGATAACTATGATCCTAGCCAATGCCCATCTCCATAGAACTCTAGTGGACCAAGGAAGTTCGGCAGACAACCTTTTCAAGCTTGCGTTTGATAAACTAGGGCTGGACGAAAGGGAGCTAAGGGCCTACCCCGACACCTTGTACGGGTTAGGCGACACGCCAATAAAACCATTGGGTTTCCTACCCCTCCATACTACTTTTGGAAAGGGGGAAAAATCCAAAACTATGAATATAGACTTCTTAGTCATCGATGTGGGGTCAGCATATAATGCCCTAACCGGCAGAGCTACCCTGAATCGACTCGGAGTGGTGGTATCTACCCCCCATCTCTGCATGAAATTCCCGACACCGGAGGGGATAGCAACCGTGCGGGGAGACCAGAAATTGGCAAGAAAATGCTATAATTAAAGCCTGAACCTAAGGGGAAAAGGCAAAGAAGTTAACACCATAGAACTCTGGGGCGCAAGGGCCAAAGAAGAATTGCGACCACAGCCAGGGGGAAAAACCGAGGAAATACAGATCGGCAAAGAAAAAGGAAAGAACACCAACATAGGAGCCAACCTAGGGGAAAACCTGAAGCAAGGGTTAACTAAGCTCCTAAGAGACAATTCTGACATCTTTGCCTGGAAAGCTTCCGACATGCCTGGGATAGATCCCAAGCTCATGTCCCACAAGCTCTCGGTATACCCAGGGTTCCGACCCGTACAACAGAAAAGGCGTAAGCTCGGCCCTGAACGAGCTCTAGCGGTGGAAGAGCAGGTACAGGCACTCCTAGAAGCCGGCTTCATCAGAGAAGTCAAATATCCAACATGGCTAGCGAATGTGGTGCTAGTCAAAAAGCAAAATGGCAAATGGAGAATGTGTGTCGACTACACCAAGGCATGTCCTAAGGACCCTTATCCACTCCCTAGTATTGATACTCTAGTAGACTCCAGCTCGGGATATCAATACTTGTCGTTCATGGATGCCTACTCGGGATATAACCAAATCCCGATGTACGAACCAGACCAAGAAAAGACATCGTTCATCACGCCCAGAGCAAATTTTTGCTACTTGGTCATGCCGTTTGGATTAAAAAATGCGGGGGCCACATATCAAAGGCTGATGAACAAAGTGTTTGCTTCCCACCTGGGGAGCTTAATGGAGGTATATGTAGACGACATGCTAGTAAAAACCAAGGAAGAAGTCGACCTCTTGACAGACCTTTCACAAGTCTTCGACACCATAAGGCTACACGGGATGAGGCTAAATCTCGCAAAGTGTACCTTCGCGGTGGAGGCTGGAAAATTTCTAGGGTTCATGCTAACTGGTGCACGAAATTGCAATCACACCTTTGCAACTCCGCACAACTAACCAGCAAGTGCACTGGGTCGTCCAAGTAATACCTTGCGTGAGCAAGGGTCGATCCCACGGAGATTGTCGGCTTGAAGCAAGCTATGGTTATCTTGTAAATCTTAGTCAGGATATCAGAAATTATCAGGATTGATTGTGAAAAGCAAAAGAACATGAAATGATTACTTGTTTTGCAGTAATGGAGAATAGGTTGAGGTTTGGAGATGCTCCATCTTCTGAATCTCTGCTTTCCCACTGTCTTCTTCTTCAAACACGCAAGTCTCCTTCCATGGCAAGCTGTATGTAGGGTTTCACCGTTGTCAATGGCTACCTCCCATCCTCTCAGTGAAAGCGATTGCATATGCTCTGTCACAGCATAGCGGAATTCATCTGTCGGTTCTCAACCAGGCCGGAATAGAATCCAGTGATTCTTTTGCGTCTGTCACTAACGCCCTGCCTTCAGGAGTTTGAAGCACGTCACAGTCATTCAGTCATTGAATCCTACTCAAAATACCACAGACAAGGTTTAGACCTTCTGTATTCTCTTGAATGCCGCCATCAGTTCTAGCTTATACCACAAAGATTCTGGTTAAAGAATCCAAGAGATAACTACTTAATCTAAGGTAGAACGGAGGTGGTTGTCAGGCACGCGTTCATAGTTTAGAATGATGATGATTGTCACAGATCATCACATTCATCCGGATTAAGAACAAGTATTATCTTAGAATGGAAGCAAGCATGATTGAATGAGAAACAGTAGTAATTGCATTAATCCATCAAGACACAGCAGAGCTCCTCACCCCCAACCATGGGGTTTAGAGACTCATGCTGTGGAAGAAAACGTGTAAAAATGTCATAAGGTCATCAAAAGGTTCTGATACAATGTCAAAAGATCCTATTAATAGTAAACTAGTAGCCTAGGGTGTACAGAAATGAGTAAATGACGTAAAAATCCACTTCTGGGTCCACTTGGTGTGTGCGTGGGCTGAGCAATGAAGCTTTTATGTGTAGAGACGTTTTCTGGAGTTAAACACCAGTTCTCATGCCAGTTTGGGCGTTTAACTCCAAATTTTATGCCAGTTCCGGCGTTTAACGCTGGAATTTCTGAGGCTGTTTTGCCACGCCGGTTTGGGCCATCAAATCTTGGGCAAAGTATGGACTATCATATGTTGCTGGAAAGCCCAGGATGTCTACTTTCCAACGCCGTTGAGAGCGCGCCAATTGGGCTTCTCTGGCTCCAGAAAATCCACTTCGAGTGCAGGGAGGTCAGAATCCAACAGCATCTGCAGTCCTTTTTGGTCTCGGAATCATATTTTTGCTCAGGACCCTCAATTTCAGCCAGAAAATACCTGAAATCACAGAAAAACACACAAACTCATAGTAAAGTCCAGAAAAGTGAATTTTAGCTAAAAACTAATAAAAATATACCAAAAACTAACTATATCATATCAAAAACATACTAAAAATAATGCCAAAAAGCATACAAATTATCCGCTCATCACTAACACAGAGAGGGATCAAAGAAAATCCCGATAAGTGTAAAGCCATCCTTGAAATGAAGAGCCCGACTTGCCTAAGAGAGGTCCAACAATTGAATGGCAGACTAGCAGCCCTCTCCAGGTTCTTGGCAGGGTCAGCACTCAAATCCCTTCCACTATTTTCTTTACTAAGAAAGGGATGCCAGTTCGAATGGACTCCAGAATGTGAAGGAGCGTTCCAAGAGTTTAAAAGATTCTTGAGCCAACTGCTGATCCTGACCCGACCTCTAGTCGGGGAAGATCTCGTCCTATATTTGTCCGTAGCAGACAAAGCTGTCGCATCAGCCCTGATAAGGGAGGACGAGGTCAGAAAACATCCGGTTTAATTCATTAGCAAAGTCCTGCAGGGCCCCGAGCTAAGGTACCACAAACTAGAGAAGTTTGCCTACTCCTTAGTAATAGCCTCACAAGGCTACAGCCTTATTTTCAAGCACATACTATAAGAGTCCGAACGAACCAGCCCATGAAGCAAATCCTCCAGAAGACGGATGTTGCAGGGAGAATGGTTCAATGGGCAATAGAGCTCTCCGAATTCGACTTGAAGTATGAAACTCGGACGGCAATCAAAGCCCAATGCCTCGCCGACTTCATCGCAGAATACGTGGGAGATCAAGAGGAAAAACCGACTACATGGGAACTTTATGTAGACGGATCCTCAAACAAAACAGGAAGCGGTGCAGGCATAATACTGGTAGACGAAAGAGGTATCCCTCAAATTTGAATTCCCCGCTTCAAATAATCAAGCAGAATACGAAGCCCTGATTGCAAGGTTGAAACTGGCAAAAGAGGTCGGTGCAACAAAAGTGATGATATACAGTGACTTTCAAGTGGTGACCTCCCAGATAAATGGAGAGTATCAGGCCAAAGACCCAAACAAGAAAAGATACTTGGAAAAAACTCTGGAACACTTAGGGCACTTTGGGGAAACCGAAGTTAAGCATATAACTCGGGATCTCAACAGCAGAGCAGACGCCCTCTCCAAGTTAGCAAGTACCAAACCAGGAGGGAATAATAGAAGCCTGATCTAGGAAACTCTCCAAGAACCCTCTGTAGTAAAAGCTAAAGACAAACGAGACATCCTTGAGATAACTGGACTAAACCTCGGATGGATGAATCCTTTGGTCGAATACCTAAAATTCGACATCCTCCCCAAAGAGGAAAAAGAGGCTAAGAAAATCTGGAGGGAAGCACAATACTACACTCTGGTGAAAAATATTCTCTATAAAAGAGGAATATCAACACCATTGTTGAAGTGCGTACCGACCTCGAGGACCACTAAAGTACTAGAAGAGGTTCATAATGGGATCTGCGAAAACTATCTCGGAGCCAGGTCGCTAGCCAGGAAAGTAATCCGAGCTGGATTCTACTGGCCGACCTTGCAGAAAAATGCCACAGAATTTGTGAAAAAGTGCCAACCGTGCCAAATGCATGCAAATTTCCACGTGGCTCCGCCCGAGGAGCTAATCAGTATAACTTCTCCATGGCCCTTTGCAAAATGGGGGATGGATCTGTTAGGTTCTTTTCCCCAGGCCCCAGGACAAGTCAAATACTTGATTGTGGGAATAGACTACTTCACAAAGTGGATAGAAGCAGAACCATTAGCCACCATCACAGCCCAGAGAAGTCGGAGGTTCCTCTACAAAAATATCATCACAAGGTATGGGATACCATATTCCATTACCACAGATAATGGAACCCAGTTCACTGACTCTACCTTCAGAAGCTTGGTGGCCAATATGAAGATCAAACATCAGTTCACCTCGGTGGAACATCCACAAGCAAATGGACAAGTCGAGGCAGCAAATGAGCGGATACTTTATACGCTTTTTGGCATTGTTTTTAGGTAGTTTTTAGTAAGTTCAAGCTACTTTTAGGGATGTTTTCATTAGTTTTTATGTTAAATTCACATTTCTGGACTTTACTATTAGTTTGTGTGTTTTTCTGTAATTTCAGGTAATTTCTGGCTGAAATTGAGGGACTTGAGCAAAACTCTGAAAAAGGCTGACAAAAGGACTGCTGATGCTGTTGGAATCTGACCTCCCTGCACTCAAAATGGATTCACTGGAGCTACAGAACTCCAAATGGCGCGCTCTTAATGGCGTTGGAAAGTAGACATCCTGAGCTTTCCAGCAATATATAATAGTTCATAATTTATTCGGAAATTGACGACATAAATTGGCGTTGAACGCCAAGTACATGCTGCTGTCTGGAGTTAAACGCCAGAAACACGTCATGATCTGGAATTGAACGCCCAAAACATGTTATAACTTGGAGTTCAACTCCAAGAAAAGCCTCAGCTCGTGGATAGATCAAGCTCAGCCCAAGCATACACCAAGTGGGCCCCGGAAGTGGATTTATGCATCAATTACTTACTCATGTAAACCCTAGTAGCTAGTTTAGTATAAATAAGACTTTTTACTAATGTATTAGTTGTCTTTTTGGACCACGTTTCATCTTTGGTCTCAGTTTTGTTTTATTCTTCATCTTAGGAGGCCATTGAGCACGTTTTAGGGGGCTGGCCATTCGGCCATGCCTGAACCTTTCACTTATGTATTTTCAACGGTGGAGTTTCTGCACACCATAGATTAAGGGTGTGGAGCTCTGCTGTACCTCAAGTTTCAATACAATTA
>NC_029775.3:70764907-70765232 GCF_000817695.3 Arachis duranensis
AACGTTTTCACTGAGAGGATGGGATGTAGCCATTGACAACGGTGATGCCCTACATACAGCTTGCCATGGAAAGGAGTAAGAAGGATTGGATGAATGTAATAAGAAAGTAGAGATTCAAGAGGAGCACAGCATCTCCATACACCTATCTGAAATTCCCACTATTGATTTACATAAGTATTTCTATCCCTTTTTATTTTCTATTTATTATTAATTTTTGAACCTATCATAAATCAATTTAATCTGCCTAACTGAGATTTACAAGGTGACCATAGCTTGCTTTATACCAACAATCTCTGTGGGATCGACCCTTACTCACGTAAGGTTT
>NC_029775.3:70765375-70765771 GCF_000817695.3 Arachis duranensis
TGTGCACCAAGTTTTTGGCGCCGTTGCCGGGGATTGTTTGAGTTTGGACAACTGACGGTTCATCTTGTTGCTCAGATTAGGTAATTTTCTTTTCAAAAATCTTTTTCAAAATTTTCTTTTCTTTTTCGTTTTTTCTAATATTATTTTCAAAAAAAAATTAATAAAAAAATCATAAAATCATAAAAACCAAAAATATTTTGTGTTTCTTGTTTGAGTCTTGAGTCAATTTTTAAGTTTGGTGTCAATTGCATGCTTTAAAAATTTTTCTTGCATTATTTTCGAAAATTCCATGCATTCATAGTGTTCTTCATGCTCTTCAAGTTGTTCTTGACAAGTCTTCTTGTTTGATCTTAATGATTTCTTGTTTTGTGTTGTTTGTTGTTTTCCATGTGCATT
>NC_029775.3:70765955-70767728 GCF_000817695.3 Arachis duranensis
TGTTCTTGCATGCATCTTGTGTTTTGATCCAAAATTTTCATGTTTTGGGTCATGTTTGTGTTTTTCTCTCTCATAATTAAAAATTCAAAAATCAAAAATATATCTTTTCCTTTTTTCTCTCCAAATTTTCGAAATTTTGGGTTGACTTTGTCAAAAATTTTTAAAATTAGTTGTTTCTTACAAGTCAAGTCAAATTTTCAAAAATTTAAAAATCTTATCTTTTCAAAATCTTTTTCAAAAATCATATCTTTTCCAATTTTTCCTCTTTTTTGAAAATTTCAAAAAATCTTTTTCAAAATATTTTCAAAATCTTTTTCTTATCTTTATATCAAATTTTCGAAAATTAGCTAACAATTAATGTGATTGATTCAAAAATTTGAAGTTAGTTACTTTCTTGTTAAGAAAGGTTCAATCTTTAAGTTCTAGAAACTTATCTTGTAATTTCTTGTTAGTAAAGTAAGTAATTTCAAATTTTTGAATTAAATCTTTTTATCTTTTATTTTATCTTTTTCAAAAATTTTATCTTTTTCAAAATTTGATTTCAAAATATCTTATCTAACTTCTTATCTTCTTATCTTTTTCAAATTTGATTTTAATATCTTTTTCAACTAACTTTTTGACTTTTTGTTTGTTTCTTATCTTTTTCAAAACCACCTAACTACTTTTCCCTCTCTAATTTTCGAAAATATCTCATCCCTTTTTCAAAAATTCTTTTTTTGTTTTAAATTTTAATTTTAATTATATTTTATCTTTAATTTTCGAAAATTACTAACCCCTTTTTAAAATTATTTTCGAAATTCTCCCTCTCTTTTCTTATTCTATTTAATTATTACTAACATTTTTCTTCACCTTTCTTCATCAAAAAAAAAAATCCGAACCCACTCTTCTTCATTCTTCTTCCCTTTCTTTTTTTTACTATCATAAAGGAATCTCTATACTGTGACATTGAGGATTCCTTTTCTTTTCTTGTTTTCTTCTCTTTCATATGAGCAGGAACAGGGAAAAAGGCACTCTTGTTGAAATTGATCCTGAACCTGAAAGGACTCTGAAAAGGAAACTAAGAGAAACTAAATTATAACAATCCAGAAACAACCTTTCAGAAATTTTCGAACAAGAGAAGGAGATGGTAGCCGAAAATAATAATAATGCAAGGAGAATGCTTGGTGACTTCACAAAGCCAACATCCAAATTTGATGGAAGAAGCATCTCCATTCCTGCCATTGGAGCCAATAATTTTGAGCTTAAGCCTCAACTAGTTGCTTTCATGCAACAAAATTGCAAGTTTTATGGACTTCCATCTGAAGATCCTTATCAGTTTTTAACTGAGTTCTTGCAGATCTGTGAGACTGTAAAGACGAATGGAGTTGATCCTGATGTCTACAGACTCATGCTTTTCCCTTTTGCTGTAAGAGACAGAGCTAGAATATGGTTGGATTCACAACCCAAGGATAGCCTGGACTCTTGGGATAAGCTGGTCACAGCCTTCTTGGATAAATTCTTTCCTCCTCAAAAGCTGAGCAAGCTGAGAGTGGATGTTCAAACTTTCAAACAAAAAGATGGTGAATCCCTCTATGAAGCTTGGGAAAGATACAAGCAGCTGACCAAAAGATGTCCATCCGACATGTTTTCAGAATGGACCATATTAGATATATTCTATTATGGTCTATCTGAATTTTTGAAAATATCATTGGACCATTCTGCAGGTGGATCAATTCACCTAAAGAAAACACCTGCAGAAGCTCAAGAACTCATTGACATGGTTGCAAACAACCA
>NC_029775.3:70768016-70770396 GCF_000817695.3 Arachis duranensis
GCAATAGCAAGCCTTTTCCATCATCTTCTCAGCAACAGACAGAGAATTCTGAACAAAACACTTCTAATTTAGCCAATCTAGCCTCTGATCTGTCAAAGGCCACTTTCAGATTCATGAGTGAAACAAGATCCTCCATCAGAAATCTGGAGGCACAAGTAAGCCAGCTAAGTAAGAAAGTCATTGAAACTCCTCCCAGTATTCTCCCAAGCAATACAGAAGAGAATCCAAAAGGACAATGCAAGGCCATTGATATAATCAATATAGCCGAATGCACAAGGGAGGAGGAGGACAAAAATCCTAGTGAGGAAGACCTCCTGGGACGTCCCTCAAGCAAGAAGGAGTTTCCTATTAAGAATCCAAAGGAATCTGAGGCCCATATAGAGACCATAGAGATTCCATTAAATCTCCTTCTGCCATTCATGAGCTCTGAAGACTATTCTTCCTCTGAAGAGGATGAAGATGTGACTGGAGAGCAAGTTGCTCAATATTTAGGAGCTATCATGAAGCTGAATGCCAAGTTGTTTGGTAATGAGACTTGGGAAAGTGAACCTCCCTTGCTCATTAATGAACTAGATACCTGGATTCAGCAAATTTTACCTCAAAAGAGACAAGATCCTGGCAAGTTCTTAATACCTTGTACCATAGGCACCATGACCTTTGATAAAGCTCTATGTGATCTCGGATCAGGGATAAATCTTATGCCACTCTCTATAATGGAGAAGCTGGGGATCATTGAGGTACAACCTGCCTTGTTCTCATTACAATTGGCAGATAAGTCATTGAGACAAGCTTATGGAATAGTAGAGGACATGTTAGTAAAGGTTGAAGGCCTTTACATCCCTGCTGATTTCATAATCTTAGACACTAGGAAGGAAGAGGATGAATGCATCATCCTTGGAAGACCTTTCCTAGCCACAGCAGGAGCTGTGATAGATGTCAACAGAGGTGAATTAGTCCTTCAATTGAATGGGGACTACCTTGTGTTTAAGGCACATGGCCATCCCTCTGTGACAAAAGAGAGTAAGCATGAAGAGCTTCTCTCAGTTCAGAGTCAAGAAGAGCCCCCACAGTCAAACTCTAAGTTTGGTGTTGTGAGGCCACAACCAAACTCTAAGTTTAGTGTTAAGACCCCATATCCAAACTCTAAGTTTGGTGTTGGAACTATACAACATTGACCTGATCACCTTTGTGGCTCCATGAGAGCCACTATCAAGCTATTGACATTAAAGAAGTGCTTGTTGGGAGGCAACCCAATTTTATTTATCTAATTTTATTTTATTGTATTTTATTTTGTGTTTTATTAGGTACATGATCATGAGGAGTCACGAAAAAAATCATAAAAATTAAAAACAGAATCAAAACCAGCAGAAGAAAAATCACACCCTGGAGGAAGCACAGACTGGCGTTCAACGCCAGTAAGAAGCATCTGGCTGGCGTTCAACGCCAGAAACATGTTACATGTGGGCGTTGAACGCCCAGAACGTGCACCACTCGGCGTTTAAACACCAGAATGGTATGCAAAGGCATTTTACATGCCTATTTGATACAGGGATGGAATTCCTTGACACCTCAGGATCTGTGGACCCCACAGGATCCCCACCTACCTCACCCTCTCTCTCCATTCATGGTCATCCCTTCTGTTTTTCATTCACCACCTACATCTATCCACTCTTCCCCATACACCCCACATATCTTCTTCTTATTCTTCATCTTTTCTTTCTTCTCTTGCTCGAGGGCGAACAATTTTCTAAGTTTGGTGTGGTAAAAGCATAGCTTTTTGCTTTTCCATAACCATTAATGGCACCTAAGGCCAGAGATATCCAAAAAAAAAGAGAGAGAAAAGGGAAGACAAAAGCTTCCACCTCTGAGTCATGGGAGATGGAAAGACTCTTCTAAAGGGTTTATAGCTCAGTGGTAGAACATTTGACTGCAAATCAAGAGATCCCTAAGATACCTCAGGGGATAAATTGCCTTCCACACAATTATTGGAAGCAACTAAGGGTAGGAACACCAAAATTACTAGGAATCATTCAACAGAAGCAAGGAAGAGACATAGAGGAGCTCAAAGAGCACCATTGGTTCTTCAAGAAGGCGCCACCCTCACTAAGGTGGACTCATTCCTTGTTCTTATTTCTCTATTTTTTTTATTTTTTTTATGCTTCATGTTTATTTATGTTTTGTGTCTCTACTTCATGATCATTAATGTTTAGTAACTATGTCTTAAAGCTATGAATAAAATCCATTAATCCTTCACCTCTCTTAAATGAAAAATGTTTTTAATCAAAAGAACAAGAAGTACATGAATTTCGAATTTATCCTTGAATTTAGTTTAATTATATTGATGTGGTGACAATACTTTTTGTTTTCTGAATGAATGCTT
>NC_029775.3:70770497-70771919 GCF_000817695.3 Arachis duranensis
TGGGGACTCTAGCAAAGCTGAGTCACAATCTGAAAAGGTTCACCCAGTTATGTGTCTGTGGCATTTATGTATTCGGTGGTAATACTGGAAAACAAAATGCTTAGGGCCACGGCCAAGACTCATAAGTAGATGTGTTCAAGAATCAACATGCTTAACTAGGAAAGTCAATAACACTATCCAAAATTCTAAGTTCCTAAGAGAAGCCAATCATTCTAAACTTCAAAGGAAAAAGTGAGATGCCAAAACTATTCAGAAGCAAAAAGCTACAAGTCCCGCTCATCTAATTATAATTAATATTCATTGATATTTTGGAATTTATAGTACATTCTCTTCTTTTTATCCTAATTGATTTTCAGTTGCTTGGGGACAAGCAACAATTTAAGTTTGGAGTTGTGTTTTATCCTATTTGATTTTCAGTTGCTTGGGGACAAGCAACACTTTAAGTTTGGTGTTGTGATGAGCGGATAATTTATATGCTTTTTGGCATTGTTTTTAGGTAGTTTTTAGTAAGTTCAAGCTACTTTTAGGGATGTTTTCATTAGTTTTTATGTTAAATTTACATTTCTGGACTTTACTATGAGTTTGTGTGTTTTTCTATAATTTCAGGTAATTTCTGGCTGAAATTGAGGGACTTGAGCAAAACTCTGAAAAAGGCTGACAAAAGGACTGCTGATGCTGTTGGAATCTGACCTCCATGCACTCAAAATGGATTTTCTGGAGCTACAGAACTCCAAATGGCGCGCTCTCAACGGCGTTGCAAAGTAGACATCCAGAGCTTTCCAGCAATATATAATAGTCCATAATTTATTCGAAAATTGACGACGTAAATTGGCGTTGAACGCCAAGTACATGCTGCTGTCTGGATTTAAACGCCAGAAACACGTCATGATCCGGAATTGAACGCCCAAAACACGTTATAACTTGGAGTGGGCCCCGGAAGTGGATTTATGCATTAATTACTTACTCATGTAAACCCTAGTAGCTAGTTTAGTATAAATAAGACTTTTTACTAATGTATTAGTTGTCTTTTTGGACCACGTTTCATCTTTGGTCTCAGTTTTGTTTTATTCTTCATCTTAGGAGGCCATTGAGAACGTTTTAGGGGGCTGGCCATTCGGCCATGCCTGAACCTTTCACTTATGTATTTTCAACGGTGGAGTTTCTGCACACCATAGATTAAGGGTGTGGAGTTCTGCTGTACCTCAAGTTTCAATACAATTACTATTACTTTCTATTCAATTCTCTTTTATTCTTATTCCAAGATATACGTTGCACTTCAACTTGATGAATGTGATGATCCGTGACACTCATCATCATTCTCACCTATGAACGCGTGTGACTGACAACCACTTCCGTTCTACTTTAGGCCGGGCGCATATCTCTTAGATTCCCCAACAGAATCTTCGTGGTATAAGCTAGATA
>NC_029775.3:70771996-70777580 GCF_000817695.3 Arachis duranensis
CAAGGGTGATGCCTCCAGACGATTAGCCGTGCAGTGACAGCGCATAGGACCATTTTCCCGGGAGGATTAAAAGTAGCCATTGATGATGGTGATGCCCTACATACAGCTTGCCATGGAAAGGAGTAAGAAGGATTGGATGAAAGTAATACGAACGTAGAGATTCGAAAGGATTCTGGCATCTCCATACACCTATCTGAAATTCCCACTATTGATTTACATAAGTATTTCTATCCCTTTTTATTTTCTATTTATTATTAATTTTCGAACCTATAACCAATTTAATCTGCCTAACTGAGATTTACAAGGTGACCATAGCTTGCTTCATACCAACAATCTCTGTGGGATCGACCCTTACTCACGTAAGGTATTACTTGGACGACCCAGTTCACTTGCTGGTTAGTTGAATGGAGTTGTGATCATAAATTCCAATAGAGCCAATTTTTAAATCTCATGCAAATACAAAGAGGGTCATAATTTCGTCCTCCAGCAGCCAACAAAGTCATACTGGCAGGACTAAAGAAAAGACTACAAGATGCAAAAGGAGCCTGGGCTGAAGAGCTCCCACAAGTGTTATGGGCCTACCGGATGACGCCACAATCTGCCACTGGAGAAACGCCCTTCCGACTCGTCTATGGCGTAGAAGCCATGATACCAGTAGAAATCAACGAACAAAGTCCAAGGGTGATTCTCCATGATGAGATCGGAAACATACAGGGACACAAAGAGTCTCGAACTGCTCCCCGAAGTCCGAGAGCAAGCCCAGATAAGAGAAGCAGCATTAAAACAAAGGATGACTACTAGGTACAACAAAAAAGTCATTCGAAGAAGCTTCACCCCAAACGACTTGGTATTGATCAGAAACGACATTGGAGTCAACAAATCGGGGGAAGAAAAGCTCACTGCCAACTGGAAAGGACCCTACAAAATTAGCGAAGTCTTAGGAAAAGGTTATTATAAGGTGACCGACCTAAACGGCACCAAGTTACCAAGGTCGTGGCATGCTTGTAACATGAAAAGGTACTATAGTTAAAAGCGAACTCTACTTCCTGATGTACTCTTTTTCCTACTTCACGATTTTTTCCCAAAAAACAAAGGGTTTTTTCTGAAGAAGGGTTTTTAACGAGGCATCATAGTAGAGCCTAAGGGGAATAGATTACTGAAAACCCTTAGTAGCAGTAAAAGTACCTTTCCAAATAAATAAAGATCTTTTACAAATATCTCTTATAAAAATTCCTTCTCGTTTAATTTTTCTTTTTTCTACGAAACGAGCCGACTTAAACTCGACAAAGCGTGAAAATCCCATGAATCGACCTAGATGGTCGTCATGATAAAACGATGAGGTACAAGCCGGTGTAAAGAGGTTATAAAAGTTGATCGTAAGTCGAAACTCGGAAATACTTCGACTCATAAGTCGAAACGAACAACCGAGTAGAAATACTCGGAAACACTTTGACGCATAAGTCGAAATGAAAAATCGAGTAGAAGAAAAAACGCATCGCAAAAATAACCTAAGTCATAGAAACTCAATAAACCACAAAGTTGAGTATAAGGAATAGTGAAAAAGAGATCGAAAAACCTATTAAAAGGCCAAAAGACTGTCCTAAGTCCTTAAAGCAAAAAAGCTCAAAAAGGACAGACAAGCCAAAGAAAAAGGTTTTTAAAGAAAAGGTCACAGAAATCTTCCAAAGTGTCAAAAACAAAAAAGCATGCACACAAAAGGTAACTTAAACCCTTATCCAAAAAAGGGGAACCCTTATCCAAAAAAGGGGGATATTTATAAATATTTTGTTTACGGCCTTAAAAGGCCAAAAGTAATGTCAGCATAC
This sequence comes from Arachis duranensis, assembly GCF_000817695.3. Taxonomy (NCBI): domain Eukaryota; kingdom Viridiplantae; phylum Streptophyta; class Magnoliopsida; order Fabales; family Fabaceae; genus Arachis; species Arachis duranensis. The sequence continues at coordinate 70,773,823 of NC_029775.3, forward strand.
CACTACCACAACAAATATAAAAAAAGTTTAAAAAGGAGGGGACCCACAGGCCGGCCCCCCATATAGCCAACAAATTGTTTAAACATCACCACCAGGAATAGTCGGATCACCACCAGAGTCGGGAAGAGCAGTCGGAGCGCCATCAGGTCCAAGGAGAGAAGTATCCAAAGGAGACGGAGAGGAGGTTCTGTGAGCCTTCGAGGAAGTCAGAGCATCTTTTGGACGAGGAGGGGACTCAATGATTCTCTGCCCCTGAGTCTTCAAATCTGACTCAGAGACAACCTCGGGAGCAGGAGGAGAAACTATGGCACCATCAATGACGACCTTGTCAGGATCTAAAGGAGAGAGATCCAGGTCGGGAGCAAGGACCCCTACCTGCTCCTTAAAAATCCTCCAGGCCTCCTCGGCTCCTTCAGCAATAGAGTCCTCCAACTCGGCGTAAGCATTCCGAGAATTCAACAAGTCCTTCCTCACCTCCACGAGGTCCTTGAACAAGCTCGAATAACTCTCCTGCGCCTTCTTCCTAGAGCCCTCCTCCATATTGCATTGGGCTTGTAACTTGCTCTCCTTCTCCTGAAGACCATCCCTCTCCTCCTTCAACTTAGCGAACTCCTCCTTCAATTCCTTGTCATTTTTCTGATATATGAGAAGCCTTTCCTCCAACTCTTCAACCCTCGAGGTTGAACCCAGAGAGCTAAGAGGAGTCTTCTCAAAAATATCGAGAAACTTGGTGCACACCGCCGCCGCCTTGACACTCTCCTGAGCCAGAATAGTGAGGTGATTCCGGATAGAAACATCATCCATACCTATACGGGTATGAGGATAGATGTGTTTTCGGATAAACGCAGGAGCATCCACCTTAGCCTCACCTTCAAAAGAAGAGCTAGACTCTAAAGTCTTACGCTTCTTCTTCTCTGGCTCAGGAGAAGGTCGGGGGGAGGGGGCGGCTGAGAAGAAGCCAAGGAGGAAATAACGATAGGTCGAGAAGGGGTCCCCAAATTTTGAGAAGAAGGAGGAGGAGGAAGAGAGGAGCTAGTTACCCTGGCACCGCCAGTCCTGGCGCGAGATCTCTCCTTGGCCTCCTGGACTCTCTGGTAAGACTCACTGGAATTCTTCTTCGCCATCTTTGTAAGAAAACAATTAGTAGCCAAAAAGTCAGCAAAATAAGTTGGTAAAAACAAGTCGGAAATAATGTAGATCAATAAAAAAAGCTACCTAGTTGTGTCTGGACAAAGGTCGGCGACCCCTGGAGAAATTTTTTGGTATCCAAATATGGGGCCCTCCCCCATACTTCTCGGAGGAACCCCACAACGGCCGCCTCCACCTCATCCAGGTTGTCCAAACCATATTTCTCACAGGGGGAGGCCTCTAACTAGTACAGAGGAAAGCGAGGAGAAGAATTCTCATCCAAGAAAAAGGGGTGGTGACCCTCTACGGCTTGAACTTTGAAAAAGTAATTTTTAAAGTCATGGAAGGATTCATCAAAAAGGGTGAAGACCCTCCGACCTTGTATAGCTCGGAAGGACACCCACTGCTGCTTGTTATTTTGCCCACTGAAAGGCTTGGTCATGTGGAAAAGAAAAAATAATCCTCAAAGAAGTCGAAAAGTCTAAGGCATGGCTGACAAACTGATAAATTTTCAGAAAACCCCAGAAATTGGGGTGAAGTTGAGTGGGAGCAACTCGGCAGTGACGTAAAATAGCTATTTCAAAATCAGAAATGGAAGAAAAACACCCAAACGGGTAATCATACTCTCATACATATAGAAAAAATGAGGGACCTCCTCAGTGTCCCTCCCGAAACAAACCCGATCTTCCAGACCCGGGACCACCAATTCATACTTTGGCTCGTCCTCCTCAGAGGTACAAATCCGGTGGTGAGTGCGAAGGTGGGTGATAAACTCGGTATCGACCAAGGGTTCCTCCCCCAAGACCGTAACATCAACCCATTGAGCAAGTACTTCTACAGAAGACATTTTTCCTAAAGATACAATGAAAACCAACAAAGGAAAAAGAAAAAAGAATAAAAAACGAGAGTTCCTAAGGGGGCATGGAATTAAGCAGCCTACAACGTCACCTTCTCTCTTTCTAAAACAAAAATAAAAAGCATGCAAACAAAAGAACTTAGTAAAAGAAGATAAGAAAGAACCAACCTTTGCCTGAAAAGGGGTAGAGGAAGATGGAAGCCTTCAACGAAAGTGTTCCATGAACAGATATGAAAATGCTCCACAGATGAGAAGAAAATTTGAAAAATCGAAGAAACGAAACAACGAAAGAAAGGGAAAACATTTATAAGTACGTTAGGGGTATAATGGTAAAAATGGAAGCGGTCATTAATGAATGCACCGTTACCAAGGTAATTAATACCTACGCAAACCCCTAACGGACGCGACGTTTGATTAGACATAACTGTGAAAATCAAAAGTCACGAAAAGTCACGTCGGTTGCGAACGATCACGTCGGTTCCCTCACAAGTCGACCACGACCCCGAGTAGAATACTCGAACCCAAGTCTTAAAAGAAATTGGGATCGAGTAGGGGCACTGTTCATACCCTGGCCCAACGATAAGGCCTAGGTCCAAATGAAAGGCCCAATCCAAAGGGTTGAGCCTCGCCCTGTACCGACCTCCTCCCTACGAAGTCGGTTCTCACCACGACTTATCCTAAAGAAGTCGGGGACGAAGATTAGCTGGCAGATAACCACTCATTCAAATGAGTAACTGCCCCTAAAATCTCTCTACCCACTTCCAGGAGCCATATCTCAACCTCCCTAAGATAAAAAGACGGTTATCCACCTTAAATGGCGGAACTACTTCAACGGTGGTTATGGGTTCACCACTATAAATACACTGACACCTCTCAGACTTTACTATGAGTTTGTGTGTTTTTCTGTGATTTCAGATAATTTCTGGGTGAAATTGAGGGACTTGAGCAAAACTCTGAAAAAGGCTGACAAAAGGACTGCTGATGCTGTTGGAATCTGACCTCCCTGCACTCGAAATAGATTTTCTGGAGCTACAGAACTCCAAATGGCGCGCTCTCAATGGCGTTGGAAAGTAGACATCCAGAGCTTTCCAGCAATACATAATAGTCCATAATTTATTCGAGATTAGATGACGCAAACTGGCGCTCAACCCCAGTTCCATGTTGTATTCTGGAGTCAAACGCTAGAAACACGTCACGAACCAGAGTTGAACGCCAAAAACATGTTACAACGTGGCGTTCAACTCCAAGAGAAGCCTCTGCACGTGTAAAGCTCAAGCTCAGCCCAAACACACACCAAGTGGGCCCCGGAAGTGGATTCATGCATCAATTACTTACTCATGTAAACCCTAGGAGCTAGTTTATTATAAATAGAACATTTATCTATTGTATTAGATATCATGGATTGCATCATTCTCACCTATGAACGCGCGTGACTGACAACCACTTCCGTTCTACTCTAGGCCGGGCGCATATCTCTTAGATTCCCAAACAGAATCTTCGTGGTATAAGCTAGATAGATGGTGGCATTCATGGGGATCCGGAAAGTCTAACCTTGTCTGTGGTATTCCGAGTAAGATCCTGGGAATCCGGAAAGTCTAACCTTGTCTGTGGTATTCTGAGTAGGATTCCGGTATTGAATGACTGTGACGATCTTCAAACTCCTGAAGGCTGGGCGTGATGACAAACGCAAAAGAATCAATGGATTCTATTCCAACCTGATTGAGAACCGACAGATGATTAGCCGTGCTGTGACAGAGCATTTGGACCATTTTCA
>NC_029775.3:70777717-70779890 GCF_000817695.3 Arachis duranensis
AGAGGAGCACAGCATCTCCATACACTTATCTGAAATTCCCACTATTGATTTACATAAGTATTTCTATCCCTTTTTATTTTCTGTTTATTATTTATTTTCGAAATCCATAAACCAATTTAATCTGTCGAATTGAGATTTACAAGGTGACCATAGCTTGCTTCATACCAACAATCTCCGTGGGATTGACCCTTACTCACGTAAGGTATTACTTGGATGACCCAGTGCACTTGCTGGTTAGCTGTGCGAAGTTGTGAAACATTATATAGAAACCATGGTATTGGCATCCTGTTTTTGGCGCCATTGCCAGGGAATGAAAAGCAATGAATTTTGCAAAATGGAATAACAAAGGAATCACAATTTCGTCCACCAAGTTTTTGGCGCCGTTGCCGGGGATTGTTCGAGTATGGACAACTGACGGTTCATCTTGTTGCTCAGATTAGGTAATTTTCTTTTCAAAAACTTTTTCAAAATTTTTTCTTTTCTTTTTCGTTTTTTTCAAAAATATGTTCGAAAAAAATTTTATAAAAATCCAAAAAAAAATCATAAAATCATAAAAACCAAAAATATTTTGTGTTTCTTGTTTGAGTCTTGAGTCAATTTTTAAGTTTGGTGTCAATTGCATGCTTTTAAAAATTTTTCTTGCATTTTTCGAAAATTCCATGCATTCATAGTGTTCTTCATGATCTTCAAGTTGTTCTTGATAAGTCCTCTTGTTTGATCTTGATGTTTTCTTGTTTTGTGTTGTTTGTTGTTTTTCATATGCATTTTTTGTTTGTTAGAGTCCATGCATTAAAGATTTCTAAGTTTGGTGTCTTGCATGTTTTCTTTGCATCAAAAATTTTTCAAAATTATGTTCTTGATGTTCATCATGATCTTCAAAGTGTTCTTGGTGTTCATCTTGACATTCATAGCATTCTTGCATGCATTCATTGTTTTGATCTAGAAATTTCATGCATTGAGTATTTTTGTTGTTTTTCTCTCTCATAATTAAAAATTCAAAAATCATAAAAAATATCTTTTCCTTATCTTTCTCATAATTTTCAAAAATTTGAATTGACTTAGTCAAAATTTTTCAAAATTAGTTGTTTCTTACAAGTCAAGTCAAATTTTCAATTTTAAAAAAAAATCTTATCTTTTCAAAATCTTTTTCAAAAATCATATCTTTTCCATTTTTTTTCTTATTTTCGAAAATTTAAAAATTATTTTTTCAAAATCTTTTTCTTATCTTTATATCATATTTTCAAAAATATGCTAACAATTAATGTGATTGATTCAAAAATTTGAAGTTTGTTACTTTCTTATTAAGAAAGGTTCAATCTTTAAATTCTAGAATCTTATCTTGTAGTTTCTTGTTAGTTAAGTCATTTTAAAAATTAAATCTTTTTCAAAATATCTTTTTCTTCAAATTTTTATCTTATCTTTTTATCTTATCCTTCTCAAAATTTTATCTTTTTCAAAATTGATTTCAAAATATCTTATCTAAACTTCTTATCTTCTTATCTTTTCAATTTTGATTTCAAATCTTTTTCAATCAACTAACTAACTTTTTGTTTGTTTCTTATCTTTTTCAAAACCACCTAACTACTTTTCCCTCTCTAATTTTCGAAAATACCTCTCTCTTTTTTTCAAAAATTCTTTTTAATTAATTAATTGTTTTAATTTTAATTATATCTTATATTTAATTTTCGAAAATTACTAACCCCTTCTTCAAAATTATTTTCGAAATTCTCCCTCTCTTTTCTTATTCTATTTAATTATTTATTTACTAACACTTCTTTTCACCTCTCTTCATCTAAAAATCCGAATTCTTCTTCACTCTTCTCCCCTTTCTTTTTCTACTAACATAAAGGAATCTCTATACTGTGACATAGAGGATTCCTCTTTCTTTTCTTGTCTTCTTCTCTCTTTCTTATGAGCAGGAACAAGGATAAAGGCACTCTTGTTGAAGCTGATCCAGAACCTGAAAGGACTCTGAAGAGAAAATTAAGAGAAGCTAAATTACAACAATCCAGAAACAACCTTTCAGAAATTTTCGAACAAGAGAAGGAGATGGCAGCCGAAAATAATAATAATGCAAGGAGAATGCTTGGTGACTTCACAAAGCCAACGTCTAAATTTGATGGAAGAAGCATCTCCATTCCTGCCATTGGAGCCAATAATTTTGAGCTTAAGC
>NC_029775.3:70780512-70780597 GCF_000817695.3 Arachis duranensis
TCAACAAGGCTTTAACAATGGTGGACGCAATAGGCTGAACAATAGCAAGCCATATCCATCATCTTCTCAGCAACAGACAGAGAAG
>NC_029775.3:70780733-70781445 GCF_000817695.3 Arachis duranensis
TGGAGGCACAAGTGGGCCAGCTGAGTAAGAAAGTCATTGAAACTCCTCCTAGTATTCTCCCAAGCAATACAGAAGAAAATCCAAAAGGAGAGTGCAAGGCCATTGACATAGTCAATATGGCCGAATGCACAAGGGAGGAGGAGGACAAAAATCCTAGTGAGGAAGACCTCCTGGGACGTCCCTCAAGCAAGAAGGAGTTTCCTATTAAGGATCCAACGGAATCTGAGGATCACATAGAGACCATAGAGATTTCATTAAATCTCCTTCTGCCATTCATGAGCTCTGAAGACTATTCTTCCTCAGAAGAGGATGAAGATGTAACTGGAGAGCAAGTTGCTCAATATTTAGGAGCTATCATGAAGCTGAATGCCAAGTTGTTTGGTAATGAGACTGGGGAAAGTGAACCTCCCTTACTCATTAGTGAACTGGATACCTGGATTCAGCAAATTTTACCTCAAAAGAGACAAGATCCTGGCAAGTTCTTAATACCTTGTACTATAGGCACCATGACCTTTGAAAAAGCTCTCTGTGATCTGGGGTCAGGGATAAATCTTATGCCACTCTCTGTAATGGAGAAGCTGGGGATCATTGAGGTACAACCTACCTTGTTCTTATTACAATTGGCAGACAAGTCATTAAGACAAGCTTATGGAATAGTAGAGGACGTGTTAGTAAAGATTGAAGGCCTTTACATCCCTGCTGATTTCATAAT
>NC_029775.3:70781508-70782140 GCF_000817695.3 Arachis duranensis
TGTATCATCCTTGGAAGACCTTTCCTAGCCACAGCAGGAGCTGTGATAGATGTCAACAGAGGTGAATTAGTCCTTCAATTGAATGGGAACTACCTTGTGTTTAAGGCACATGGCCATCCCTCTGTGACAAAAGAGAGTAAGCATGAAGAACTTCTCTCAGTTCAGAGTCAAGAAGAGCCCACAAAGTCAAACTCTAAGTTTGGTGTTGTGAGGCCACAGCCAAACTCTAAGTTTGATGTCAAGACCCCATATCCAAACTCTAAGTTTGGTGTTGGGACTATACAACATTGACCTGATCACCTTGTGGCTCCATGAGAGCCACTGTCAAGCTATTGACATTAAAGAAGCGCTTGTTGGGAGGCAACCCAATTTTATTTATCTAATTTTTATTTTTTCTATATTATTGTTATTTTGTGTTTTTTTTAGGTACATGATCATGAGGAGTCACGAAAAAAATCAGAAAAATTAAAAACAGAGTCAAAAACAGCAGAAAAAAATTCGCACCCTGGAGGAAGCACAGGCTGGCGTTCAACGCCAGTGAGATGCATCTGGCTGGCGTTCAACGCCAGAACAGAGCATCATTCTGGCGCTGAACGCCAGAAACAAGCAACATTCTGGCGCTGAATGCCAGG
>NC_029775.3:70782410-70783485 GCF_000817695.3 Arachis duranensis
CACCTCAGGATCTGTGGACCCCACAGGATCCCCACCTACCATATTCCCACCTTACCTCCTAATCCTAGTTTTTGTGATTACTCTTCCCCATGTCACACTTCCCAATCACCCCCTTCACCACTCACATCCATCCACTCTTCCCCATAAACCCCACCTACCTTCAAAAATTCAAAACCAATTTCCCACCCATTCCCACCCTAAATGGCCGAACATACACTCTCCCCTCTCCCTATATATACCCTTCCATTCTACTTCATTTTCACACAACACAACCCCTCTTCTTCACCTAGGCCGAACCTACATCTCTTCCTCTCTACCATATTCTCTTCTTCTTCTTCTTCTTCTTCTTCTTCTTCTTCTTCTTCTTCTTCTCTTCTTTCTTCTATTGCTCAAGGACGAGCAATATTTTAAGTTTGGTGTGGTAAAAGCATAAGCTTTTTGTTTTTCCATTACCATCAATGGCACCTAAGGCCGGAGAATCCTCTAGAAAAGGAAAAGGGAAGACAAAAGCTTCCACCTCCGAGTCATGGGAAATAGAAAGATAAGACAAAAGCTTCCACCTCTGAGTCATGGGAGATGGAGAGATTCATCTTAAAGGTCCATCAAGACCACTTCTATGAAGTTGTGGCCAAGAAGAAGGTGATCCCTGAGGTCCCTTTTATGCTCAAGAAAAATGAGTATCCGAAGATCCGACATGAGAATCAAAGAAGAGGTTGGGAAGTTCTAACCAACCCTATTCAACAAGTCGGAATCTTAATGGTTCAAGAGTTCTATGCCAATGCATGGATCACTAGAAACCATGATCAAAGTATGAACCCGAGTCCAAAGAATTATCTCACAATGGTTCGGGAGAAATACTTAGATTTTAGTCCGGAAAATGTGAGGTTGGCATTCCACTTGCCCATGATGCAAGGAGATGAACGCCCCTACACTAGAAGGGTCAACTTTAATCAAAGGTTGGACCAAGTCCTTATGGACATATGTGTGGAAGGAGCTTGGTGCGCGAAATTGTGAACAATACTTTTTCACAACTCTCATAATCCCCGGTAATGGCTCAAAAAACGTGGTAGCTCAA
>NC_029775.3:70783585-70784024 GCF_000817695.3 Arachis duranensis
CTCAAAAAGGGTGAATATCCGGAGATCCGACATGAGATCCGAAGAAGAGGTTGGGAAGTTCTGACCAACCCCATTCAACAAGTCAGAATCTTGATGGTTCAAGAGTTCTATGCCAATGCATGGATCACCAAGAACCATGATCAAAGTGTGAACCCGAATCCAAAGAATTATCTTACTATTGTTCGGGGGAAATACTTGGATTTTAGTCCGGAATGTGTGAGGGTGGCGTTCAACTTGCCTATGATGCAAGGAGATGAACATCCTTACACTAGAAGGGTCAACTTTGATGAAAGGTTGGACCAAGTCCTCACAATCATATGTGAAGAGGGCGCCCAATGGAAGAGAGATTCAAGAGGTAAGCCGGTTCAATTGAGAAGGCATGACCTCAAACCCGTGGCTAGAGGATGGTTAGAGTTCATACAACGCTCAATCATTCCCA
>NC_029775.3:70785419-70785656 GCF_000817695.3 Arachis duranensis
GGACAAGCAACAATTTAAGTTTGGTGTTGTGATGAGCGGATAATTTGTACGCTTTTTGGCATTGTTTTTAGTATATTTTTAGTATGATCTAGTTAGTTTTTAGTATATTTTGATTAGTTTTTAGTTAAAATTCACTTTTCCGGACTTTACTACGAGTTTGTGTGTTTTTCTGTGATTTCAGGTATTTTCTGGCTGAAATTGAGGGACCTGAGCAAAAATCTGATTCAGAGACTGAAA
>NC_029775.3:70785776-70785984 GCF_000817695.3 Arachis duranensis
AGCCCAATTGGCGCGCTCTCAACGGCGTTGGAAAGTAGACATCCTGGGCTTTCCAGCAATATATGATAGTTTATACTTTGCACAAGATTTGATGGCCCAAACCGGCGTTCAAAGTCTCCATCAGAATTCCCAGCGTTAAACGCCGGAACTGGCACAAGAATGGGAGTTAAACGCCCAAACTGGCACAAAAGCTAGCGTTTAACTCCAA
>NC_029775.3:70786318-70793321 GCF_000817695.3 Arachis duranensis
AGACGCAAAAGAATCACTGGATTCTATTCCGGCCTGATTGAGAACCGACAGATGAATTTCGCTATGCTGTGACAGAGCATATGCAATTGTTTTCACTGAGAGGATGGGAGGTAGCTATTGACAACGGTGAAACCCTACATAAGCTTGCCATGGAAAGGAGTAAGAAGGATTGGATGAAGACAGTAGGAAAGCAGAGAGACGGAAGGGAAGGCATCTTCATGCGCTTATCTGAAGTTCCTACCAATGAATTACATAAGTATCTCTATCTTTATCTTATTGTTTATTTTCGTTCATCACCATATCCATTTGAGTCTGCCTGACTAAGATTTACAAGATGACCATAGCTTGCTTCATACTAACAATCTCTGTGGGATCGACCCTTACTCGCGTAAGGTTTATTACTTGGACGACCCAGTGCACTTGCTGGTTAGTTGTGCGAAGTTGTGTAATGCCATGGTACTGAGCTACCAAGTTTTTGGGGTTCATGACCGGGGATTATGAGAGTTGTGAAAAGTATTGTTCACAATTTCGCGCACCACATATCTAACCAATCAATTTCCATCAAACAACCTCATTAATTAACATTCCACAACACTTTATTCAATTTCATTCACATGTGAAAATCTATGTCACTCAACAACAATTTCAACTCACAAATCACAACCAATTAATCATAACAACCACTATTTCCATTCAATACTATCTTAAGGAAATTAACCTAGGTTTTCACGTAACTTTATATAATGGCTACTCGAAACAAAAATCTGTACTTTTTTTACGGTGGTTCTAACCCTTGAATCTTTCACTTTCTAGCCAAACCAAGCTTCCATAACTGCTCTGCAACCATAGCGAGCACCCAATCACGTACCAAAACCACCAAACAAGACAAGCTACTCCATATAATCTAATTACACTAATTATTCAACACTTTCACTAGGATATTTACTCAAAATTAGGGATAAAGAGGAGATTGAGCTCCCTTACCTTGTATCACTCAAACTTGGGTCAACACCCCATTAGATATTGTGCTTGAGCTTCTCCTAAAGTACCAAAATCACAAAAATCTAACCACAGACCCAAAATGCAAATACAAGAGAGATTTCAAAAATAGCTCAAGGATTTTAGAAGTAATCACCTTAAAGGTGGTATAGAATCGAAGAGTATGATAAGAGTGTAATTATGATAATGGCATTGGAATTAGTGGTTAATATATGAATTCTGATTAGATTTTGAATGGTGAATTGAATTGGTGGTTTGAATAAAGGTTTGATCTGATGTGTGGATAAAATGTGATTAATGGTGATTTTTTATGTGGTGGAATGTATGTTAATTGTTGTTGTCAATAATGGTTGATGATAATAGTCGAAATTGGTAGATTTATGAGTGGATATCATTGAATGAATTGAAGGACTTAGTTGTTGGACTGAATATGGAGTGATTGAAGTATGAGATAATGTATAGGAGTAATAGAGAATGAATTGGGTGTGGATTGTTTAGTTTGGAATGAGTGTTTTGGAAACTTGAGGAATTTTGTTAACAACCTATCTTTAACCAACTTCGATGGGCCCTAACTTGGTTTCCGGACCTCCGAATTTTGTAAAACTTGTCCTGAATAAAAATTGGGTCTGTGAAGTTTTTAATATTTGAAGAATGGACTGAAAATAACTTTTACGAAAAAGTTATGTACGTTTGAAGTTTGGTGTAGAAAACTAATTTATGAACTTAATATCTTTCTGGAAATATTGATATGCGTGCGTATGCAATAAGGTCATGCGTACACAAGTTTTGGGCTCTGCTCAGAAGTCTCATGTACGTGGTTATAGTCTCGCATACGCAGTACTGTCAAATTTGCAATCTCACGTACGAGGACAGTGCATGCGTGCGTGGAACTGTCATTTTCAAATCATACGTGCACGGGTGGCATCCGTAGGCATGACCATGCTGTTTTATCAAAGTTGTATTTTTTTAGATTTTCAACTACCTCTCTGGTTTTTCAAGCCTCTGTAAACTCTGTTAGAGGTCTAATAATTGGTTTTTAGGCTGTGGAATAAGAGTAAACATATTGAGAGAGTTGGTTTGATATTAAGGGAGATTTGCAAAGTGAATAATGGAATTAATAAGGCATTGATAATTCTGAATGAGATATGATTGATTCTGATGATTGATGAGCGAATATTTTATACGCTTTTTGGCATCATTTTCATATAGTTTTTAGTATGTTTTGTTTAGTTTTTATTAATTTTTTATAGGTTTTAGTGTTAACTTTACATTTTTTGGATTCTACTTTGAGTTTGTGTGCTTTTGTGCAATTTCAGGTATTTTCTGGCTAAGCTTTTCTGGAGCTACAAATGTCCAAATGGAACATTCTCAACGACTATGGAAAGCTGACTTCAAAAGATTTCCAGCAATGTATAATAGTCTATACTTTACTTTAGATTAAAAGGCCTAAAACTAGCGTCCAATGCCAGCCTCCTGCCCCCTTTCAAGCGTCCAGACCAGCATCTAAACACCCAAAGAGGACCCCCTAGCCAGTGTTCAACGCCTTGGAGGCCTCCTAGCATGTGAATCTCATCAAAACTCAGCTCAAACCCCCACCAAGTGGGCCCCAAAAGTGGATTTTAGTACTAAAAAGACTGTTTTACCCTTACTAGTCATTAGTTTAGTATTTAAGGGATTAGATTTATGTTATTCGCACGACAAAAACTAGGACGCACACCATATTTCATTTTATCATTGTATTTTCTATCAGTATGAGTTTCTAAAGCTCCTAGGTTGAGGGGAGGAGCTATGCTGAGTTCTATGAATTAAGAAAAGTATTACTATTTTCCTTCAATCAATGTTTGATTTTATTATAAGATGTATACTCGTTCTTCAACATAGTAAATAGGATGGTCAGTGAGAATCAGCTCTATTCATCATACTAGGACCGTGTGCCCGACAACCACCCGTGTCTACTTGGGTTCGTGTAAATACGTGGCTGAAAAGTGCGAACCGCCAGCTTGATTATACATCTCTCAGACGGCTAATTCATGACTTCGTTGGGGACTTCTTGAAACACCAGTTCAGCCAATTTCCAGGGAGATTAGGGTCTCTGTGGTAAAGGCTAGAACCCAAAGGAGCATTATTCTCTGACCGTAATATTCGACCTTGTCTGTGGTATTTTGAATAAGATCACCAAAGAAAATGAACTGCTGGAGCTTCACCTTCGGTCAGATTGGATGACCGCGGCCATACGGCGTTTGATCCGAAGCAGAGGAGATTAATGACCACGGGAATACGGTATTGAACACACATAGCCTGCCATAGAAGAAATCACTCACAAGCAAAGGAGACAGTAATACCAGAGTTAATTCAGAAAGACAAAGCAACTCCAATCCTTAACCATATTTCTATTATTGATTTCATTTAATTTACAAAGTATTTTATACACTTTTATTCCTTTCATGTCAATTTTGTTTAGATATCACAAATACAAATTAAGCCAACTCTTCTGATTCGCCTGACTAAGACCTGCAAGATAACGATAGCTTGCTTCAAGCCACAATCCTCGTGGGATCGACCCTGACGTGCTCAGGTATTACTTGGACGACTCTGTGCACTTGCTGGTACAGCTGTCACAACTAGAAAATGGATTAATACAGACAGATTTACAGACGGATTTAGTCTTTATTATAGATGAATTTTTGGTTACCGATGAAATTACCGACGAATTTTGTCCCTCTGTAAAAGCCCCGTCGGAAATTATTTACCGACGGATTTTTTTTCCATCGAAAAATTACAAACTTATTTTTAGCAATTACCGACGAATTTTCCCTCTGTAAATTTTGTATCCATTTTCCAAAGGCGACGAACTTTCCGACGGATTTTCCGTCTGTAATTACAGGCGAATTTTTTGACGGATTTTTCGTCTGTAATTACAGACAGATTTTCAGACAGATTTTTTGTCTGTAATTACAGATGGATTTTTCGACAAATTTTTCATCTGTAATTACAGACAGATTTTTCGACAGATTTTCCGTCTGTAATTACAGACAGATTTTCAGACAGATTTTCTGTCTGTAATTACAGATGGATTTTTCGACAAATTTTTCGTCTGTAATTTGAACTTTGGAAAATCATCCCACGTTCTGATTACAGACAGAAAATCCGTCTGTAAATCCATCAGTAAGATAAAATATAATTTTTTTTAGATTTTTCTATTGCAAAATGAATACTTTAGATTTGTTTTCTAAATTTACTCAATCAAACACTGTAAATTGAAAAAAGAAAGCCAAAAATCACATAAATAAACATAGTATTCACTACATGATACCTATAAAATTGGATGTTATTTTTCAATATTATTGGCCAATATCTCATTGTCTTAATAAAAAAATACCCAAAAAAAATGAGATGACCATCCCAATGTTACATGAATGTCACAAATTACACTTAGCACTTAAAGATAGGATAATCTAAAATATTAATAGATAACTAAGTTGCATTAGCAGTATCAAGCTCCATATTGAAAGTTAATCTTGACATCTCCTGACTGAAATAGAATTAAAATCCGAATTGGAATTGGAGTAAATCAAACATAGAAAAACAGAGAGAACAACAAAAGCAAACAGAGATCAGAACAAAAATAAAATAATTAAAGGGTTCTTCAGAGAGTGCAGAATGGAAAAGAACATTGGAAAGAACTCACCTGGGCTAGGCAAATTAAAACCAGCAGGAAGCTTAGGCACAACAACAGCAGGATGATTCTGCACACATGCCAGAAAACCCTCAGACGGTTCAAGAAATATAATCTCATCGTAAGATTCAACAACACTAGGGATCAAGAATCATACTAATCTTATTTATTGGCATAAAATACTAATAATTGCCTCATAAAAAAATTCCAACAATCAATAAACCTGCAAGTCCAACACATTAGATATCTTCATTATCAAAATAACCATCTGCTGTCCTCAAAGCTTGGTCACCACCACTACAAAATGCCTTGGTCCCCTACAAGATAAATAGGCAAATCAACATCAATCAAGTTCACACTAGTTTGCACATAAAATATGAATATTCCATTCATGTCAAAGTGACAACAACATGGCCAAATGTCCTTTTCACTGGAAGCATCATGTTTAAAATAATCAAGGAAGGATTTAAATACATTGGTGTTTGATCGGGGGAAAATTTGTCTCTCAACAAATCTCCATTCGGCAAGTGTACCGAATTTGTCGTCAAGTAAAAACTCACAATAGAGTGAGGTCGAATCCCACAGGGATTGATTGATCAAGCAACTTTAATTAGAGGAATGTTCTATTTGAGCGAATCCATGAATAGAGTTGATACTTGCAGAAAATAAAATGGCGGTAAAGTAAATGACTGAAAGTAAATTGCAGAATTGTAATTGGGAATGGGGGAATTGCTCATAAAAGTAAATTGCAGAAATTAAAGAGAATGGGTAAAATCAGAAATGGGAAGTTCATTGGGCTCAGGAGATGTTGCATTCTCCGGATCAATTTCATTCTCATCTCTTCCTCAATCAATGCACCCATTGATCTCCTTGGCAATCTTAAGTGATTGAACAACAATTTCTTGTGGTTCAATCTCTCAAATCTTGATCAATAGCCAATTCCTTGGTCAATTGCTCATGAGAAGAGATGAAGCATGGTCATTGATTATACCACATGCATTTCCCAAATCAAGTGTTAAGAGGGTTATAGCCACATACCCATCCACACCCAATGTGGTCCAGCATGAGAAAGCATTTCTAGCTGATCTCTTTATTCCTCTTTCAAGGTTCCGAAGAGATCCAAGTTTGAATAGCTTCTTTTCCAAGATAACTATCCAATTGGATGAAGATCGAAAGCTTTCAAGTAAAATCAAGAGGAAAGATAGAAGAAGAATAATGAAAACTAGTATTGATCCAACAAATTACAACAGAGCTCCCTAACCCAATGAAAGGGGTTTAGTTGTTCATAGCTCTAGAAATCAAATTCAAAGATGGAGAATACATCCTAAAACTAGAAGTGCAGAGAAAGTAAAAATACAAAGAGTAGTTCTATTTTCTAGCTCTCTGTCCATCCCTAAACAATTCAAAGCTACTCCTATATATACTATTCTTCTCAGCTTCTAGTTGGCTCTTCAAGTCTTGGGCCTTTGGGTCTTGAGTTTGAAGCAGTTCCTTTTTTCATTTGGGCTTGGCTTTACTTGCAGAGAGAAAGTGTGAAGTGGGTAGAGACTTTAGCTCAAGACGTCAGGGGTGTTTAACATTTAGCGAAAGTGTAAGTTCGAGAACGTTAGTGACAATTAACATTGTCACTAACATTCCAATGCACCCCTTAGCTTCACGTTAAAGTCCATGTTAACTGAGTTAACGTGGCTTCTAACGTGGCTCTTGCCAACCTTCGAGAACGTTAGTGACACTCAACATTGTCACTAACGTTCCAGTGTGCCCCTTGCTTCACGTTAAAGCTCACGTTAACTGAGTTAACGTGGCTCTTGCCAACCTTCGAGAACATTAGTGACACTCAACATTGTCACTAACGTTCCAATGTGCCCATAGGTCACACGTTAGAGTTCACGTTAACTAGGTTAACGTGGCTTCTAACGTGGCCACTCTTAGCCATCCCAACGTTAGTGACAATGTTGAATGTCACTAATGTTGGCCCATTCTTCATTCCTCATTGTTAGCTTCCACGTTAACCAAGTTAACGGGGAAGTTAACATGGCTCTTGGGGGTTGTGTGGTTGCTTCAACGTTAGTGACAATGTTTAGTGTCACTAACGTTGTCGACAAATCTTCATCTCTTATGTTAGCTCCCACGTTAACCAAGTTAACGTGGGAGTTAACGTGGTACTTTGCACCTTAGGTCAATGTTAGTGACAATGTTGAGTGTCACTAACGTTTGCTTCTCTTCCCTCTTTAACGTTAGAGGCCACGTTAACTAGGTTAACGTGGCTCCTAATGTGGCCATTTGTGAGCAATTGCCAACGTTAGTGACAATGTTGAGTGTCACTAA
>NC_029775.3:70793334-70842621 GCF_000817695.3 Arachis duranensis
AATCAGGATGTAAATGATTTTCTACCCAAAACTAGCTTATTTCCTAGGAAAATGCAATGAAACTACCTAAAAACAGTAAAGAAAAGGTCAGTGAAACTGGCCAAAATGCCCTGGCATCACAACACCAAACTTAAAGCTTGATTGTTTCTAAGCAAGTACTGGAACAAGAGAATGATGAATGTAATCTCCAGAGAAATGAGTCATTCTTGTAGAAGTCATATTACTGATTTTATGGTGGTTTCATGCATAGCAACTTAGGTTCATTCCACTGCTGGCTTTCAGACCTTTATCATCTCCTAACATACTCACTTTGTTCTATCCCATGAGACCTTTATTTATTGATCCTTTTATTGTTATTTCAAGGGTTGTTTGTGTTCTTCAGGCTAAGTGCTCTGTAAGGGGGCAACTCTTTAAGATAAGTTTTCAGCCAACACTCCCGAGCCAGTTGGTTCAAGGTGCTAGGTGTTGAAACACCCCTAAGGACTTACTCCCTCAAGTCTCTCCCCCATACATACACACCACAGGCATCTGGTTCATTTATTTTCTTCCTTGAGACCTTGGTGTCCAGCACCTCTTTGGCTTACTAAGTGTTCTGTAGTGAGGGTTACTCTTGATAGTGGATTTTCAGCTGATAATCCCGGGATAGTTAACCCAAGTTACCAAGTGATAAAGCACCCCTAAGAGCTTATTCATCCAAGTAGATCCCCCACACAGGAGCACCACAGACATATGTCTTAAGGTAAACCATTGGTGCCTAGCCTTATTGCTTATTCTTTGTCTTTTGTTTTTCACTCCCATTGTTCTTTCCTTTTTCTCTTATTAGGATCTTGTTGTTATCTTAGTCTCATGGGTATATCAAAAGTAAAATATTCAGGATAGATAGTTGTCATCTTACCCTTGTTGTTGAATCAACTTAGCTAACTTAGGATTACCCCCCAAAGATTCATGAATACACTTCCACATTATGGGCTCCACTCTAGTCTTTTAGAAACATAAACACTCATTCTCTTTTCATTTGATTTAAAAGACAAGCATACAAGTAAGTAAATGAAAGATGCAGTGACACTCCAACCAGAATCATAAACCATTTTCAATCAAAAGCTTAAAAGACAAAATTGAAAAATGCTTAAGCTAATATGGAAGCATGTTCTATTTCATACAAGATCTTCCTTATTCAAGCATAGAGAAAAGATGGAGTAAAGAAGGAACTCCACCACCTTTTACTTTTGTGGCTGTCCATGCTCTTTTTCTTGTTCTCCTTACGTGCTCGAACTTCCACATTTGATTGCCCAATCAATCACCTTCAATGCTCCTCTTCTTTTCCCTATAAAATAAAATGAGAAAAGTAAAAAGGAATGTCTGAACCAAATTGAATTCTATGGTTAGCATAATAAAAGCAAGAAAAAGGGTTTTTTTGTTTATTCATGAACTCCGACTAACTAACTAACTGCGTATCCTTATATGCACATTGGTGGCACCATAAGGTGACACCAAACTTAGTTTTGAGCACTGTGATGAAAAGTTGTGTTCAAAGCCTTTAGAATAATGCTTTGAACACCAAACTTGTTCTTCACTATATTCTGCATATCAAGAATTTCACATGTGTTTGTCAAGTTTCGGTTGGAATTCATGAATATTGATTTATTCACTATTTTCTCAATGCATATAAAACATGGGTTGCCTCCCATGAAGCGCTTCTTTAGCGTCACTAGCTTGACGTTTTGCTTTCATCAAGGAGGTTGGTAGTGCTTGAAGTCTTCTCCTCTGGCAGTGGACTTATATCCATTGGTTGGATCAATTATCTCTACATGCTCTAAGGAGAGAACTCTGTTGATGGTGAAAACCTTAGGTAACTGAGATGGCACAATAGGGAGATTAGGGTGGATGTCTGTGAAGTAGGCTGAGATTACTTTATCCCCTGGAGAGAAATCTTCCGTAGGGATCTTCTTGTTCCGCCACCCCCTTGGTACCTTCTTCTTTGCCCCTGGTGCTGTTTTCTTATTCTTGGTGACCTCCTTTTTTTATGAGCTTTTGTTGATGTCCTCACATGCCTCTGGTGGCTTAGGTTCTTCCAATTTTTCCTTGACATGTGGCACTTGCTGTTTGCCTTGTCCATCAACCTAGTGAATCTCAGGATGAGCTGGCTGTGCTTCAGTGCTTGCTTCTTCCTTTAACAGCTCATCATGATGTTTGCTTGATTCCTTGTACTCTTGGTCTTCTTCTTTGAAGACATTAAAGCTGAGTTGCTCATCATGGATTCTCAGTATTAGCTCCCCTTTCTCCACATCTATGAGTGCTCTAGCAGTAGCGAGAAATGGTCTACCCAGTATGATTGGGTGCATGTGACTCTCTTCCATGTCCAGGATGACAAAGTCTGTTGGGAGAAACTATTTTCCAACTTTGAGCAACATATTTTCCACCACTCCTATTGCTTGCTTTTGAGTCTTGTCGGCCAACCTTATGACTACATCTGTGGGTAGTATCTCATTGATATGCATCCTTTTCACCAGGGATAGGGGCATTAAGTTGATGCTTGCTCCTAAATCGCAAAGTACTCTCTCAAAAAGTGTCTCCCCTATGGCACAAGGGATGTGAAAACTCCCTGGGTCTCTTCTTTTTGTAGGTAGCTCAGGTTGAATCAGAGCACTACATTCTTTGTTCATCACTATAGTCTGGCCCCCCTTGAGTGAACTCTTCCTGGGAAGAAGTTCCTTCATATATTTGCTGAATGCTGGCATTTGCTGAATGGCCTTGATGAATGGTATGTTCACATTCAAGGATGCAAACAAGTCCAAGAACCTTGAGTATATTCTCTTTCCCACAGCACCCTTATGTAGTTGGGGAAATGGTGCATATAGTCTCAGCAGCTCCTGTTGTGAGATTTCTGGTCCTTGATGGTCTTTCTTCTCCTTCTCTACTAAGGTATCTCCAGGTTGTTCTGTCAGATTGCTTGGCTTGTCTTCAGTCTCCTTATCATTTGTAGTGACCATGTTGCAATCCTCCCATCTTACTTTCTTCGTTTCACCTCTCAGATTCTTCTCCGTGTCACTTGGGAAGCTATCAGTGGGTCTGGGAATCTTCTCAGATAAATATCCCACTTGGAATTCCAGCTTCTTGATTGCTTCTCCCCGATTCTTCATACTGGCTCGCACCTCCTCTTTGAACACCTTATTATCTTGAATGTCTTTGCATATGCTTTCAAGGAGGGTTTCTATCTTTGAGATTCTGTCATCAAATGATGGTAGGTTAGGATTAGGGGTAGATGGATGAGATGTGTTGATGTGGGGGTGTTGATATGCCCTCTGTGTGAATTGTTGATGAGCTGCATTGTTGTTGGAGTTGTAACGTCTCTGGTCTTGGCTTTGCTCTTGCTGATTCTCCCACCCAAAGTTTGGGTGGTTCCTCCATCCAGGGTTGTAGGTCTTTGAGTATGGATCATGGTTTTGTCTAGGTGAATTCCCAATGTAGTTGGCTTGCTCAAGGTCCTTTTCTTCAACTTCTTCTTGGGTTGATGATGAGGTGGTGATTGCTGCTACTTGACTTCTTTCCATTTTCTTGGTGAGGTCAGCTAGCTGCTTGGTGATGACCTTGTTTTGAGCCAGCAGAGCATCTACATTGTTTAGCTCCATTACCCCTCTAGTGTTCCCTCTTTCGGAAGCATAGAAGTAGTCGTTCTCAGCTACAGTTTCAATGACATCTATGGCTTCTTCAATGGTCTTCTTCTTGTTCAAGGATCCTCCAGAGGAATGATCTACTGCCTTCCTTGATTCATATGACAAGCCTTCATAGAAGATATGCAACTGCACCCATTCATTAAACATATTTGGTGGACACCTTCTTGTTAGGTCTTTGGACCTTTCCCAAGCTTCATAAAGTGTTTCCCCATCTTGCTGTTTAAACGTCTGTACTTCAGTTCTCAGCCTATTGATCCTTTGCGGGGGGTAAAACCTTGCCAAAAACTTATTCACTACCTCCTCCCAGGTTGTCAGGCTTTCTTTTGGGAAGGATTCGAGCCATTTGAATGCCTTGTCCCTGAGTGAGAAAGGGAACAAGAGCAGCCTATAGACATCCTGGTGGACTCCATTGGACTTCACTGTGTCACAAATCCTCAAGAAGATGGTCAAGTGTTGATTCGGATCTTTTTGAGCACCTCCTCCAAATGAGCAATTATTCTGCACAAGAGTGATGAGCTGAGGTTTTAGCTCGAAATTGTTGGCATGGATGGTTGGCTTTTGGATGCTACTTCCACAGTTCCCTGGGTTTGGGTTGATGTAAGAGCCCAAGACTCTTCTAT
Organism: Arachis duranensis; assembly: GCF_000817695.3. Taxonomy (NCBI): domain Eukaryota; kingdom Viridiplantae; phylum Streptophyta; class Magnoliopsida; order Fabales; family Fabaceae; genus Arachis; species Arachis duranensis. Next base: position 70,797,629 of record NC_029775.3, read on the forward strand.
CCTCCCCACCAGGATTTGCTCTACCTCCTCCACCATGGTTGTGAACCTCTTCCTCACGATGGTCTTCCATGGTTGTTTCAAAGTATTCTTCAAAGTGTTCCTCCTCTTCTTTAGTACCAACCACACGTTTTTCTTTTGCCACCCTTCTTAATCTCAAGAAGGTTCTCTCAGGTTCAGAATCAAAGGTAGTTGAAGCCCCGCCTCTTCTCCCTGTCATACAACCAACAGAGTACAAGCAAAGAAAAGAAATGCAGAGAGTATTTTGTTAGGATTACTGTTAGTGTCAGTGATGCATTATATCAAACAGTTAGTGGGGTTAGTGAACTGAATTGTAAATAACAAAGAAAAACTAAGAAACAGGGGAAGGGAGAAATTAACTAAGACAGAAAGCAAATTACTCAAACAGAAAATTAAATCAAACAAAACAAAAATGCTCAATCTAGTGATCCTCTAATGTAATCATTGTTGATGCACAACCAATCCCCGACAACGGTGCCATAAACTTGATCGGGGGAAAATTTGTCTCTCAACAAATCTCCATTCGGCAAGTGTACCAAATTTGTCGTCAAGTAAAAACTCACAATAGAGTGAGGTTGAATCCTACAGGGATTGATTGATCAAGCAACTTTAATTAGAGGAATGTTCTAGTTGAGCGAATCCATGAATAGAGTTGATACTTGCAGAAAATAAAATGGCGGTAAAGTAAATGACTGAAATTAAATTGCAGAATTGTAATTGGGAATGGGGGAATTGCTCATAAAAGTAAATTGCAGAAATTAAAGAGAATGGGTAAGATCAGAAATGGGAAGTCCAGTGGGCTCAGGAGATGTTGCATTCTCCGGATCAATTTCATTCTCATCTCTTCCTCAATCAATGCACTCATTGATCTCCTTGGCAATCTTAAGTGATTGAACAACAATTTCTTGTGGTTCAATCTCTCAAATCTTGATCAATAGCCAATTCCTTGGTCAATTGCTCATGAGAAGAGATGAAGCATGGTCACTGATTATACCACATGCATTTCCCAAATCAAGTGTTAAGAGGGTTATAGCCACATACCCATCCACACCCAATGTGGTCCAGCATGAGAAAGCATTTCTAGCTGATCTCTTCATTCCTCTTTCAAGGTTCCGAAGAGATCCAAGTTTGAATAGCTTATTTTCCAAGATAACTATCCAATTGGATGAAGATCGAAAGCTTTCAAGTAAAATCAAGAGGAAAGATAGAAGAAGAATAATGAAAACTAGTATTGATCCATAAAATTACAACAGAGCTCCCTAACCCAATGAAAAGGGTTTAGTTGTTCATAGCTCTAGAAATCAAATTCAAAGATGGAGAATACATCCTAAAACTAGAAGTGCAGAGAAAGTAAAAATACAAAGAGTAGTTATATTTTCTAGCTTTCTGTCCATCCCTAAACAATTCAAAGCTACTCCTATATATACTATTCTTCTCAGCTTCTAGTTGGCTCTTCAAGTCTTGGGCCTTTGGGTCTTGAGTTTGAAGCAGTTCCTTTCTTCATTTGGGCTTGGCCTTACTTGCAGAGAGAAATTGTGAAGTGGGTAGAGACTTTAGCTCAAGACGTCAGGGGTGTTTAACATTTAGCGAAAGTGTAAGTTCGAGAACGTTAGTGACAATTAACATTGTCACTAACGTTCCAATGCACCCCTTACCTTCACGTTAAAGTCCACGTTAACTGAGTTAACGTGGCTCTTGCCAACCTTCGAGAACGTTAGTGACACTCAACATTGTCACTAACGTTCCAGTTTGCCCCTTGCTTCATGTTAAAGCTCACGTTAACTGAGTTAACGTGGCTTCTAGCGTGGCTCTTGCCAACCTTCGAGAACGTTAGTGACACTCAACATTGTCACTAACGTTCCAATGTGCCCATAGGTCACACGTTAGAGTTCACGTTAACTAGGTTAACGTGGCCTCTAACGTGGCCACTCTTAGCCATCCCAACGTTAGTGATAATGTTGAATGTCACTAACGTTGGCCCATTCTTCATTCCTCATCGTTAGCTTCCACGTTAACTAAGTTAACGGGGAAGTTAACATGGCTCTTGGGGGTTGTGTGGTTGCTTCAACGTTAGTGATAATGTTGAGTGTCACTAACGTTGTCGACAACTCTTCATCTCTTACGTTAGCTCCCACATTAACCAAGTTAACGTGGGAGTTAACGTGGTACTTTGCACCTTAGGTCAACATTAGTGACAATGTTGAGTGTCACTAACGTTGGCTTCTCTTCCCTCTTTAACGTTAGAGGCCACGTTAACTAGGTTAACGTGGCTCCTAATGTGGCCATTTGTGAGCAATTGCCAACGTTAGTGACAATGTTGAGTGTCACTAACGTTGGCTCAACTTTTCTTCTCCACGTTAGTGTTCACGTTAACTTAGTTAATGTGACTCCTTAACGTGGCATTGATGGCTTTTGAGAGTGTTATTGGCAATCACTTTTCTCCTTAGCCTTGCAAGTTACTCCCATTCTTTGCTTCCTTTGTCCTGAAATCAAGCAATAAAGTGCATCAAAGTTCTAATCCAAGCCATGGGGAATGCAATATAAATTTTGTCATTCAAATCATGCAAAATCCTCATGAAATCATGTAAAATGCACAATGCATGCTTGAATCAGGATGTAAATGATTTTCTACCCAAAAATAGCTTATTTCCTAAGAAAATGCAATGAAACTACCTAAAAACAGTAACGAAAAGGTCAGTGAAACTGGCCAAAATGTCCTGCCATCAATGTTCCATTAAACTCATTTTAACACCAATCACTTGAATGATCATCCGACTCTAAGAGTAAATTTGATTGGATAATAGTATATCAAAATTAAACTCTAGTTAAATGGGGCATCAACCCCAACCATTTGGCCTGAATCCATCTCAATTAACCTTAATTTTTGAGGTCAACGCATCAATTTACAGAATTTCTGAAAAACAATGGAGTAGGGAGGAGGCATACCTTGCCAGTAAGAATGACAACCCCAATAGAACTATCATGCCTGGCATCATTGAAAGCACGAATAAGTTCCTTAACTGCATTGGGTCGAAAGGCATTCCTTCTCTCAGGCCTATTAATACTAATTTGCAACCACACTAACCCAATCATAAAAATCCAAAATAAAATGAACTTAAAAAAGTTGAAAGCTGAAACCCAAACCTTGGCTATGCCATCCCCAACAGCCTTCTCGTAGATGATGTCAGTGAACTCCTTGTCAGAGTCAGCATCGGAAGCGATGACCCTCCAAACGACGTCGTGGGAGGGAACATCATCGTGAGCACGTTCGTAGCTATCATTTCGGGAAGTTGAAGAGTTACAGAGGCCAAGTTGGAGTTGGTTGTGGGGATGAAGAGAAGGGTGATCAGATTGAGAAGAGGTACCAATGTGGTTGACTATGGAGGCGAGTCTCCTGGTCACGGTGTCAAGTACAAGCAGGTTCTTCTTCTCTGCCATTGAAGCTTTTTTGTGAGAGATAAAAGTTATGGTTAGTTAGTTATGCACGAATGAAGGGAAGCATAAAGCATTGGTGCTTTTTTCTTTTTTCCCCTAACTTTTATTGAAATTAAAGGGAGAGAGTAGATTGGAAGATTTCATACCGTATTTTTGGATAAGATAAGCTGATAAGGGGAAAGAGAGTTACTGTAACGGCACAGTTACTGTTGACTTCGCGCCAGAAAAGAGTGTGTGCTTCTGAAAAGTGAAAACAATAAATAAATAATTTCTAAGTGAATATATAAGAAATCCATGGCCTATTATATATGTCATGTGAGTTTGGTGTTTAATGTGAAATAATTCAGATAAACACATTAGTTTATTAATTAATTATTCTGATATGCAACTTGTTAGAGAGTGAACACGTAAGTTAGCGGAAATTAACTTCGGAGTATTACAGAAGGGGAACTTAGTCTGTCCAATTCGAGTACCAAGTTTCTTTCATTTTAACTCATAATTTTGGAGCCTCTGTTTCATGAAGAGATCCAACTCCAGTGAAAGTTGCTGATTTGCATTTAATCTCATCGTAAAGTTACTAGGGATCATATTCCTGTACAAAACTGTGAAAAAGAAGAAACGCACAGGGTTAAGAAATTTAAAATTTTGAACCTCATCATGCTATTCAAGTAGTACGCAAGAAAAATTGGGAATAATATTCTATAAACATACCTGAAGAATTACAAGCAACTTGCTAACAATTCCATTCAAGTAGGGTGTTAAAATATCACGTGTGCAGTTCTCGCTGAAGTTGAGTACTGTTGAAGCGGCATGTGCCTGTATAGATCATATTAATGAAAAGTTTATACTAGAAGCTTATTTAATTAAAAAATAAGGTAGATCCACAAACTGCACTCTTGCATAGCATGTTGATTATTACCAAAGGAATATAATAAAACCAATTGCCATCAAGATATATGAATCTAACATGACAGTGAATTTACTACAACATATAATACAATGTCACTCTTTTATGAGTTTATGCTATATTGAGAATGCAAGAAACTAATATTGTAAATGAAACCTGCACTAGTTATAAAGTTGCATAGCAACAATCAAGACTATACCCAAAGTTCATAAGGAAATTACATAATTTTCATTTCAATTTTCTACTAATCATTGTGAGATTATCCATGTTCAGTGACAATAAAAACTACACTAGTTATATGCATAATGAAACAATAGTAGTTTGGAATATATATATAAATATATATATATATATATTAAAATGGTAAAGAGTAGAGTTCTGAAACCAGATTGCTAATGGACACACACGTCAGAATGCCAATAATAAAATAATTTTGCTACTTTTTTGCAACCAATTTTGCTATGCAATGAAACCATACACTTACCATCAAACTGCTTAAAGAGATCATTGCTGTTCTTTGCAACATCTTCCTTTGCTGCAACACAAGCAGAATTGATCTCCATGTCATGTTGCTCATTGCTATTAGAAGCATTACTGTACACAAATGATTGATATTGCATCAGTTGATCACAAAAGTATTAGTTTAAGAGCGGATTACGACTGAATGAATTGGAATTAAACACTCAGTAACAAATAAAAAATAGCAGTATAAAAAAATTCTTGAACAGGTTAGTTCTATTTTGATGCAACAAATGAATGAAATCACTAAGTCAAAATCAGAGAATTTGTTCTTGCATTGCCATAAAACTAGCCACTCAAATGGGGGAAAGGAGAAAAAAGTTCATAATATGAAATTTATGGTGAGCAGTAGCATACAATGTTTTCAGACAGGGTAAGTGAGACATCCTCTTTTTGAGAACACTAAGAAAATTGTGGAAGAAAATCTATAGGTTCTTTGGTAAACTTTACTAATATAAATCAGAAATTTCAGCCTCATTGATTTCAGGTTTGATCATTTGCCAACACACCAAACACATAAAATTCCAACCTTTTTATCCAAAAGTACTTATCAAACACTTGCATTAATATAATGCAATGAATCTTGAAAAGAAAGCATGATACTCATGGTGGTACAAAACTTGAGCTATCACTTTCATAGCCATCACCATTAGTAACAACAGAATTGTGGTGAAGACAGGTATTATCCTCATGGCCAAAGCTTGAACTAAATGAAGATCTATTAGTCCTCGCACTTGGTACCACAGATGGTGGCATATCAATGGTCATTTTTTCCACTTGCAGCAAAAATTGCTCTTCCTTAGGCTCCTTCAGAGTTCAGACTTCCACTGCATAGAAAAGTAAAAAATTGAATTTGCATACATCATTTTAGTTTCATTACCTCAGAAACATTTCAACCATTTGGAGTAAAGATTGGAGCTTTCTGAATTTGCAGCATTGAAAATATGACTAAATAAAACCTAGCAATGGAGAATAAAGACAGAGACCAAAAAGAAAAAGGAAAAGAAATAATAATAACATAATAAAGAAGAAGAAGAAGCATGCATTGAAATTCTGCAGGTTGAGCATTGATCTAAGTAGTTGAAGATCCAGGAGATTAACAAACAAAACTGGACACACATTCCAAGGTATCTCAGCTAGACATAATGCTTGACCATCTTCCCACGTTTCAGATAAGATAGTTCCAGCTCTACAATTATAGCCAAACAAATGAGAAGATCAAGAAAATAAAAGAAAAAAAGATATATAAAAAGAAAATTACTGTTCTTCACTCATACCTGATTACACCAACATTTCCAAGTCTCAATGAGTCTTGCCGCACTTTCAACCTGGCCTCTTGTCTCACAGCCTTTGAAACCGATATCAGCAAATCAGATATTATTTTCATCCGCTGCAAAATAGAAGGAACAAATGTAAATTTGATGCATGATAAAAGGAAAGCTCATTGTTGATACTTGAAGAAGTGTAATCTAATTTGAAGCTGGTGTGAGTGTGAAGAGTCCTCCAATTTATTTGTTTCATTCAAGATAGAAATTAATTAAAGTGTAATTATGTGTCACCATAAAAACCACCACCACTACAACAATAACTACTAAACATTGCATGTCTACATGAACCAAACAAAACAAGGCTATAGTATCCTGTCCTAAATCAAAATTAAATTTAAATAATTAACATTTAATCCCCTTTCAGATTTAAATATCTACCTTCCCACAATAATATAAGATGCTAATATATACTATATTCCAGGGAAAATCAAATGTAGCTAGGGCAGAAGCAGAATGTCATGAAAAAGACAAGGATTTATGGATGTGAAGATAATTATAACACAGCTCACATCAACACCTTTCATATATGTATTAAAACTAGCTGATTAGACACTTGTTAATTAGCAAACTCTTAGAATAATATCCATGTCTTAAAAGTACCATTTCCCCCCTAATTACTTGATATAAATAGAACCAAACTTTATAGTTCCTATCCTCAATTACTGATAGAAAGCTTATTGATTGTATCCATTAAACACTTTTTTCTTGTTAGTGACAACACAAGTAATACACAGCATTACACAAGCGTAAATGGAAGAAAGAAAGAAAGAAAAATTACATATGGCATCTTTTTCTGGCCAGCTAATTATCAAAGACTTCTTTCTCTTATATTCCATAACTCCACAAATATTAGACCAAACGATCACCTTTTACTATTTGAATGCTCATTACTTTGAACTATACCCAATCGAAACTGTTGTTTAACTTGTTCACTATACTATTAAGGACTAACATAGAGACCAATCACACTACAAATTGAAACCATTGATAAGTAAAGTTAGCACCCCTATCCCAAAACATTCTTTCACTAGTTTTATGTGTCTTAATTTTTTAGCAACATTAACACCACCTATTGCATTCAGTCACTGTGATTAAGATATCTATATTCACTAGCCGCTCTAAGCTTCAGCCTATCTGCAATGGAGAAAAATCAATGGTGTGAGTAAATACTTACAACTTCAACTGAGCTTAAAGAAATCACATTGCAGAAGAAACTATAAAGTATGAATAAATTGGTGATGAATTTACATATAAAGTTTCGATAGGGCACAAGTTACTTTTTCTAACAAAACTATTCAAGTTAGTGAAATGGAATTGGCATATATCAGTAACTTGAAAATTCTTGCATGTTTGAATTTTAGCCCCACAGATTTTCCTCAGTGCGCTGAAATGAATTTCGATCAATTTCCCCTGAGCCGAAATAAAGGCTTATATCAGTTAAACTTCTCAGCCGTTCAATGCAATCCACAAAGTGCTATATTGAAAGGAATGAGTTCCAGTATATATTTCATTCAGAAACCACTTTGGAAATATAATGAAGAAGAAAATTAAAGTATGCTGCCAAGTTGATGAGAGAAAATAGAACAATAATTCCACTTTATTTATAACACATGCATGATAAAAGATATTATATGCAGAAAATTAATGATCATGATTCATTATTTCTAATGGTGGAATCACTTGTTAGTACCATCAATAACATACATTTTACAAAGTGTTTGACTCATAAAAAGATGAGAAACAAAGAATACATCAAAGATCTTGTACTAATTTCAAAACTAAAACTTGATCACACATTTTTATTCACCCATTTTTGTTAATTGTACTAACAGAGTATATCAGAAAAAAACTTGTGCGCCATAGACTGAACAAAAATCTCTCAAAACTTCATTAGTTATTACTAATAATGAATAGCATATAACAAATCAAAACTTGGCATAAAATTAAGTGTGATTAAGAGGGAATACATTAAGTTTTGAATGTATGAAATAAAAGATAAAAGATGATAGTGCTTACAGAGAAAGCAAGTGATCGAAAGCAAGAAGCACTTCTATCTGCAGGGGAAGTGCATTCAGAGTAATCGTTTTCAAGAATATACCATAAAAATATATATAGGATTAACACCAAAATGAAAATAAAAAATAAAGATCCTAATAAATACGAGAATTAAAAATTGAATTATTAGAAGGTTTAGAAGCTAGCTCTCTTATTGAGGATAAATATACCATAGGCCATCGCTGAACCACATGCAACCAAAAACCACTCAGTTTTTGCTTCAATCTTGAAAGAGTTGTACTATATTGTCCTGATGTTGAAGGACTAACTGCAGAGTCCTGTGAACTACGGCTCCTGTAGCACTTTCACCATAATCAACAAACTCTGAATCAGCAAACAAAAATTTTATGAACAAAATTAACAAACTACACAGCATTTAATATTATCATTGTTTATGAACAAATATGAACAATATTATGAACAGCAAACAGACATTTTATGAACAAAATTCACAAAGTACACATCATCCAATATTATCAGTGCTTATGAACAAGTATGAATAAAAAAATGAGCAAAATTATGAACAACAAAGTGACTATTTAACAAATTACACATCATTCAATGTTCTCAATTTATCGTACTCACCGGCTGCAGGAGGAAGAGCAGTGGCAGAAACACAAAAGGAGAGCGACAATTTATCGTACTCAATTTATCATACTCACCGACACAGAGAGAGAGAGAATGAGAGCGCTCGAACAAAGGAGACGGCCAACGAGCTTCCAAACAACAGTGAGGGAGCTTCCAATCAAGGCGACACAGCTTTCTACGATGGCAACGGATCTTCTACGGTGGCGGTGGAGGCTGTGTCTGTGTCGATGGCTGCGGGCGACAAGCTGCAGGGCAAAGAGTTCCAGGGATGAGGGCGAATAGGAGTGTGAATGGTGTTCGAATGGAGTGTGAATATGGGTGGTGATAAAATTAGGGTTTTCAATATTTTCGACGGAAAATTTAAATTATAGACGGATTTTCTGTCTATAATAATTTAATAAAACGCAGCGTTTTGTCTATTTAATTACAGGCGGATTTTCCATCTGTAACAATTTCTCATTGAAAAAAGTTAATTTTTCTGACAGAATTATCGACGGATTCTCTTTTCCGTCTGTAATTTATGCTAATCCATTTTTTTTGTTTTTCGACAAAAAATTCCTCTGAAATTCCCTCTGTATTTCAGTGGGATAAAATCGGTCGGAAATATCCGTTTGTAATAACTAGTTTTCTAGTAGTGTGTACGTTGTGTGGGGATTCGTGCACCAAGTTTTTGGTGCCGTTGCCGGGGACTGTTCGAGTTTGGACAACTGACGGATTATCTTGTTTCCTAGATCAGGTAATTTTTTTATTTTATTTGAGTCTTTTATTTTTATTTTCTTCTTTATTTTCGAAAAAAATCCAAAAAAAAAATTTCAAAAATATTTTCCTTTTCTTTGTTTAATCTTTGTTCGTGGTTTGAGTCATTTTGTTTTTATTCTTAGTAATTTTCAAATTTTCTTGTGTCTTTTTCTAAAAATTTTCAAAATTTATATCTTTTGTTTAAATCTTGTGTCAATCTTTAAGTTTGGTGTCTTCTTGTGTTTTTCTTTTATATTTTTTGAAAATTTTGTATTTGGTTTTCAAAATTTTGAAGTTTGGTGTCTTTTACATGTTCTTATGTTCTTTAAGTTTTTTGAGTTTTGTTCTTGGTGCCTACTCAATCTTCAAAGTGTTCTTATGTTTTCTTTTTATTTTGATCTTAAAAATTTTTAAGTTTGGTGTCCCTTGGTGTTTTTCTTTAAATTTTTGTCTTAGATCCAAAAATTTTAAGTTTTGTGTCTTTTACTTGTTTTTCTCTTTCTTCATTAAATTCAAAAATAAAAAATATCTTTTCTATCTTAAAATTTACTTAATTTTTGAAACTTTCATTGAAAATTCAGATTTTAATCCTTAGATTTTTATCTTATATTATCTTAGTTTTCAATTTTCAAAAATCAAATCTTTTCAAAAAAAAAATCACATCTTTTTCAAAAATTTTATCTTATCTTTTTTTTTTCAAAATTCAAAAAAATCTTATCTTATCTTTTTCAAAATTTAAAATTTAAGAATTCAAATGTCAAATTTTAAAATTAAATTGTTTAAAAAATCAATTTCAAATCTTATGTTTCTCAATTCTTTTCGAATTCTTATCTTATCTTTTATAATCTCAAATTTTAAAATCAAATCTTTTTAATTTCTTATCTTACCTTTTCTTATCTTTTTTTATTTCAAATTTTTAAATTGAAATCTTTTCTTTTCTTATCTTATCTCTTATCTTAGTATATTTTCAAATCTTTCTTAATGAATTACTTATCTTCTCTCTCTTCTTTTTCAAAACTTCTTAACTAACTCTTCTCTCTCTTCTAATTTTCGAAAATTCTCTTCTTCTTCTTCTTCTTCTCTCGTTTATTTTCAAAAATCAATAACTAACTTTCAATTCTTTTTTAATTAATTAACCTTAATTTTCAAATTGCATTATTAAATAAAATAAAACAAAAATATTTTAATTCTTGTTTATCTTTTCTATTTATATTTCTTCTTATATTTACTTCTATTTATTCGAACTCCTCTTCTCCTATCTTCCAAGTATTCTTCTTCCCCTTCTTCTTCTTTCTTTACATCTCACAGGGAGTCCTTTGTTCTTGAATATAGAACTCCCATTTGGCTTCATTTTTGTCGTCTTTCTTCATTTCTTACTTATGATCAGGAACAGGGATAAAGAACCTCTCTTTAATCCTGATCCTAAGCATGAAAGGACTTTAAAGAAAAGCTTACAACAAGCTAGAGCACAACACTCCAGAAGAAACCTTTCAGAAAATATTGAACAAGAGATTGAGGACATGGCCAAACTTGAAAGATATGCCAGAAAGGTTCTTGGTTACTTCATGATGCCTACCTCTGGCTTTTATGGTAGAAGTATCTCTATTTCTACCATTGTAGCTAACAATTTTGAGCTTAAGCCGAAGTTAGTTTCTCTTTTGCAATAGAATTTCAAGTTGCCTGGACTTCCATTGGAAATCCACATCAGTTCTTAGATGATTTCTTGCAGATCAATGATACTGTTAAGACCAATGGAGTAAATCCTGAAGTCTACAAGCTTATGATTTTTCCCTTTGCTGTAAGAGACAAAGCTAAGATATGGTTGAATTCTCAACCAAAAGAGAGCTTAGACTCTTGAGAAAAGCTGGTTAATGCGTTTCTGGCTAAATTCTTTCCTTCTCAAAGGATGAGCAAGATTAGAGTGGAAGTTTAAACCTTCAGACAAAAAGAAAGTGAATCTCTCTATGAAGCTTGGGAAAGATAGAAGCAAATGATCAGAAGATGTCCTCCTGACATGCTCTCAGAATGGTCTATCATAGGTGTGTTCTATGATGTTCTATCTGAGATGTCCAAAATCTCATTGGACAGCTCTGCAGGTGGATCACTCCTCTTGAAAAAAATGCCTGCAAAAGCAAGAAAACTCATTAAGATGCTGAGAGATGATATTGACCTGTTGGGTCAAGATCTTGTTCTAAGCCAATATGAAATTCAGAGTATCAACATCAAAAACTCCTTTCTTCTGAGGTGGTCCCATGGTTTAGAGTATTTCTTTCAGAAGTATACATGAATTGATTGATGTGGATGCTTATGATCCTGATCAACCCACCATGGAGGAGGTGAATTACATGGGAGAATCCTATGGAAAAACCTACAACTCTTTATGGAGGAATCATCCTAACCTCTCGTGGAAAGATCAACAGAAGTCTCAATAAGGATTCAATAATAATCAAGGTGGAAGGAACCAAAATAGGTTCACCAACAGACCACTTTTTCCATCTTCTCTAGGGAACATAGAAGCCTCTAAGCAGAGCCTTTCTGACTTAGTTACTCTGGTTTTCAACCTCTCTAAGACCACTCATAGTTTTATGAATGAAACAAGGTCCTCCATTAGAAATATGGAGGTACAAGTTGGTCAACTGAGCAAGAGGATCCCTGAGACTCCTTCTGACACTCTTCCCAGTAACACTGAAGTAAACCCAAGAGAAGAGTGCAAGGCTATCACCATGGAGGCAGAGGCTGAATATGGGGAGAATGGGAAGGCATTGAACGCTAGTTAGGAAGCCCTCACTGGGCATTTAACGTCCACAATGGCAGCAAGCCTGGTGCTGAACGCCAGTGAGGAACCCCTCACTGGGCATTCAACACCCATCTAAGCAGCAGAGCTGGTGTTCAACGCCAGCCAGTGAGCACTGGCTGGGCATTCAACACCCAAACCGGCAGGAACTCTTGCATTGAATGCCAGTGAGGAACTTGATAAACCCATATTTTATGATATATTTTGTGCTTAATCTGAGTGATTTATTCAATCCTTCACCCACTTATTCATATTAACTGTATGGTTTTACTTTTCCTTCCTTATTATGTGATGTATGTGAAAAACATATTTTCTATGCTTTAAAATTAATTATTTTAATTACCTTTATTTTTATTCGGTGCCGTGATTAGTGTGTTGAGTAGTTTCAGATCTTCTAAAGCAGAATGACTTAAAGGATGGAAAAGGAAATGTACAAAAATGAAAGGAAAGTACAAAACTGAGTTTTGAAGAAACTGGCATCCACGTGATCGCATGGACGACGCAATCGCGTGCCAAGAGCGAAGAAGCATCGACGCGGCTGCATGACTGCCGCGACCGCGCCACTTGAGCGAATCGCATACAACGCGGACGCGTGACCCACGCGACCGCGTGATAAGAAGAACTCCATGTGACGCGGTCACGCGGACGCGTGACCCACGCGGACGCGTGACAGAGGCCACGCACCAGAAATTGCAGAAAATGCTCATAGCGGATTCTGAAGCCCTTTTTGGCCCAAATCCAAGTCCAGAAGTCATAGACCAGAGGTTATGAAGTGGAGGAATGCATCCATTGAGGGAGTCCCAGAATTGTTAGTCACTTTCCATGATTTAGGTTTAGTCTTGAGAGAGGTTCTCTCGTCTCTCTCTCTTTAGGATTTAGGATTTAGGACTTCTCTTAGTTTTAGGAGTAACTCTCGATCCGAGGTTCAATATTCCTTTTACTAATTAATTTCTCTTCTATTTTTGTTTACTCTGAAGCTTTTATTGTGTTTGATTGATGTTGCCTAATTGGCTGTTGATATTGTCCATGTTAGAATTGACATTTTTATTTAATGATATTTGATGTATTTCAGTTTATGATTGTTCCTTTTTATTATCCCCAATTTGAAGACAATTTTTATTCCAGTAGATTTAACTTCTTTTCCTTTTGGTCTTGGTTGAGAAATCAGTAACTCAGTAGTTATGTCAGCTTAATATAATTGATAATTGTTATCTTTGCTAATTGGACTGAACTTCAATAATCCCAACCTTTTCTTAGGAAATAAATAGGATTCGAAGGTCAACTAATTAGTCCCTTGACTTTCCTTTGCTTTAGCAAAGGTTGACTAAGTGGAATTAAGATTCAACTTTCATTATTATTGCTAAGAATAACAAAGTCTGGACTTCCAATTTCTCATATCTTGCCAAAGGTTTGCTTTATAGTATTTATTTATTTTAATTGTCATTTAAATTATTTGCCATACTTATTCCTCATTCTCAAAACCCCAATTTTACCTTTTTCATAGCCAATAATAAGAACATACCTCCCTGCAATTCCTTGAGAAGACGACCCGAGGTTTAAATACTCGGTTATCAATTTTAAAAGGGGTTTGTTACTTGTGACAACCAAAACGTTTGTACGAAGGGATTTCTATTGGTTTAGAATCTATATCTACAACGCGAATATTTTTATAAAATTCTTTACTAGCAAAAATCCTTATTTTACTTGTTTATTTGTTTTCTCTCTTCCCCCTTATTTCTGATAACTACTATGAATTCTCATTCCTCTCGCTTTGAGTTTGGTTCTAACTTTGTTGAAGGAAATAGAAACCACTGTAGGAATATGCATCAAGGTCAGACCAATCAAGGATGGATGGAGTCAAGAGGATCTAATCAACCCTTTAGGCAACAACACCCTCCAAGATATCATGGACAACGACCATTCTACAATGCATACCCAGCTGAAAGATATGATGGACAACCTTGTAACTACCAACAAGCCCCACCCCGTGCCTATAGACCATCCTCTCAACATAACCTCGAACCACCACACTCACAAGCTTCTTTTCACCTTTCGCCACCATACGATCCTTATCTGCCCCAACACCAATCCAATTACTCCCAAGAATCACCACTCCCCCTACACTATACCCATATCAATCAAAGCCAGAATCACAGGTTCACCTTGAAGAATCAATGAAACAATTTATTGCAACCATTCATCAACTGGAGCAAGCAATAGTGGAGGAGTTAAAGCAATTATCTTCCAGACGTTCAGCCCCTCAACAGACCCCCATGGCTTTATGTGGAGAATCCAATGAAGAATGCAGTACAAAGAAGACGTTAGAAGCTCTAGTGAACAGCATAGAGCATAACTTCATACTGGAACAAGTAGAGGAAGCTGTCATTGCAGAAGAAGAAGAGTTGGTTGAAGATTTAGGAGATACCAAACCGCCACTTGAATCCAGAGTTGTGGAGAACTCCGTCAAGGATGTTACAATTGATGCTAAGGAGGATTTTGCACCGCCTCCACTGCAACTATCTTATGAAGAACTGAACGGAATAACCCAGGACACAGGCTTCCTTGATGATGATGATCACGAGTCCTGTTCTCTTAGTGACGACCTTGCATCCACAAGTGATTTCTCTGAGACAGAAGAATCTTTCCTGAGTGAACATGAAGATGATGCTGAGGTAGATTTTTCTCAACTTCCAATTTATGACTCGAGCGATGATGAGGGAGAAATTGAAGACTCTGATCAAGATATGGTTGAAGTGGAAGAATTTACAGAAGATTATAAGGGAGTAGAACTTATAGAACCACTGGAAACACCTATCCCAAGGCCATTACCGCCCAACACAAACTACAAGTGGGTAACACCTTTGCCTTTTATCTTTACTTTTCCACTTGAATATGGTTTACTTGAAACAGATGGCCAGCTTAGAGCTCTCTGCGGTTTTAAGAGGAAAAGGGATATGACTCACACTCAGCGCTGGTATGAATGATTCAATAAGGGTTCGCACTTCAACTTGAGGTGCAAGAATTGGTGTCAAGCTCAATTTAAAGGATCTCGAAAGCCGTTTGGTCACTGCAGTGAGAATTCGGATTACTCATCACCCGACTGGACCAATGTAGATCAAGACAAAGATGGGTGTAGAAGAAAAGTTTGGGATCCTGGAGTCTATTCTGACATTCAATACTCCAGGAGCCTGCAAGCTTGTTTGAACTCACACAAGGGCTTTACGTACTTTATTTGGGACCCCGGAGGATGCTGGCATTCCAAACACTGGTGGAGATTTCTGGACAAATTCAAACATAAGCCACCATAGCAGGAAGCTCATCCAATGTCCAACTTAAGAACTTTAACTAAAAGTGCTAGGTGGGAGACAACCCACCATGGTATGATCGTCCCTTTTTCAGTTTCCACTTTTACTCTTTTTCAGTTTATTTCATGTTATTTGTTTTTATTTTTATCTCCTTTTTATTCTATTTTATTATAGCGAACCTGGAATTTTGCATCTCACTCATATTAATCACTGCATTCTGCATTTTTCATGCATTAAAAAAAAGGTGCACGACGCAACCGCATGCCCCATGCGATCGCGTCAAATCGCGGAAAACACTACGCATGCGACCGCATCACCCACGCGGCCGCGTGCCCTGGAGATCAGTGTATAAACCCAACGTCCAGAAAGTTGGGCTGGAATCGTGCGGCCCTTGTGCATTTTGCACAAAATGGCCCACGCGATTGCATGCCCCATGCGTTCGCATCACATGCACATAACCAATCCCACGCGACCGCGTGAACGACGCGATCGCATCACATGGATTGCACAAATCCCAAAAGGAGACAGAGAGTTACACTGAAATGACGTTGGAATTGTGCGTCTAGCACAAATTCCAGCGACGCGATCGCACGACCCACGCGATCGCGTCATCCCCTCTTCTACCCCTCCCATGCGATCACGCGACCCACGCGATCGCGTCATTCTCATTTTCACCCCCACCACGCGACTGCGTCCCCCACGCGATCGCGTGGATTTGAAAATATAACCCCCCTGTCACGCGAACCCTATCAGTCGCGCCACCCCCAAACCTTCTCCTCCATCTCTTCTTCCTAACCCACACACCCCCTACCCCCTACCCCTACCTGTCCCGAAGACCCTGCCCCCTAACCCGCCGCCACCCCCAGCTGCCTCTCTGCCCCATTCTCCTTCTTGGCCTACCAGGTTCTGCATCACGTCCCATTCTATCCATTCGTAGTTCGTTCATATTTTTTTTTCTGTTTTTGTTCATCATTTGAATAGATAGATATGCATGCTGTAGTGGATTTTTAGGTTGTTAGGTAGCTTAGGCTGTGGTTAGTGAATTTAGGTCTGTTTACTTGCACCGTTCGTGTTTCTTGCTTTATGTTTTTGCAATCCTGCTGCTGCTCTGATGTTAGTTCATATGCTGCAAACTCTTATTTCATGCCGCTCTTTACACTGAATTGTCATGCTTATATTTCTTATATGTAATTGCAAGCTTTAATTTTAATTCATATGAACTATTTGATTGCTGTTTATTTTTCGGGAATATCCAATTTTAGCCGGAATGCTGCCCAAATTTCTGTAAAATGTTCTCATTCATGTTTTGGTTTGGCATTTTGAACTCTCTTTTCCTTTGCTTTACCCAAACCATTTCTTGAATGCCAAGGCAAGCTTCCTTATCCTTTTTTGACTTCCTGGTTCATAAAATGCACCTGTGATGTTTGATTCCAATTTTTACTTCCTTTATATCTACTTGAATCAGCATCAACCTATTTTCCTTGTTTGGTTATGAGTTACTTATATTTCCTACCTCTGAATACTTGTTACTTGGAATTTTTCATTATGTCACTTATCTTAAACCAATTTTTTATCCCACTAACTTACTAATTCTAATTTCCTGAACTCTTTTTCAACATTAACCAAACTACCCTTTTACAACATTTTCTCTAGCTTTTCACTTTCTTTTAACGTTCTAACCATGGCATAATGATATTTTTCTATTTAACATGAATTTAATTACATTTTGGATTGTGAATTTTTTCTTTCGAACTTTTCACTCCTATACAATCCTTAATGCACATTTAATAAACTCATTTTCCTTATTTTATTTCTCCCTTGCCACTTTATGTTTTCTTTGACTATATGCCTATTTACTTTCCTATTTTTATATATCCTGGTTTTCCATTTTTCAGGATGTCTGCCTCCCAGAGGAAAGGAAAAGGCAAGGCTACTACTGGCAAGCATAAAAGAGGAGTATCCTCCATGTCCATCATCGATCTGATGCATGACTCCTCCTGGAGGGAGAAGAACTTTACCTAACAGGAGAAAGCTGACCAGCTGCTCCTTGCCAATGATCTAGTGAAATTTGCAAACCGGTACTGTGAGCTGAAGTATCCGGTGTTTGCAACCTCCAGGAACCTATACCTGGAGAGGACTCTGAAGATCCCAGGAGAACTTCAGCAATACACCACTGAGCAAATCAAACAAAGAGGCTGGTTCTTTCTGGAGAGAAATTTGGCTGAGGTGAACACATCTTGGGTAAAGGAATTCTACTGCAACTACTTCTTGACTTTCCTGGATGTAGTACACCTAAGGGGAAAGCAGATTCTGGTCACTAAAGAGGCCATAGAGGACATTCTACCGGTCCCACCTAAGTCCGATAAGCTTGATGGCTACAAAAAGGCTGAGGAGGACATGCGCCTGATGAAGTTTGATTGGGATGCTGTTAAGGCGAGGATAGCCTTGGACCCGACTGTTCCTTGGGAGATGGGTCAGGACACCACCTTGCCCAAGGGAATCAAGAGGTCATACTTAAATAATGAGGCTCGGTTATGGCATCAGATCCTGAGTAATTATGTGATGCCGAATACTCATGAGATAGAGATTCCAGCTGCTATGATCACCCTCCTATGGTTTGTGATGGAGGGTAAGGACCTGTACTTGCCACGATTTATCCGGACCTACATGGCCAGGGTCCACTGATGGTGTTTTTGTGGAAACGAATTTCTAACACACATAACTAACTGGCAAGTGTACCGGGTTGCATCAAGTAGTAAAACTCACTTAGAGTGAGGTCGATCCCACAGAGATTCATGGATCAAGCAACTTTAGTGGGTGATTAGTTTAGTCAAGCTAACATTGAGTGAATTGTGTGAAGTTAACCAACAGAAAGTAAATTGCAAGGAATTTAAAAGATGCAGAAAGTAAAATTGCAAGTAACTTAAAGAACAAGAAAGTAAAATGGCTGAAACTTAAATTGCAAGAAATGTAAATTGCATTAAATGTAAAGGGGAGTGGGTGCTGGAAATTAAAGAAAGCAATAGATCAAGCAACTGGAAATTTAAATTGCAAGAAAGTATAAATGTGCAGGAAATTAAACCAAGCTAAATGTGAATAGAAATGTGAAATTGCAAAATGCAGGAGAGGAAATTGAAGAGGAATGAAACAGAAAGTAAAATTACTTGAAGAATTAAAAACAGAAAATGACTGGTGCTAAATTGCAGCAATTTAAAAGAATGTTGAAGATCTCACAAGTGGAAGAGACTAGAAAAGAAGTCTAGATCTCAAATCCTTCCTTGATCCAACAAGAACAATTGCAAAATGAAAATGGAAAAGTAGATTGCAGAAGAAGAACAAGAGAAGTTGCAGATAGAGAATGAAAACAGAATTCATTCCACTCTCAATCCAAGATTTAAAACAGAAATGAAAATTAAAGAGAGAGTTCTCTAATCCTACTACTCCCTAGTGGAACTAGCCTACCAATGCTCTCTATTAGAGCCAACTCTCCTAACAAAGATGAAAATGGTGCCTTATATAGGCTTTTTACAAAATGAAATTGAAATGAAAAACAAATTAAATGAAAATCCTAATTCTAGCTTGTTCTTGTGCCTTTGAGTGATGATGTGGGCTTTGCTTGCTTTGGATTTGAGGAGAAATGGGTTTGGTTGGCCTTGATTCAATTTGGAGAGAAATTGAATTTAAATGGAATTTTTATTCAATTTTTGGGCCCAAGGGTGTTGCTCCCAGGGCAATGCTCTGCTCTCACCAAGAGCGGAGCATCCAAGCCTTGCCAAGTCTTGTGCGTGCAACATTGCTCCCTGGCCGTGTCATGTAATGCTCAGCTCTTCAATGTAGCGCTCAGCTCTCCAAGTGAGCGCAGCATCCTTGCTTCCTTGGTGAGGTATCCGTGTTCAAGCCTTGGGGGTTGCACTCTTGCCCAATTTCCTTGCATTTTATTTAGGAGAGAGCACGACAATGCTCTCCAAGAGAGCGCTGTGCTCTCCAAGTGAGCGCCACTTTGCTTTGGAGTGAGGCTCCAGCTTCGAGCCTTGGTGGAAGCATTGGCTGATTTTTTTGCTTGTTTTTGGCCGTTAAAGATACATTTCATTTGTGCCATAATTTCATGCCAAATATGGATTGCCATACATCGTTGGAAAGATCTGAATGTCAGCTTTCCAAAGCAACTAGAAGCACATCAATCGGACATCTGTAGCTCAAGTTATAGCCCTTTGAAGGAGGCATGGTCATTGTGTGAGCGCCCAGATTTTAACTTAGCCAAAATTTTGCTTCCAAGCTTATCTTTGCATCAGGGTAATGCTCTGCTCTTGGCAAGAGCGGAGCATTGTATGCTGATTGCCTATTCTCCTTTAATTTTGTCATGGGCCACGCTTTTAAAAGTGTGGCCTAATCCTCCAAAGTGTTCTCCAACTTCAAAGTGTTCCCCAAAGCTCTTTCTTTTCTCCTTTTTAGCTTATTTTGTGCTTCTTTGCTTCTTTTTCTTCTTATTTCCTACAAAATTTATAAAATCAAAAGATCAAGGAAATATACCATTTAAGTACAAAAGCATTCATTATTCAAGCACAAATCATCAATTTCTTGTATGAATAAGCATAGAAAAACATGACATGGTGACATGTCATCACAACACCAAACTTAAACCTTGCTTGTCCCCAAGCAAGAAAAGAATCATGCATTAAAGATTGACAATCCAAGGTAAGAAGAATAGCAACTCAATGTTCATGGTTAGCTAGTTTTCTAAGCATGCTACAATCACAAAAGAGATGTAAATGATTGATGCTTCTATCTAGCTCAATTTATGAAATCTTTCTCTTATATTTCTTCCTTGAAACAAGCTTTTGATTTCTCTTATTAGCTTCTCCTTTTGGGTGCTTTGCCTCCATGAGTTATTAACAAAGCTATGATTCTAAATGCTTTGTTTTCAAGTATTACCACTTGATACATAAGCACCACAAGCATTTGAATTAGAGGACTTCATTAAGTTCATTTTTCTTTTCTTTTCTTGACTCTCTAATCATTGATGCTTAGAACCTTGAGCTTTGAGGGAGTGATTTTGCACTTGAGCCTAGCCTTGACTTCTAAGTGTTTTGTTTTCAAGCATTTGGCTTGATACATAAACACCACAAGTACTTAACAAATAAATTGCCATTGGTACTCAGAGCCTTCAGCTTTCTCATTCTTTCCCTTTTTCTTTCTTGCTTTAAATGTATTTGCTTTTTCAAGGTTTTCACGATTTCAAAAGATTTCACAAAATGTACTAGATGAAGACTTCAAATAAATAAAATCTAATGCAATTGAGCAACAATTAATCATACTAGCTTTCCAATACTTGTATGCACATGCTAAACTCTTCTTTAATTCCTTGTTTGTTTATGATCATGATACTTTATTGCTTTAAGCTTTACAAAACTCAAGTTAGTAGTCATAATGCATGGCAACATGTTACAAATCAATATTCAAGCTATGCTTATTCATACCACACATGCATACAGAGAATATAAAGACAATCATCCAAAATAAAGTGCTGGAAACAAAGGAGAGGAAAAGGAACTTTACAACCTTGTAGTCTATCTTCTCTATTGTTGTCATTTTCCTCTTATTCTTTCCTTTCCCTTGCCAAACTCAGAATGCTTGCTCATCCTCAAGCAACAATCAGAACAATGGCTATGTGGCTAAGATGGATCATGAATGTCTTATACAATGAAATGTTAGTAGCACATGTGTTTTAAGCAAGCAAAATTAAAGATAACTATCAAGGCACAAGAGACAGAGACATTTTTGATTTCATATATAAGGAGGTGTGCACAATACATTGCATAAAAGATAAGTGATGTGCACAATACTTTGCATAAAGAATAAGTGGCACACCAAACTTAGTGTGACACTTTCACTTGGAATTGATGCAAGTATCTAATAGATATTGGAACCAAATTTTGTTGCATAGCAACACCAAACTTAGAATGCAATCATATGTCAATTTATTTGAATTAAAACTAAGCAGGTGAAACTATTATTTGTTAAGTACAATCACCAAGCCAAGAATCTGTCATGAATAAAGCTCTCTTGGTAATGTATTAACAAACATAGTAAATAAGCAAACTAAAATGAAAGCATTTAAAAACAGAAAAATGACTAAAGAAAGTAGAATGAAAAAGTGTCAAATTAAAAGAAAAAATAAAACTGCAGAGGCATTATGATTATGCAGACAAGTAGTGTTACTTGAATGAATTGCATAGAAAATAAGTGGCACACCAAACTTAGAATCTTGGTGTGTCACTTTTATTTTTGATTTGATGCAATCCTCCAAAAAGATTGAAAACAATTTGTTGCAAGGCAACACCAAACTGAGAATGTAACCATATGCCAATTTATTGAATTTAAACAAAACAAAGAACGAAAACAAAGCAGAGAAGAGAAATTATACCCATGGTTGACGTGTTGTTCACTTTCTTCCTCTTCTTCCAGTTTGTTAAGAGGAATGACCTCAAGGGGGGAGAAGATTCAGCTATTGCCCCCTGTCTTGGTTTCCTCTCAGCAAGCTTTCTTTTGTACATGGCTTGACTGAGCTTGCTTGCTAATGGTCCAGGGGTTGGATTGCTTGTGGTTGACCCTTTATTCTTCATGAATATTGTCTTTGGTAGCTTGGTCACAATCCTCTTCTTGGTGATTTTGTTAATTGCCTTCACTTCCTTGAATCCAAGTCTTGGTGGTTGTGTGATTGTTGGAGTCTTCTTTTCATCAAGAGCCTCTTGTATTGGTGGTTCCTTGAGCCTTTCCTCTTTCTTCTTTACTTCACTTGAGTGTGAATTCTCTTGAGTATCTTCCTCCCTTTTTTCGTCATGATTTTCCATTAATTCCTTTGGGAGGGAATCTTTATGTTCATTGTCACCTCAAGTAGCTTTTGTGATTGTAAAATCCTTGGCTCATGTCCCTCATCCTTTATTGCAATTTTAATTGCAACAGGGACCTTTTGTTCTTGTTTTTCCACTTCCTCACTCACAAATTGGTCTTCATCCTCACTGTTTGATGGTTCTAAGTTTCCCCTTGTTTGCTCTAAGGGCCCATTCATCTTCTTGAGGATGATTTCTTTCCAGGATTGGGGTTGTGTGTATCTTTCCACGAGTTTTCTATGTATTTCAATGGCTTGAAGGTAATCCTCATCTGCTGGTTCAAGAGATAAAGGTTGAGAGTAATTTTGGTGACGTGGATGTGTTGTGGTGAAGTTGTGTTGATGGGTGTGGAATGAGTTGTGTGATTGATGGGATGACTTGTATGGATTTTGGAGGAAACTTTGTGTTGAGGCATAATCAAGTGATGAAGAACTTTCAAATGAGAAACTGGGACGTGAGGATGGATGCTCTTTCATTCCTTGGTGATACTCCCAGCCACCATTAGAATAATGACTTGAATCATTTCGTGGTGGTGGGAAGTATCCCCTATGATTCTCTTGCTCATCTTGTGTCTCTGAAGCAAATCTCCATGAATTGGAGTGCTCAGGATCTGTAATTTGTTGGTGATATTCCCAGCCATCATTGGAAATTGGTGATGGTGGGTAATATCCCATAAAATTTGTTTGATCATAAGATGAGTTAAACTCCATTTGAATTTTGTAAAACACAACACCAATGAAAATTGAAATTACTCATATCAGCGATGAGAATTTCTTAGTAAGGCAAAAACTCAAACACCTTGGTTTCACTTTAAAACAGAGAACAAAAATAAAAAAATGCTTAATCTAGACTTCTCACACACTTAATCATTGTTGATCTAAATCAATCCCCGACAACGGTGCCAAAAACTTGATGTGTGGAAAACGATCCAATCACGAAACTCACACTACAAGAAAAACACCCAATCAGGTACACTTGAAAAGTGTAGCCAAAAGTGAAAAAAAATGATGCCTTAGGCTACGGCTACGCTTTTTGGGCTACGGCTACGCTTTTTGGGGTGATTCCTATTCAGCCGTTGCCTATTCTCAAAGGCTACGCTTTTCTGCACCAAGGGCTACGCTTTTGGTTTTTGGGAATAGGCTACGCTTTTCAAGTGATGCTGTCCATGACCAAAGGCTACGCTTTTCAGCTTTCGTTCTTCCAGAATAGGCTACGCTTTTCAACGCTACTACATCACTTGTAAAGCGTAACCACATTGTATACGATAGCTACTTTTTATAAGCGTAGCCTTAGGTCCCTCTTTTTTTTTTTCTGTATACTATAGCTACTGTATATAAGTGTAGCCTTAGGTATCGTTTTTTTTTTCTGTATACTATAGCTACTGTATATAAGTGTAGCCTTAGGTCTCTTTTTTTTTGTATACTATAGCTACTGTACATATAAGTGTAGCCTTAGGTCTTTTTTTCCTATAGCTACTGTACATATAAGTGTAGCCTTTGGTCTTTTTTTTCTTCTGTATATATATATAATTATCTAATAATTATTAATACAACATAATAGTTAATATGATTACATGTATAAATGAATTGAATATTACAAAATAAAAATAAATACATATTTATACTAAATAATTTCTTTATATAATAAAAATTGTCTCAAACCAGAATATATTTATAACATTGATCCAAAAGTACTAGAATGAAGTTAACTGTAAAAATTCATACAACTCAAACTAAAGCAAGCATAGTCATATCAAAACCATAATATCACTTAGCCAATAAAAGTATCTTCTAATAAAAATTATTAGTCAACCATACATGTAAAGATTCTAAATAGCACTCTATCTTAGCCAATAAATCACAATAATAGTCAGCTTAATCTTCATTGCTTAATCTTCATTGTTACCCTGCATAATTATATAGAAAAGTAGTTAAAAAATATTCATAATGACATTCGTAATTATAAATATTAAATGGAACACATAGTCATAGTAAACCAAGAAAGCATATACTAAAAAAAATAACATGGTCACGGCAGAAGAGGTGAATTCAAGGAATTATGTATTATCTTGTTTCATTCAAACCATGAAAATCTACTGGTGTTTCTTTCTTCCATTTCCTCTAACACAATCATGATATGTCCCTATAGCATTTTTCATGCACTAATTAACCAGACTTTCACACTTAAATTAGATATAGGGATAAATTCATATGTACCAAGTGCACAAAATCAAAAATACAACCACCAGAATTACACAAACAAATTTCAGCCATAGCAATACAACTTCAGTGTTAATAAAGCCAACAAATATTTTCAGCCATAGCAATTAATGTAAATGCAAATAAAAAACTATGGAACAAGGAATAGATAAGGACATACCACATCCAAGTTGGGAAAATGTGTTGATCCATGGCCGCTATTCGCATCAATAGGAGACTGTTGGGCGTCTTGTAATAAAGCTTCTAGTTCTTCTGGCCTCATTCCAGGTTCCGATCGCTGCAGTAATAACTTGATCATATTTCGCAACCCATGAATCTCTTCGTCTTGGAATTGCTGTTTGGCCTCTTGTTTTTGCTGTTGGGCCTCCATGTGTCCAAGTTTATCCTTCAGACTGGACACTTCCTCTTTGTGCTGATTTTTAATTTCATTAATTTCAGCATGTTTTTTTAAATCAGTCTTTGTCATAGATCTTCCATACAACCTAACCCGACCTGGTTGTTCTTTCCCGAATAAGGCCTCAAATGCTTCCTCTTCTATTTCACCAGCAGCTTGGCGGTGTTGGAAGTCTTCCTGCATAGAAGAAACATTTAAAATTGAGTTAGTTACCGTATCCTAAATTTGAAATGTAATTATGAATGATTTAATGAACTCTTACAACAGCAGTTTGTATTTCTTCATCCACTTCTTTCCCCTTCCTACTTATAAGGGGTCGCAAAGTGAAGATTAGAAGAATAGAGGAGGCAGGGTGTTATTCGCTACAAAGGGAATGGGCAATGAAAAGGACATTCAAAGACTTGTAACTAGGTTGGGAAATAGTTCCTAGTCTTAGAAGCAATTCTCTAAAAACCCATTGAGGTAAAACAAATAAAGAGAAACATAGAATTTAGAGTACAAATATAATAAGTTAAATTGCAACTTCAAAACTAACAAATCAAAAAAATTAAAATATGCATTGTACCTTGCCATGACACGATCAACGTTTTGACAATCTTCTTGGAAGACCTTAACTAAAAACTTTCGCCTTCAACCTTAACCACGAATAACTGTAAAAATTACAGACAAAAAAATTGTAATTTCCATATCCAACCATTTAATCACGAATTTAGCACAATCATCATTTAGCAAGAATTAAATTGATATAATCAAACAGATTTGGGACCCAGCAGCAGCAGCAGCAATTAAATCATTCAACAGATAACGGCAATCTAATTAAGTAAAAATACAAAATATTATTGTGTAAAACTATTTTAATCATGGTTATTATTATTATGAATTATAAATTTTAATCATGCTTACCCAAAAATAAATCTCGATGATTTCCCATCATCATGATTTATGAATGATGAAAGTAATACCCTTGTGTCCTTTTTTTTGTATTCTATTGGTTCTTTATTGGGCTAAAACTTGGATCTAGTAATAATAAACTTAGCCCATATTTAGATTGGGCAACTTCTAGCCTATTAAAAAAGTTTCTGAATGGCCAACTATTGTACCAAAAATAAAGGTTTTGAAAAATGCATACCAAAAACAGGTGCTTAACCAAAAAAAGTGATTTTAATTTGTCTTATTTTGTGGAATATTCTCAAAGGTCATAATAAACTGACTTCTATGAAGCTTCACCCCTTAGCACAACAATAAGGTCAATAATAAGTTAACAACATTTAAAGATTTAATGTAATGTAATGTGTGTCTATAATTACTCATTTCACATGGTGCCAAAACTATATTTTATAAGACATACAGTCAAAGTATAGCTGCAAACAGAGCTCGGTTTGTTCCTAGATATGCGAGCTTGCATTTGCACAAAGCAGAATTCATACAAACCTTATGGTTACAAGTGGAACGGGATAAGGAATGTTCTACATCCCAGATGACAAGTTTTTTATCCAATCCCCCAATTGTAGCCCAGGAATCACTATCACAATTTAATGGAGCAAGTTACTTTATGATTCTATGACGAGTGACAACATCAACCAGCACATCAGATATTTTATAAGATGGAATTATGTCAAAAAAACTGCTTTACTCAGAAACCAAGTCAAGCCACTTTGCTTTGGTTCACGTTATTATTTAATGATCACAGGTTTTATTTTATATGTTAACAGTAATTTTCTGTCTAGAGTAAGGTATTGTTCTCTAAAGTAATTCCAATCATGCAGCAAAGCACAAACACAGGCCATGAAAGGTTAATAGTACATACCTTGGTGAAAAGCCAACACATTCAATGGACCCTGAATGAGAAATCGGGGTATTAATAACCTGTCAACCACAATACTCATGCTTCTTAGAGAGCTTGCAGAAAACTGAATTTAAATGCTTAAACTCATTAAACAAAGAATTAAAAATTAAGAATTAAGAAAAAAATGCAGTGGCAGAGACAAACAGAACAATGGATAAGTATTGAAAGTGTTTGGGTTTGAGTCATACACAATTACCCATATACCTAGTTTCTTATTATGCCTAACTCAAACTTGAATTTTTGAGCATCACGTCAATGATCAATTCAATCATGCATAGTATGGTATCTAACTAAAGATGATCAATTCGATCTATGATTTGTTTGCTTATTATGCCTTAACTTTGTAAACTAACTACCAGAGTTGGCCTTGGATTATTGATATCCTAGCACGTTATATAAAGTTATTAAATCTTTTTTATTTTATTTTTTCAAAAACAAAAATCTGTAATAATGAAATGAGAGGTCGAATCACATCAAAATCTGGAAAGGCTCCCAATAATTGATGAAGAAAGGGGCGCCATGACTTCCTAACGCTAGAAATGACCCCTGCCATTGGATCAAGAAAAAAAATAAAAAAAGAAAAATGGCCATCATTCACCCCATAACATGCTCAGTCGTATCCATAGGGTTAATTATTAAAAATTACATTATCATAAATATAGTATTAGTATTCAAATTTGAAAGGCTGGTGAGAAGTTTGTATATTTTGGAGAGTAATAACTAATAGGGGAAGGGTAATTATTGGGTCAAAAGGGACTTTTTTGCAGAGTTAATTGTGATATATATGTCAGTTAACTACATCAATTGTTGCTTCATACTGAAAACAAATTAAAATGGTAAAGTGGTTGCACTTTGAATCAAGTATTGAGTCAGAAAGACTTTAGCCAAAACAAGCAAAAAGAATAAATAAAAGCACTCCTCAGAATCCTGACAATAATTGATTAACATATAGTCACATATAAAGAGAGAAGGAGGTAACTTCAATACTTCATCCTAATCCTTTTTACAAAACCCAAAGTATAACTAATCCATTACAAGCACCAAGCTCATTTGTGTTAGGGAAAAACAAAAACCATTCTTATTGCTTAGTTAGCAACAAAACGAATTTTGAAAGGACAAGGACCATGCAGATAATTCAGAGATAGTGCTACTCTTTCATCAAATGAAGATGCAAAACGAATTTTGAAAGATATGTCGTCTGCAGAGCAAAGTGATCTATTTGCTATTGTTACATTTAAACGTGAATTTTGGTTAGAGTCGGCACCCACCAGGAAAGCAATATGATACAATTCATTGGTGAGTTGCTGCGAACTTATTCATTGAGAAAACAAAAATGGAAGCTAAAAACAGAGAAGGAGAAGCCAACTTATTCATTGAGAAATCACAGAAACAAAAACTTATTAACGCTGCATTTGGATTCAGTCTCAGAAATAAACCCTAAAATACCACACATCTTCATCAACAACAGCATGCATGTTATCAAATTACAGTTCACAAATCCATATTTCACAGATTAAAACCCCCAAATTAAAACCCCTAAAATAGGAACCCTAAGCCTCTGATCAATTTCAGAAGCAAATAGAAATCAATACATACCTATCCAATGATGTGAGCACAGCGAAGATGAGAAGCACGCAGATGACGATGGCGAGAGCGGCGCAGCGACGATGGTGAGAGCGGCTCAGCGACGATGGTAAGGGTGGCACAACGATGATCAGTGCAAGCGATGCCGAGGAGTGTCAGTCAGTAGTGGGGAGTGAGGGGTGAGTGGGGAGTGGGAGGCGACGACAGTCAATGGCGAGAGTTACATGGTTTCTTCTTGTAGGGCAACGATGGCGAGGGCTTCTACTGCGCGATGAAGGTGATGAAGGTGATGAGTGAGCTTTCAGCAAAAAGTGAGACTGAGGGTTTACAAAAGGGGGACGCGATGAAGGTGATGAAGGTGATGAGTGAGCTTTCAGCAAAAAGTGAGACTGAGGGTTTACAAAAGGGGGATGCGATGAAGGTGATTGAGTGACATTTGGAGGGAATTGAATAACAAAAATTTTACTAAGTGTGATGAGTTTGCTTTCAGGAAAAAGAGGAAAAATTTTCACTAAGTGTCAAATTTTTTATTCTAGATACATTAGGCATCGCTTTTAAAATGTATTCAAAATTTAATAAATAGGCTACTCTCTAAAAGCGTTTCCTTTGATACAAAAAGTGAACCCATAAATATTAATCTAAGGCTACGCTTTATAAGTGATTTCTATAATACCTAAGGCTACACTTTTTAAATGATGTCACAATTGTGTATCCTTTTCTCTCACAAAAAGGCAACACGGAGAAAAGCGTAGCCTATTCATAAAATAGGCTACGCTTTTCAAATGTAGCTTAAAAAAAGTGTGGCTGAATGGGTATTTTTCTTGTAGTGTCACCGGCAAGTGTACCGGGTCACATCAAGTAGTAAAACTCACTTAGAGTGAGGTCGATCCCACAGGGATTGATGGATCAAGCAACTTTAGTGGGTGATTAGTTTAGTCAAGCTAACATTGAGTGAATTGTGTGAAATGTGCCCAACAGAAAGTAAATTGCAAGGAATTTAAAAGATGCAGAAAGTAAAATTGCAAGTAACTTAAAGAACAAGAAAGTAAAATGGCTGAAACTTAAATTGCAAGAAATGTAAATTGCATTAAATGTAAAGGGGAGTGGGTGCTGGAAATTAAAGAAAGCAATAGATTAAGCAACTGGAAATTTAAATTGTAGGAAAGTATAACTGTGCAGGAAATTAAACCAAGCTAAATGTGAACAAAAATGTGAAATTGCAAAATGCAGGAGAGGAAATTGAAGAGGAATGAAACAGAAAGTAAAATTGCTTGAAGAATTAAAAACAGAAAATGATTGGTGCTAAATTGCAGCAATTTAAAAGAATGTTGAAGATCTCACGAGTGGAAGAGACTAAAAAAGA
Source organism: Arachis duranensis (assembly GCF_000817695.3). Taxonomy (NCBI): domain Eukaryota; kingdom Viridiplantae; phylum Streptophyta; class Magnoliopsida; order Fabales; family Fabaceae; genus Arachis; species Arachis duranensis. Next base: position 70,827,612 of record NC_029775.3, read on the forward strand.
AGTCTAGATCTCAAATCCTTCCTTGATCTAACAAGAACAATTGCAAAATGAAAATGGAAAAGTAGATTGCAGAAGAAGAACAAGAGAAGTTGCAGATAGAGAATGAAAACAGAATTCATTCCACTCTCAATCCAAGATTTAAAATAGAAATGAAAATTAAAGAGCGAGTTCTCTAATCCTACTACTCCTTAGTGGAACTAGCCTACCAATGCTCTCTATTAGAGCCAAATCTCCTAACAAAGATGAAAATAGTGCCTTATATAGGCTTTTTACAAAATGAAATTGAAATGAAAAACAAATTAAATGAAAATCCTAATTCTAGCTTGTTCTTGTGCCTTTGAGTGATGATGTGGGCTTTGCTTGCTTTAGATTTGAGGAGAAATGGGTTTGGTTGGCCTTGATTCAATTTGGAGAGAAATTGAATTTAAATGGAATTTTTATTCAATTTTTGGGCCCATGGGTGTTGCTCCCAGGGCAATGCTCTGCTCTCACCAAGAGCGGAGCATCCAAGCCATGCCAAGTCTTGTGCATGCAACATTGCTCCCTGGCCGTGTCATGTAATGCTCAGCTCTTCAATGTAGCGCTCAGCTCTCCAAGTGAGCACAGCATCCTTGCTTCCTTGGTGAGGTATCCGTGTTCAAGCCTCGGGGGTTGCACTCTTGCCCAATTTCCTTGCATTTTATTTGGGAGAGAGCACGACAATGCTCTCCAAGAGAGCGCTGTGCTCTACAAGTGAGCGCCACTTTGCTTTGGAGTGAGGCTCCAGCTTCGAGCCTTGGTGGAAGCATTGGCTGATTTTTTTGCTTGTTTTTGGCCCTTAAAGATACATTTCATTCGTGCCACAATTTCATGCCAAATATGAATTTCCATATGTCATTGGAAAGCTCTGAATGTCAGCTTTCCAACGGAACTAGAAGCACATCAATCGGACATCTGTAGCTCAAGTTATAGCCCTTTGAAGGAGGCATGGTCATGCTGTGAGCGCCCAGATTTTAACTTAGCCAAAAATTTGCTTCCAAGCTTATCTTTGCATCAGGGTAATGCTCTGCTCTTGGCAAGAGCGGAGCATTGTATGCTGATTTCCTATTCTCCTTTAATTTTGTCATGGGCCACGCTTTTAAAAGCGTGGCCTAAGCCTCCAAAGTGTGCTCCAACTTTAAAGTGTTCCCCAAAACTCTTTTTTTCTCCTTTTTAGCTTATTTTGTGCTTCTTTGCTTCTTTTTCTTCTTATTTCCTACAAAATTTATAAAATCAAAAGATCAAGGAAATATACCATTTAAGTACAAAAGCATTCATTATTCAAGCACAAATAATCAATTTCTTGTATGAATAAGCATAGAAAAACATGACATGGTGACATGTCATCATCCACGTCTGAGGCACTCTTCCCTTTCCCTATTTGGTTACACAGATGGGCCGTCGAGCTGACGTGCCATGGGAGGATGCCGATGAGAGACCACCAGCTGTGGACTGTAGGAAGATCATTCCTCACAGTAGGAACTTCCTAGCTTTGGGCTACAGACCACCACCCTTCACTGCTACTAATGAGACAGCCCCACCGTCCGCCAGACCCTCTTCCTTCACAGCTGCCCCTGCTGCCACCACTGCTCCTCTACCTACCTCAGAGCCAGTGTACCGCCTCATGCACCACTTGTTCCGACAGCTAGATCAGATGGAGCGCCGTAACCGGCACCGGTATGAGAGATCGGAGCGTCGCAGCAAGCGACGCTATGAGCATCTGAAGCTGATGATCCGACAGGGCAGTGACATCCCCTCCGAGCCTGACTCACCATCAATGCCATCAGAGGAGGAGGCGGTTGAGCACGAGGAGGAGACTCATTCCCAGGAGGAGACCCATCCGCAGGCAGGCACAGAGCAGGCTACTCCCCAGGCAGAGGTTCCACATCAGATTGAGGCTGCAGATCCTGAGATCCCGATCCAGTCAGCACCTCCTCTACAGTAGCCATATCCTCAGCCCACCACCATCGAGACTCCAGCTACCATTCCTACCAGTGATGACACCCCTTCACACCCAGCTTGAGTGTGCATCGAGGACGATGCTTTATTTTAAGTGTGGGGAGGTCGCCATCTCTAGCGTATTATCTTGGTGAACCACTACAGACTCTTTTCTTTTATTTTGGATATTTTTCTGTATTTTTCTCTTTATTTTTATTTTTCTTTTATTTTCTGAGTACTTATACATTGCTACTTTCATGTATTTTTACTCTATTTCTGCATTTTGCACTTTAGTTCATATTTTAGCCATTTAGTTTAGTTTGCAGTTCTAATTTATTAGCTATAGAGTAGGTGGATTAATTAGTATAGTTTCCCCTTTTTAGTATATTATAGTTGACTTAATTGAAAAATAAAAAGGAAGTAAGCTAGAGACTTTAACAAAGCTATAAACAATCCACACCTTGTATATATAGCATTACATGTTAGTTTGTTAATAGCATTTCATCAAGGAGTAACACTAAAACCTTAAAGGTCACCTAAAACAATTTTTTATGAGAATAATGGGAAATTTTAACTAAACCTGCATGACATATATGAATGATATATGATTTATGAGTTTGAGAACATACAGCCTGTGAGTTTTGAGCTTAATTGTATGGTTACATTTAAACCATAATATTTTATTCCTGTGTGTTCCACTCTTCTTTTTTATTCTGGTGTTCTTTGCTTTGTTTTAATCTATATGTCCAGTTATAGAATATAGATACATACCAAGAGAGTGATTGAGGCCTTGTTTGATTTTTAACTCACTATCCCAAATAAAGCCTACTTTTTATGCCATCCTTGTTAGCCCCCTTTGAACCTTTTAATCCCCTCTTGTTCTATAACCACATTACTAGTCTTAAGCCGAAAAAAACAAATAAAAAATCCCAAGTTGAATCCTTGGTTAGCTTAAGATAGAAATTGTGTAATTAATTAAGTGTGGGGAAACTTTATGGGAACATGGATGACAAAAACAAGGGTAGAAAATTGAAAAGAAATTAAGAATTTTTAGGGAAACATGCTCATGTGAAATTAAAATAATTAATTACCATGTGCATTAAAAAAAAGTTTTTATTTTCAATAAGAGGGATACAAAGGAATTCCCCAAAAATGCAAATTAAAGCAAATGCAAATGGTATAAGAACAAAACATGAGCATGTGACATAAAAAGTGGGAATTATGGTAAAATGGGTAAATAAGCTTTACTTTAGAAATTATATATGTTAGATGAGATCTTAGACTAATTAAGGATTCACTTATTAGCTCACTTAGCCTTATACATATACCCTTACCTTTACCTTGACCCCATTACAACCTTAATTAAAGACCTCATGATTTTTGGTATGTCTGTATTTTATAATTGTTGATTGGTTAGATGAAAAACAAAGTTATAGAAAGTAAGGATAAAAAGAAGAATAGAGTGATTAACCCAATAAACACTGAGTGATTAGAGAGTAAACACAAAATCCAGTAAGGGTTCACTAACTCATTAACATATATCTCTGCTTAAATTACTAATTGTCTTGCACGTTTATAAAATGTTTTTCTCTCCCATCTCAATTGTAAAAGTGCTTTATCATTATCTAAGGTTGGCTATATATATATGAATCATTGAGAATGTGAATTGATTTAACTACATGTAAGCTTTATATATGAGTGAATAAAATTAGAATTGCATCATGCATTTAGTTAGTTGCATTTAGATTAGAACTGCATTGCATGGCATTCAACCACTTCAACCTTACTTTTTACCTTGGACATAGCATGAGGACATGCTATTACTTAAGTGTGGGGAGGTTGATAAACCCATATTTTATGATATATTTTGTGCTTAATCTTAGTGATTTATTCAATCCTTCACCCACTTATTCATATTAATTGTATGGTTTTACTTTCCCTTCCTTATTATGTGATGTATGTCAAAAACATGTTTCCTATGCTTTAAAATTAATTATTTTAATTACCTTTATTTCCATTCGGTGCCGTGATTAGTGTGTTGAGTAGTTTCAGATCTTCTAAGGTAGAATGACTTAAAGGATGGAAAAGGAAACGTACAAAAATGGAAGGAAAGTACAAAACAGAGTTTTGAAGAAACTGGCATCCGCGTGATCGCATGGACGACGCGATCGCGTGCCAAAAGCGAAGAAGCATCGACGCGGCCGCATGACTGACGCGACCGTGCGACTTGAGCAAATCGCATACAACACGGATGCGTGACCCACGCGACCGCGTGATAAGAAGAACTCCATGTGACGCGACCGCGTGACCCACGCGGACGCGTGGCAAAGGCCACGCACCAGAAATTGCAGAAAACGCTCATAGCGGATTCTGAAGCCCTTTTTGGCCCAAATCCAAGTCTAGAAGTCATAGACCAGAGGTTATGAAGTGGAGGAATGCATCCATTGAGGGAGTCTCAGAATTTTTAGTCACTTTCCATGATTTAGGTTTAGTCTTGAGAGAGGTTCTCTCCTATCTCTCTCTTTAGGATTTAGGATTTAGGACTTCTCTTAGTTTTAGGAGTAACTCTCGATCCCAGGTTCAATATTCCTTTTATTATTTAATTTCTCTTCTATTTTTGTTTACTCTGAAGCTTTTATTGTGTTTGATTGATGTTGCCCAATTGGCTGTTGATATTGCCCATGTTAGAATTGACATTTTTATTTCATGATATTTGAGGTATTTCAGTTTATGATTGTTCCTTTTTATTATCCCCAATTTGAAGACAATTTTTATTCCAGTAGATTTAACTTCTTTTCCTTTTGGTCTTGGTTGAGAAATCAGCAACTCAGGAGTTATCTCAGCTTAACATAATTGATAATTGTTATCTTTGCTAATTGGACTGAACTTCAATAATCCCAACCTTTTCTTAGGAAATAAATAGGATTCGAAGGTCAACTAATTTATCCCTTGACTTTCCTTTGCTTTAGCAAAGGTTTACTAAGTGGAATTAAGATTCAACTTTCATTATTATTGCTAAGAATAACAAAGTCTGGACTTCCAATTTCTCATATCTTGCCAAAGGTTTGCTTTACAGTATTAATTGTCATTTAAATTATTTGCCATATTTATTCCTCATTCTCAAAACCCCAATTTTACCTTTTTCATAGCCAATAATAAGAACATACCTCCCTGCAATTCCTTGAGAAGACGACCCGAGGTTTAAATACTCGGTTATCAATTTTAAAAGGGGTTTGTTACTTGTGACAACCAAAACGTTTGTATGAAGGGATTTCTGTTGGTTTAGAATCTATATCTACAACGCGACTATTTTTATAAAATTCTTTACTAGCAAAAATCCTAACGTCAGAACCCCTCACTGGGCATTCAATGCCCAACCAGCCAGGGAAGTTGGCATTAAAAGCCAGCCAAGATACCCCTGCTGGGCGTTCAATGCCCAAAAGGATAGAGGAACTGGCATTTAACGCCAGTAAGGGTGCACAACTCCTCATTGGGCGTTCAACGCCCAACCAGCCAGGGAAGCTGGCATTGAACGCCAGCCAGGATACCCCTGCTGGGCATTCAATTCCCAAAAGGATAGAGGAACTGGCGTTTAACGCCAGTAAGGGTGCACAGCAGGGGCGTTGATGAGCGGATAATTTATACACTTTTTAGCATTGTTTTTAGGTAGTTTTTAGTGTGACTTAGTTAGTTTTTAGTATATAATTATTAGTTTTTATGCAAAAATCATATTTCTGGACTTTACTTTGAGTTTGTGTGTTTTTCTGGGATTTTAGGTATTTTCTGGCTGAAATTGAGGGACCTGAGCAAAAATCTGATTCAGAGACTGAAAAAGGACTGAAGATGTTGTTGGATTTTGACCTCCCTACACTCAAATTGGATTTTCTGGAGCTACGAAAGCCCAATTGGCGTGCTCTCAATTTTTTTGGAAATTAGACATCTTGTGATTTCCAGCAATGTTTAATAGTCCATACTTTGCTCGAGATTTGTTGGCCCAAACTGGCATTCCAAGTCAGCATAAAAGCTAGAGTTAAACGCCCAAACTGGCACCAGAGCTGGCGTTTAACTCCAAGAGAAGCCTATGCACGTGAAAGCTTCAATACTCAGCCCAAGCACACACCAAGTGGGCCCTAGAAGTGGATTTCTGAATCATTTACTTATTTCTATAAACCCTAGGTTACTAGTTCTCTATAAATAGGACCTTTTACTATTGTAATCTCATCTTTTTTTACCATTGTTCACGTTTTGGGAGGCTGGCAAATCGGCCATGCCTACCCTATTTTCACTTATGTATTTTCAACGGTGGAGTTTCTACACACCATAGATTAAGGTGTGGAGCTCTGCTGTTCCTCATGAATTAATGCAATTACTACTGTTTTTTATTCAATTCAAGCTTATTCTTGTTCTAAGATATTCACTCGTACTTCAACCTGATCGATGTGATGATCCGTGACACTCATCATCAACCTCCCCTATGAACGTGTGCCTCACAACCACCTCCGTTCTATTTGCTAGAGCTTGAGTGTGTATCTCTTGGCCTCCTGGTTCACGACGCATGGTTGCCTCTCCTGACAACAGAGCTTCCATTCCGTGCGATCAGAGTCTTCGTGGTAGAAGCTAGAATCACATGGACAGCATTCTTGAGATCTGGAAAGTCTAAACCTTGTCTGTGGTATTTTGAGTAGGATTTGGGATGGGATGACTGTGATGATCTTCAAACTCGCGAGTGTTGGGCACAGTGATAGTGTGCAAAAGGATCAATGGATCTTATTCTGACATGATCGAGAACTGACAGATGATTAGGCATACGGGAAACTGTAGAGGACCATTTTCACTGAGAGGATGGATGGTAGCGATTGACAACGGTGATCCACCTACATACAGCTTGCCATGGAAAGGAGTATGAATGATTGGATGAAGGCAATAGGAAAGCAGAGGCTCAGAGGGAACAAAGCATCTTCATACGCTTATCTGAAATTCCCACCAATGAACTGCATAAGTATTTCTATCCTATTTTATGTTCTATTTCATTCTTCAATTACCAAATCCCCATAACCATTTGAATTTGTCTGACTGTGATTTACAAGATGACCATAGCTTGCTTCAAGCTGACAATCTCCGTGGGATCGACCCTTACTCATGTAAGGTATTACTTGGATGACCCAGTGCACTTGCTGGTTAGTTGCACGGAGTTGTGTATAACGATTTCGTGTACCAAGTTTTTGGCGCTGTTGCCGGGGACTGTTCGAGTTTAGACAACTGACGGTTCATCTTGTTGCTTAGATTATGTATTTTTCTTTTATTTTGTTCTTCAAAATTTTTAAGAACGAATTCTAGAGTTTTAGATGATGCTTTTTTCATCACAGGAGCTAGTTGATTCCCATCAATTTGGCTGTTGTATGTAATGTCCTGCTGATGCTTGGTTAACCATGTCTAATCTTTTTAGACTGAAGCTTTAGACTAACATTGCATGATTCCTAGAATTCTTATTAAAAATTTTGAGTTTCTTATTTTCTTTTTCAAAATAATTTTCGAAAAAAATTACAAAAAATCATAAAATCATAAAAACCAAAACTTTTATGTTTCTTGTTTGAGTCTAGTGTCAAATTCTAAGTTTGGTGTCAATTGCATGTCTTTATTTTTCTTGCATTTTTCGAAAATATATGCATTGTGTTATTCATTGATCTTCAAGTTGTTCTTGATGATTTTCTTTGTCTGATCTTGAAATTCTCTTGTATTATGTCTTTTGTTGTTTTTCATGTGCATTCTCAACTTGTTAGTGTCTCTAGTATGAAAATTTCTAAGTTTGGTGTCTTGCATGTCCTTCTTTTCTTAAAAATTGTTCAAAAATATATTCTTGATGTTCATCTTGACATTCAAAGTGTTCTTGCATGCATTGTTTATTTGATCTTAGTTTTTCATGATTAGTTTCATTTTGTTGTTTTTCTCTCTCATCATTAAAAATTCAAAAAAAATTATGTCTTTTTCAAGTCAATAATACAGAGAATTAAAGAATCAGAACATACAGCAGAGGAATCACAGAGAAAAAGCTGGGTGTTCAAAATTCCCAGTGAAGAAGGAATTCTGGCGTTTAAACGCCAGAATAGATACCATTCTGGGCGTTTAACGCCAGGATAGCACCAAGGAGGAGATTTTGTTTTCAAATCATATCTTTTTCAATTTTTCAAGTTTTAAAATTAATTTTTCAAAATCTTATCTTTTTCATATCCTCTCTTATCAATCATATCTTTTTCAAAATCAAATCTTTTTCATTTTTTTAAGATTTTCGAAAATCCTTGCTAACAATTAGTGTTGTGATTCAAAAATTTTAAGTTTGTTACTTTCTTGTTAAAAAAGGTTAAATATTTGAATTTTAAAATCATATATTTTAATTTCTTGTTAGTCAAGTCATCAATTTTAAAAAAAAATCAAATCTTTTTCAACCATATCTTTTCAATCATATCTTTTTAAAAATCAAATTTTCTTCAATCATATCTTTTTAAAATCAAATTTTTTCAATCATATCTCTTTTAATTTGATTTCAAACTTTCTTTTTTAACTTCTTATCTTTTTAAAATTATTTTTAAATCTTTTTCAACTAATCACTATTTCTTATCTTTTTCGAAAGTCACTAACCACTTTTTCAAAAATCTTTTTAATTTTCGAAAACTCCCTCTCTCATCTCTTTCTATTTAAAGACTAACACTTCTCCTCTATTAGCAATTCAGACTCTATCCCTTTTAATAAGTTCGAATTCTCTACCTCATCCTTCTATTCTTCTTTTCCTTTGACACATCAAGGAATCTCTATACTGTGACATAGAGGATTCCATACTTTCTTGTTTTTCTTCTCTTTCATATGAGTAGGAACAAAGATAAAGGCATTCTTGTTGAAGCTGATCCTGAACCTGAAAGGACTCTGAAGAGGAAGCTAAGAGAATCTAAAGCACAACTCTTTGGAGAGGACCTGACAAAAATTTTTGAAAAAGAAGAAGACATGGCAGCCAAAAATAACAACAATGCCAACAATGCAAGGAAGGTGCTTGGTGACTTTACTGCACCTACTCCCGACTTCTATGGGAGAAGCATCTCTATTCCTACCATTGGAGCAAACAACTTTGAGCTTAAGCCTCAATTATTTTCTCTGATGCAACATAATTGCAAGTTTCATGGACTTCCATTGGAGGATCCTCATCAGTTTTTGGCTGATTTTTTGCAAATCTGTGACACTATTAAGACCAATGGAGTTGATCCTGAGGTCTACAGACTCATGCTTTTCCCTTTTGCTGTGAGAGACAGAGCTAGTATATGGTTGAACTCACAACCTAGAGACAGCCTGAACTCTTGGGAAAAGCTGGTCAATGCCTTCTTAGCTAAATTTTTCCACCTCAAAAGATGAGTAAGCTTAGAGTGGAAGTTCAAACCTTCAAACAGAAGGAAGATGAATCCCTCTATGAAGCCTAGGAAAGATACTAGCAATTAATCAGAAGGTGTCCCTCTGACATGCTTTCAGAATGGAGCATCATAGGTATCTTCTATGATGGTCTGTCTGAGTTATCCAAGATGTCATTGGATCATTATGCAGGTGGATCTATTCATCTGAATAAAATGCCTGCAGAAGCTCAGGAACTTATTGAAATGGTTGGAAATAACTAGTTCATGTACACTTCTAAAAGAAATTCTGTGAACAATGGGACAACCCAGAAGAAAGGAGTTCTTGAGATTGATACTATGAATGCCATATTGGCTCAGAACAAAATATTGACTCAGTAAGTCAATATAATTTCTTAGAATCTGACTGGATTACAAGCTGCATCTCGCAGTGCTAAGGAAGCCTCCTCTGAAGGAGAAGCTTATGACCCTGAGAATCCTGCAATGGATGAGGTGAATTACATGGGAGAACCCTATGGGAACACCTACAATTCTTCATGGAGGAATCACCCAAATTTCTCAGGGAAGGATCTATAGAAGCCTCAACAAGGCTTCAATAATAATAATGGTGGGAGAAATAGGTTTGGCAATAGCAAACCTTTTCCATCATCTTCTCAACAACAGACAGAGAACTCTGTGCAGAATTGCTCTAGCTTAGCAACCATAGTCTCTGATCTATCTAAGACCACACTAAATTTTATGAATGAAACAAGATCCTCCATTAGAAATTTGGAGGCACAAGTGGGTCAGCTTAGTAAGAGAGTTACTGAAACTCCTCCTAGAACTCTCCCAAAAAAATACAGAAGAAAACCCCAAGAGAGAGTGCAAGGCCATAACCACGACCAGCATGGCTGAACCTGTGGAGGAGGGAAAGGCAGTAATTCCCAGTGAGGAAGACCTCATGGGACGTCCACTGACCACTAGGGAGTCCCCCTTTGAGGAACCAAGGGAATCTGAGGCTCATACAGAGACCATAGAGATTCCATTGAACCTACTTCTACCATTCATGAGCTCTGATGAGTATTCTTCCTCTGACGAGGATGAAGACATTACAGAAGAGCAAGTTGCTAAGTACCTTGGAGCAATCATGAAGCTGAATGCCAAGTTATTTGGTAATGAGACTTGGGAGGATGAATCCCCCTTGCTCATCAATGAACTAAGTGCATTGGCTCAGCTAAAGATACCTCAAAAGAAACTGGATCCCGGAAGATTCTTAATACTTTGCACCATTGGCACCATGACTTTTGAGAAGGCTCTATGTGACATGGGGTCAAGCATAAACCTCATGCCACTCTCTGTAATGAAAAAACTGGAAATATTTGAGGTACAAGCTGCAACAATCTCACTAGAGATGGAAGACAATTCAAAGAAACAGGCTTATGGACTAGTAGAGGATGTCTTGGTAAAGGTTGAAGGCCTTTACATCCCTGCTGACTTCATAATCCTAGACACTAGGAAGGATGAGGATGAATTCATCATCCTTGGCAGACCCTTCCTAGCCACAACAAAAGCTGTGATTGATGTTGACAAAGGAGAATTGGTCCTTCAAGTGAATGAGGAATACCTTGTGTTTAAAGCTCAAAGATCTCCTTCTGTACACATGGAGAAGAAGCCTGAAATGCTTCTCTCAATACAGAGTCAAACAGAGCCCCCACATTCAAACTCTAAGTTTGGTGTTGGGAGGCCACAACCATGCTCTGAGAATTTGTGAGGCTCCATGTGAGCTCACTGTCAAGCTATTGACATTAAAGAAGCGCTAATTAGGAGGTAACCCAATTTTTATTTATCTATGTTAAATTTCTATTTTCCATTGTTATTTTATGTTTTCTTTAGGTTGATGATCATGTGGAGCCACAAAAACACCTGCAAAAATCAAAGCAAATTCAAAAACAGCACACCTTGGAGGAGGAGCTTATTGGCGTTTACAGTAAGGGTAGCAGAATGGGCGTTAAACGCCCAGTCTGGCACCATTCTGGGTGTTTAACACCAGAAAAGGGCACCAAGCTTGCGTTAAATGCCAGAAAGGGAAGCAAAGTTGGCGTTCAACGCTAGAAAGGGAAGAAAAGCTGGCGTTAAACGCCATAAATGGGCAGCAACCTGGCGTTTAATGCCAAGATTGTACTAGGAAGGCATTTACACGCCAAAATGGTGCAGGGATGAGAAATCCTTGACACCTCAGGATCTGTAGACCCCACAGGATCTCCACCTACCTCAACTCACTCTCTCTCTTCTTCATACCTCCCCATACCACCCTTCCCCAAATCTCTTTACCAATCACCTCCATCTCTCTTCCCCATCACCTCTTCACCACTCACATCCACCCACTCTTCCCCAAAAACCCCACCTACCCCACCTTTCAAAATTTAAAAACTTTTCCTCCCAAACCCAACCCTAATACACAAAACCTACCCCTCTCTCCACTTCTATATAAACCCCTCACCCCTCCTTCATTTTGACACATCATAAACACTTCTTTCCCCCCTTGGCCGAACCACTCACCACTCTCCATCTCCTCCATTTCTTCTTCTTCTCCATCCTTCTTTCTTCTTTTACTCGAGAATGAGCAAACATTTTAAGTTTGGTGTGGAAACCTTTAGAAAGAGGAAAGGAAAGGCAAAAGCTTTCACCTCCGAGTCATGGGAGATGGAGAGACTCCAAAGGCAAGCCGGTTTAATTGAGAAGGCATGACCTTAAGGCCATGGCTAGAGGATGGCTAGAGTTCATCCAACACTCCATCATTCCTACTAGCAACTGATCTGAAGTGACTGTAGATCAGGCTATCATAATCCATAGCATCATGATTGGAGAGGAAGTGGAAGTTCATGAAATTATACCTCTAGAACTATACAAGGTTACTGACAAACCTTCAACTTTAGCAAGGTTAGCCTTCACTCATCTCATCTGTTACCTATGCAATTTAGCTGGAATTGTCATAAAGGAAGACATCCTCATTGAAGAAGACAAGCCCATCACTAAAAAGAGGATGGAGCAAATAAGAGAGCCCACTCATGGACCTCAATAAGAGCATGAGGAAGTCCCTCATCAAGGAATCCCTGAGATGCCTCAAGGGATGCAATTTCCTCCACACAACTATTGGGAGCAACTCAATACCTCTTTGGGAGATTTGAGTTCCAATATGGAGCAACTAAGAACGGAGCACCAAGAGCACTCCATTATTCTCCATGAAATTAGAGAGGATCAAATAGCCATGAGGGAAGAGCAACAAATGCAAGGAAGAGACATAGAGGAGCTCAGACATTCCATTGGATCTTCAAGTGGAAGAACTAGCCGCCATCACTAAGGTGGACCCGTTCTTTGATTTCCTTGATCTTATCTTTCTGTTTTTTGATTTTTAGGATTTATGTGTTATCCATGTTTGTGTCTTCATTACATGATCATTAGTGTCTAGTGTCTATGCCTTAAAGCTATGAATAATTCCTTGAATCCTTCACCTCTCTTGAAAGAATAATGTGCCTAATTACAAAAGAACAAGAAATATTTGAATTTCGAAACTTATCTTGAAATTAGTTTGATTATTTTGATGTGGTGGCAATACCTTTTGTTTTCTGAATGAATGCTTGAACAGTGTTAAAATTGTTGGCTCTTGAAAGAATGATGAACAAAGAGAAATGTTATTGATAATCTGAAAAATCATGAAATTGATTCTTGAAGCAAGAAAAAGCAGTGAAAAAGAGAAAATAGCGAAAAAAATGGCAAAAAAAGAAAGAAAAAGAAAAAGCAAGCAGAAAAAGCCAATAGCCCTATAAACCAAAAGACAAGGGTAAAAAAGATCCAAGGCTTTGAGCATTAAAGGATAGGAAGGCCTAAAGGAGTAAAATTCTGGCCTAAGCGGTTAAACCAAGCTGTCCCTAACCATGTGCTTGTGGCATGAAGGTCCAAGTGAAGAACTTGAGACTGAGTGGTTAGTGCCAAGTGAAAAGCTTGAGATTGAGTGGTTAAAGTCATGATCCAAAGCAAAAAGAGTGTGCTTAAGAACCCTGGACACCTCTAACTGGAGACTTTAGCAAAGCTGAGTCACAATCTGAAAAGGTTCACCCAATTTTGTGTCTGTGGCATTTATCTATCTAGTGGTAATACTGGAAAACAAAGTGCTTAGGGTCACGGCCAAAACTCATAAAGTAGTTGTGTTCAAGAATCAACGTACTGAACTAGGAGAATCAATAACACTATCCAAAATTCTGAGTTCCTATAGATGCCAATCATTCTGAATTTCAAAGGATAAAGTGAGATGCCAAAACCGTTCACAAGCCAAAAGCTACTAGCCCCGCTCATAAAATTGGGAATAAGTTTCATTGATATTGTGAGATTCATTGTATATTCTCTTCTTTTTATTCTATTTTGTTTTCAGTTGCTTGGGGACAAGCAACAATTTAAGTTTGGTGTTGTGATGAGCTGATAATTTATACGCTTTTTGGCATTGTTTTTAGGTAGTTTTTAGTATGATTTAGTTAGTTTTTAGTATATAATTATTAGTTTTTATGCAAAAATCATATTTCTGGACTTCACTATGAGTTTGTGTGTTTTTCTTTGATTTCAGGTATTTTCTGGTTGAAATTGAGGGACCTGCGCAAAAATTTGATTCAGAGGCTGAAAAAGGACTGAAGATGCTGTTGGATTCTGACCTCCCTGCACTCGAAGTGGATTTTCTGGAGCTCTAGAAGCCTAATTGGCGCGCTCTTAATTGCGTTGGAAAGTAGACATCTCGAGCTTTCCAGCAATGTATAATACTCTATACTTTTCCCGAGATTTGATGGCCCAAACTGGCGTTCCAAGTCAGTATAAAAATTCAGGCGTAAAACGTCCAAACTGGCATAAAAGCTGGAGTTAAATGCCCAAACTGGCACCAGAGCTAGCGTTTAACTTCACGAGAAGCTTATGCACGTGAAAGCTGGTGCACAAAATTGTGATCATCAATGGTGCCATCAACATGGTACGCTCAATTGTAATCTCAACTCTTTATCACAACTTCGCATAACTAACCAGCAAGTGCACTGGGTCGTCCAAGTAATAAACCTTACGCGAGTAAGGGTCGATCCCACAGAGATTGTTGGTATGAAGCAAGCTATGGTCACCTTGTAAATCTTAGTCAGGCAAACTCAAATGGTTATGGATGATGTATGAATAAAACATAAAGATAAAGATAGAGATACTTATGTAATTCATTGGTGAGAATTTCAGATAAGCGTATGGAGATGCTTTGTCCCTTCCGTCTCTCTGCTTTCCTACTGTCTTCATCCAATCCTTCTTACTCCTTTCCATGGCAAGCTGTATGTAGGGTTTCACTGTTGTCAGTGGCTACCTCCCATCCTTTCAGTGAAAATGTTCAACGCACCCTGTCACGGCACGGCTATTCAGCTGTCGGTTCTCGATCATGTTGGAATAGAATCTAGTGATTCTTTTACGTCTGTCATTAACGCCCCACAATCGCGAGTTTGAAGCTTGTCACAGTCATTCAATCATTGAATCCTACTCAGAATACCACAAACAAGGTTTAGACCTTTCGGATTCTCTTGAATGCCGCCATCAATTCTAGCTTATACCACAAAGATTCCGATTAAGGAATCCAAGAGATAAAACATTCAAGCCTTGTTTGCTTGTAGAAC